>NC_082639.1:117877695-118219939 GCF_028023285.1 Balaenoptera ricei | reverse complement strand
ACCGCGAGCGTGGGAGATGGACACCGGGCACCGCCGCCGCCGTCGCCGAGCGGCGCTCAGGCCACAAGACCAAAGGTGTCTGAGCCTCGCTTCTGCGCTCTGGCCCACCCCTCTCCCGCGGGGTCCCGCTCTGCTGCGTTGGTTGTGAGGAGAAGCACTTTGGCAGACTGGCTGCTGGCTCGCGGACAGCCCGGTGAGGGAGGGAGCGCGCCAGGGTGTGGTTGGGTCCGGCCGGAGCAGCGGCTTCCCCGAGGGACTTGCGCTGTGGCGCCGAGGTGGGTGGCCCGGGCTGGGGGCCGGACGTCTGTGGTGGGTGACAGGGCATCCAGGGCTTCCGCTCACTACTCACTGGAGCACCGTTCCCGGGAGCGACTCCTGCGCCAGGCCCCGTGCAGGGAGGGCCCCCTGTTGGCTGGCCAGCAGGAGGCTGGGCTGCACGCGGCCCGGCAGGCAGGCAGGCAGGCAGGCAGGCAGGTGTGGTCCGGCCAAGGTCCCAAGGCGAAAAAGCACCGAGGGCACGCACCACAGGCCGGCAAGACGGTGTGGCTGTGGAGGGAATGGAATGGGCAGGCGGGCCTTTGGGGCTGGCGGGAAGGACAGGATGTTGGAAAGAGGGAGAGCTGCTGGTGGCGGAAGTGGAAGAAAGGCTGTGAGAGCGAGCCCGCTGTTCACCAGGCCGAAGTCGGAGGGCGGGCCAGGCGTGGAGGGCTTTCCACACGCGGCCGTTCTGCGTGTGGCGGTGGGGGCGGGGTGGAGCGTGGGAGTGGGAGTGGGAGGGAGGGACGAAGGCAGGCAGGCAGGCAGGCAGGCAGGCAGGCAGGAAAACCAGCAGCAGCAGCAGCAGCCGCAAGCAGGTGAGGAAAGATGGGCTGCGAAGGACCGAAGGTTTTTCTGGCGCGGGTGCAGGTAGGAGGGGGCTTAGGAGCTGGCGGGGAGGGCGTTTGTCCGGAAAGCCAGTCGCCGGAGGGTTCCTAGTGCGCCGTTTCTGCCAGGCCCGCGGCCGTGGCTGAGAAGGTCCCGCGTCTGAGAGGCGGGGATGTCCGGGCCGGAGTTTGGAGAGGCCGCAAGAGTGCAAGGCGCGAACGGACTGGAAGGCCGTAAAGCGCTGCCATAGGGCCGGGTGCGTTTGTCGGGCGGGCCAAAAGGCCGGCTTGTCAGGAGTGGGATTCGAACCCACGCCTCCAGGGGAGACTGCGACCTGAACGCAGCGCCTTAGACCGCTCGGCCATCCTGACGGCGGGCCTGGGCGTGCGCGTGGCCGCTCGGCTGGCTGGGACCCGACGCGACGCGAACCCCGGTGCCCTTGGCGGGACGCGGTGCTCCGCGCCAGGCGCGCGGCCGTCTGGGTGAGCGACGGAGCGGGCGCGCGGCGGCCGACGGGGAGCACGGCCAGACGACGCGCCTGGCTGCGCCGCGGTGGCGCCCTCGCCCAGCCCTGGCCCCGGACGCAGCCGGGCCGCGTCGGGCCAGCCCCCTGCCGCCGGCCCCCACCCGCGCGTCTCCTCGCCGGCCACGGCCCGGCGCGCGCCCACCCCCTCCTCGCAGCCTTGCTTTGCGTCTCGGGCCCCCTCCACCCGGCGCGATCCCCGCGTCGGAGGCAATAGGCAGCGCGCACTCGGAGTCTGCAGGGCCACGCGGGTCCGGGTCCCTGTCGGGGTCGGGGGCTGCCGCTTTGGAGGACGCGGGTGGTGTGGCGTTGGGTCGGGTCGGGCACGTGCCGGGCGCCCGTGGTGGGCAGGGGGCCGGAGGGCAGGGGGAGGCGTCGGCAGGCAGCCCGAGAGCGGCCGGGCGCGGGGGCGGTGGCCGCCGTCCTCGTTAGTATAGTGGTGAGTATCCCCGCCTGTCACGCGGGAGACCGGGGTTCGATTCCCCGACGGGGAGGCAAACACGCCCTCTTTTGGCGGCTGGCGCCGCTCTCTGTCCTGCCGCCTGGCTCCCAAGGGCCCTTCTTCTCCTCCCTCCGCCCTCCGCCCTCCAGCGAGGCGCAGGGCGCCAGCGCGTGCCCAGCCTGCCCACCCTCGCCCCCCTCCAGCCGCCCAGCCCTTCCTCCTCGCCGGGCGCTCAGTCGCCAGGGCCGAGCGAGGGCCTCCTCTGGACCCTACAAGCGCCCGATGACGTTGCGGCCCGCCCAAAGTGGCTGTCTCAGTGGGCTCCTTGCGTCGCGACGCACAGCTGCGCAGCTGTGCACGGCGGCATAGGTGCACAGCTGCCGGGACGGGTGGGAGGCGGATGAGTGGCGTGCCCTGTCGGTGCGGGAAGTGGCCTGGCCCAGCGCCCGGTGGAGAAGGGCTTTGGCGAGCCGGGGTCTGGAAGACGCGTGCCCCGGGGGCGGGGGCGGGCCGCGGCGTGGAGCGGAGGGGCCCTGGAGCAGCAAGGCAGCGAGAGCGCCCCCTTGAGGCGGTCGGGCCGGTGGCCTAGGGCAGCTTCGTAGGGCTGGCGCGGGTGGGGCGCGGGGGGGGGGGGCCTTGGTGGCGCCTGTGACGTCACAGAGCTGCCGGCCGGCGGGGCGTCGGGGCAGGGCTGTTCCAAGCGGCGGCGGCGGCGGCGGCGGCGGCTGAGGAGGAGGAGGAGGAGGACGGGGAAGAGAAAGGGGAGTAGGAGGAGGAAGAGAAGGAGGAGGAGTCGGAAGAGAAGGAGGAGGAGGAGGAGGAGGAGAAGGCGGCGGCGACGAGAGTGCGCTCGGGCGAGCCCGGTGCCGGCGTCTCGGGCCGGCCCGGGCTGTGCAGCGTTGGTGGTATAGTGGTGAGCATAGCTGCCTTCCAAGCAGTTGACCCGGGTTCGATTCCCGGCCAACGCAGCGGGCTGCCCTTTTACCGAGCTCCACGGGCGGCCGGCCGGGGGCCTGTGAGGGAGAGCTGGGAGCAGGGAGCCAGCTGGCCCCAGCGGCTTTTCTTGTGTGTGCGAGAAGCAGGCGCGCAGTGTTCTGAGGGCGCTGCAAGCAGGAAGGACGGTAGGACACGTGGATTGCCAGGGGCGGCGCGTGGCTGGACTTGGAAAGGCCGGGTCTTGGCGCCACGGTGGCGCCGAGCGGGTGCTATGGGTCCAGCAGGAGCAGTGGTAGAGCCTGACGCTCCCTGGTGGTCTAGTGGTTAGGATTCGGCGCTCTCACCGCCGCGGCCCGGGTTCGATTCCCGGTCAGGGAAGCCTTTCTTCTTCCTCTCTACCTCCCACCGTCCACATCCCACTTTTAGGCCGCGCTTGCTCCGCGGCCTCGGCGCCCCGACAAGAGCCGCCCGGTGCCCTGCACCTCCAGCCCAAGCCCTGCCAGGCAACCTCCACCCTCCCTCCCCGGCCAAACCTTTTGGCCGCACTGGCGCGCGCCCACTCGAGGCCTTCGACGTCCCGTGTCTTCCTTTTCGGACGCTTGCCTCAGCCCCAAACACGAGTGGCCGGGGCCGCGCCTCTCCCCGCCGTGGCCGTGGCCACGAGCAAACGCCCCCGCCTGTGTTTGCACTCTCCAGCAGCACTGCTTTTCCCCCACGGCGACAGCGGTGGCAGCGCCGACGGCGACGGCGGTGTCACACGCGGTGCCTTCTAACAAAGCCGGATCCCCTGTGGAAAGGAGCACCGGTGGGCAGACGGGTGCTTCGCACCACCGCAGCAGGTTTCCTGAACGCCCTTGCCGGTGCCGTGGGGGTGGCTGACAGTGTGGGATGAAGGTGTTTGTGGCCGTGGTCGGTGGCCACCCCACGCGGGTTAGGGAACGGAGCAGAACGACCCCATGGAGAGAGGGCGGCGGTGGGCCCGCGTGCTGGGAGGTGCGAGGAAGGGCCTGGGGTGTCTGGGTGGAGCGCGGGCAGGAGCGGGAGGTGTTGGGCTGGCCGGGGACCTGGCCCGGGAGAGCGGCTGGCCACTCAGGCAGGGGCTCAGCAGAAGCTTGGGGTGGTGGCAGCACCTGGCCCGGCACGTGTGTACGGGTGGGTCAGATCAGGGGGCGGGGTGGGCCTGGAGTAGGAGTGCGTCTGAGGAGCACTGGCGGAAGTGAGACTTCCGGGCAGGACATGTGACAGTCGGGCCTGGGATACAAGGGGAAGGTGGCGGGGAGAGGGGTCCGAGCCTGCAGGCTGGGGGGAAGGGCGGGGTGTGTGAGTGGGCTGTGGGGCGAGGAAGATGGTGGCAGAGGACCCCTTCGCGGTGGGGTGGCGGGTGAGCGCGCCAGACTGGTGTGCTGTGCGGCAAGGTGGTCAGGCTAACCAGTGGGTTGGGACTGGGGGCGGTGGGTCGGAGGCAGGCAAGAGAACAACAGAAACGGAGCGCGCCACAGGGGCTAGGCGGGGTCCGAATGGGGTGGGGGCATTCTACTGCCCCAGAGACGTACATCGCCTCTCATCGGGAGAAACCATCCGGTCTCAGGTGTGTGTGGCGGCGGGGGTGGGGGGAGGAGGGGTTGAGGTTGAAAGAGGCCAAAGGAGAGGTCCCCTATGATCCAGCAATCCCACTCCTGGGTACGTACCCGGAAATGACGAAACAAGAGTGCAAAAAGGCACAAGCACCTCCATGTTCACGGCGGCACTATTTGCAGCAGCCAAGACACGGGAAAAAACCCAAGCGCCCACCAGCGGGTCGCTAGTACAAGAAGAGGTGGTATATAGGTACTATGGGATATTACTCAGCCATTAATAAGAAAGAATGAAATGTTGCCATTTGCCGCAACAAGAATGCTCCCAGGGAATATTACACTTAGTGAAGTAGGTCCGACAGAGAAGCACAAAGATATGTGGAATCTAAAAAGTACTACCAATGAATCTATGTGCAAAACAGAAACAGACTCACAGACCTAGAAAACACAGTGATGGTTACCCGAGTTAAAAAGGAGGGGTGGAGGGATAAATTAGGAGCTCGATGAACAGATACACAGTAGTTCATATAAAGGAGATAAGCAACAAGGATTTCCAGAATAACACAGGGAGTGATAGTCAATATCCTGCAATAACCTGTAATGGAAATCACTCTGAAACGATATTAGACATGGAAAACAGTATCCCCTTTGCTGTACACCTGAAACTAACTCAATATTGCTAATCAACTCTTCTTCTTCAACCACAAGTACTAGTACTTGTAAGTAAGTAAGTAAGTAAGTAAGTAAATAAAAACAACGAACAAAATAAACAGGAGGAACATGAGCCATCAGAGATGATCCAGCAATCCCCGTCGTGGGTACACATCCGCCAAAGAGAAAAACTGTTGTTTGAGGAGATCCACGCACCCCCGTGTTCGTAGCAGCACTGTGTGCCGCAGCCAAGACATAGAAAAAACCCATGTGCCCATCAACAGTTGGCTGACAGAAAAAGATGCGGTATATATGTACTGTGGAATATTACTCAGCCATTTCAGAAAATGAAATATTGCCACTTGCCACAATAAGGATGGTCCTAGAGAATATTACGCTTAGTGAAGTTAAGTCTGACAGAGAAGCACAAAGATACGTGGAATCTAAAACACAATAGAAAAGAATGTGTGTGCAAAAGCGAAACAGACTCACAGACATAGAAAACACACTGATGGTTCCCCGAGGAGAAAGGGAGGGGTGGAGACATAAATTAGGAGCTGCGATGAACAGATACACCGTACTTCATATAAAAGACATAAGCAGCAAGGATTTCCAGAATAACACAGGGAATGACGTTCAATATCCTGTAGTAAACTGTAATGGAAAGCAATCTGAAACAATATTAGACATGGAAGACAGTATCCGCTTTGCTGTGCACCTGAAACTAACTCAATATTGTTAATCAACTTTTCCTCCAAAATTACAGCTACTAGTTCTTATAAGTAAATGAATAAATAAATATTAAATGCATAAATAAAAACAACACACTAAATAAATAGGTGAAATATGAGCTCTCATATGATCCAGCAATCCCCATCGTGGGTGCACATCGGCAAAGGAGAGAAACTGTCATTTGAAGAGATCCATGCACCCCCATGTTCACAGCAGCACTACGGGCCACAGCCAAGACATGGACAAAACCCAAGTGCCCACCAACCGATGGCTGGCACAGGACGACGTGGTACGTATGTACTGTGGAATATTACTCAGCCATACAAAAGAGTGAGATATTGCCATTTGCACCAGTAAGGATGGACCTAGAGTATATTACACTTCACGACGTAAGTCAGGCAGAGAAGCACAAAGATATGTGGCATCTAAACCGTACTACAAACGAATGTATGTGCCAAAGAGAAACAGACCCACAGACATAGAAAACACACTGTTCGTTACCCAAGGGGAAAGTGTAGGGCAGGGAAAAACCCGGAGCTGCGATTAACAGAGAGGAAATACTATACATAAAGCACAGAAGCAACAAGGATTTACTGTACAGCACAGGGAACTGTATTCATATGTCGTGATAACGTATAATGGAAAATAACCTGGAAAAGGACATATAACTGAATCACTTGGCTGTACACCTGAAAGTCACACAGTATTGTAAATCAACCGTACTGCTACGAAAAGGAGAAGACGACGAAGGGGAAAAAAAGGAGGGCAACGGGACAGAGGCAAGGGCAGGATCCTTGACAACGTAGGATTTGGAAAGGATCGGGGAAAAAGTGGGGAGATAGGGGGTGGGACGGGGGTGTCTGTGGGAGTAGGGTGGAGGCCGAGGTGGTGGTGCCGGTGGTGCTGTCCCGAGGGCTGACGCTGTTGGTGGGAGCAGAGGTTCAGGGGAGGGGGTGGTGTTTGTCGTGCTGATGGTGGTGGTGGCAGTAGTGGTGGAGGAGCGGGCCGGTGTTGGAAACGTATTTCTGTCGAGGGTCAGAACATGAATCTAGAGTGCAGTCTGCGATGATAGTGTGGACTTCTTTTGAACTCCTCGTGCAAGTGAACGCTTTGGGGACTCTCCAGGAAAGTGGGATGTGTCACTCCCAGAGGTGGCAACTTCCTTGCTCCTGGTTGTGCAAACATAGTATAACTTTCGAAGTGCGGGCAGAGTGAGGCAGAGAGCTTGGAAACGTGGCGAAAGGTGAAGAGGTTGGGCTGTGCGGGTGCCAGTGTGGGGTGTTCGTTACAGTGAAAAGCGTGACACAAGCGGGGTCGGGGTAAGGACGAGAACAAGGACAAGGAAGGGGTCTGGGCGTAAGAGTGGCTGAGCCCGCAAGGTGTCAGGTCGCGGAGGCCTGGCTCCCGGGTGTGTGTGGGGTGGGGGCGTCTGCGTGGGAAGGACAGGGGCCGGAAGGTGCGGTGGTGAGCGAGCTGTTGCAGGACCGGTGCCTTGAGTGTGGCAGCGGGGAAGCCCAGCTCCGCTGTGGGGCTGCGGGAACCAAAAGGGGACGCTGGGGCTGCATGGGCCGGGAATCGAACCCGGGCCTCCCGCGTGGCAGGCGAGAATTCTACCACTGAACCACCCATGCACCGATGGCCGCCGGCCCCCGGCGCTGCCCCAGCGGCGCTCGCCGCCAACCGCCGGACCCTGGTCACTGCTCGCCCCGTGGGCATGTGCTCCGTTTGAGCAGGAGGCCGACGGGCCACCTGAATGAGAGGCTCCGGGCACGCTGGCGACCCCAGGGCGCGAGGCGGTCGGAAGCACCGAGGGACGGAGGGACGCAGGCGTGCTCGGCCCGTCCTGCGCTTTCTCTGCCGTCCACGGCCGCCGCGAGACTGTCGGTGTCGCCAGAGGAAGCCAGGAGCCGAAGCGGCCTGGCCCGCGCCCGAATCCCAGTCAGGGCAGGCGAGGCGTGGCCGCTGCGGCTGAGCGCCGACGTTCCTCTCAGCAGCCGCCCCCCCCCACCCCCCGCCCCGACGCACAGTCCCTCTGGCGGCTGGCTTTCTTGCTGGTGCGGGGCGTGCGAGGGCGGGCGGGGGCAGGGATCGGAGCTCGGGGCTGTGCAGGGACCGCGAGCGTGGGAGATGGACACCGGGCACCGCCGCCGCCGTCGCCGAGCGGCGCTCAGGCCACAAGACCAAAGGTGTCTGAGCCTCGCTTCTGCGCTCTGGCCCACCCCTCTCCCGCGGGGTCCCGCTCTGCTGCGTTGGTTGTGAGGAGAAGCACTTTGGCAGACTGGCTGCTGGCTCGCGGACAGCCCGGTGAGGGAGGGAGCGCGCCAGGGTGTGGTTGGGTCCGGCCGGAGCAGCGGCTTCCCCGAGGGACTTGCGCTGTGGCGCCGAGGTGGGTGGCCCGGGCTGGGGGCCGGACGTCTGTGGTGGGTGACAGGGCATCCAGGGCTTCCGCTCACTACTCACTGGAGCACCGTTCCCGGGAGCGACTCCTGCGCCAGGCCCCGTGCAGGGAGGGCCCCCTGTTGGCTGGCCAGCAGGAGGCTGGGCTGCACGCGGCCCGGCAGGCAGGCAGGCAGGCAGGCAGGCAGGTGTGGTCCGGCCAAGGTCCCAAGGCGAAAAAGCACCGAGGGCACGCACCACAGGCCGGCAAGACGGTGTGGCTGTGGAGGGAATGGAATGGGCAGGCGGGCCTTTGGGGCTGGCGGGAAGGACAGGATGTTGGAAAGAGGGAGAGCTGCTGGTGGCGGAAGTGGAAGAAAGGCTGTGAGAGCGAGCCCGCTGTTCACCAGGCCGAAGTCGGAGGGCGGGCCAGGCGTGGAGGGCTTTCCACACGCGGCCGTTCTGCGTGTGGCGGTGGGGGCGGGGTGGAGCGTGGGAGTGGGAGTGGGAGGGAGGGACGAAGGCAGGCAGGCAGGCAGGCAGGCAGGCAGGCAGGAAAACCAGCAGCAGCAGCAGCAGCCGCAAGCAGGTGAGGAAAGATGGGCTGCGAAGGACCGAAGGTTTTTCTGGCGCGGGTGCAGGTAGGAGGGGGCTTAGGAGCTGGCGGGGAGGGCGTTTGTCCGGAAAGCCAGTCGCCGGAGGGTTCCTAGTGCGCCGTTTCTGCCAGGCCCGCGGCCGTGGCTGAGAAGGTCCCGCGTCTGAGAGGCGGGGATGTCCGGGCCGGAGTTTGGAGAGGCCGCAAGAGTGCAAGGCGCGAACGGACTGGAAGGCCGTAAAGCGCTGCCATAGGGCCGGGTGCGTTTGTCGGGCGGGCCAAAAGGCCGGCTTGTCAGGAGTGGGATTCGAACCCACGCCTCCAGGGGAGACTGCGACCTGAACGCAGCGCCTTAGACCGCTCGGCCATCCTGACGGCGGGCCTGGGCGTGCGCGTGGCCGCTCGGCTGGCTGGGACCCGACGCGACGCGAACCCCGGTGCCCTTGGCGGGACGCGGTGCTCCGCGCCAGGCGCGCGGCCGTCTGGGTGAGCGACGGAGCGGGCGCGCGGCGGCCGACGGGGAGCACGGCCAGACGACGCGCCTGGCTGCGCCGCGGTGGCGCCCTCGCCCAGCCCTGGCCCCGGACGCAGCCGGGCCGCGTCGGGCCAGCCCCCTGCCGCCGGCCCCCACCCGCGCGTCTCCTCGCCGGCCACGGCCCGGCGCGCGCCCACCCCCTCCTCGCAGCCTTGCTTTGCGTCTCGGGCCCCCTCCACCCGGCGCGATCCCCGCGTCGGAGGCAATAGGCAGCGCGCACTCGGAGTCTGCAGGGCCACGCGGGTCCGGGTCCCTGTCGGGGTCGGGGGCTGCCGCTTTGGAGGACGCGGGTGGTGTGGCGTTGGGTCGGGTCGGGCACGTGCCGGGCGCCCGTGGTGGGCAGGGGGCCGGAGGGCAGGGGGAGGCGTCGGCAGGCAGCCCGAGAGCGGCCGGGCGCGGGGGCGGTGGCCGCCGTCCTCGTTAGTATAGTGGTGAGTATCCCCGCCTGTCACGCGGGAGACCGGGGTTCGATTCCCCGACGGGGAGGCAAACACGCCCTCTTTTGGCGGCTGGCGCCGCTCTCTGTCCTGCCGCCTGGCTCCCAAGGGCCCTTCTTCTCCTCCCTCCGCCCTCCGCCCTCCAGCGAGGCGCAGGGCGCCAGCGCGTGCCCAGCCTGCCCACCCTCGCCCCCCTCCAGCCGCCCAGCCCTTCCTCCTCGCCGGGCGCTCAGTCGCCAGGGCCGAGCGAGGGCCTCCTCTGGACCCTACAAGCGCCCGATGACGTTGCGGCCCGCCCAAAGTGGCTGTCTCAGTGGGCTCCTTGCGTCGCGACGCACAGCTGCGCAGCTGTGCACGGCGGCATAGGTGCACAGCTGCCGGGACGGGTGGGAGGCGGATGAGTGGCGTGCCCTGTCGGTGCGGGAAGTGGCCTGGCCCAGCGCCCGGTGGAGAAGGGCTTTGGCGAGCCGGGGTCTGGAAGACGCGTGCCCCGGGGGCGGGGGCGGGCCGCGGCGTGGAGCGGAGGGGCCCTGGAGCAGCAAGGCAGCGAGAGCGCCCCCTTGAGGCGGTCGGGCCGGTGGCCTAGGGCAGCTTCGTAGGGCTGGCGCGGGTGGGGCGCGGGGGGGGGGGGCCTTGGTGGCGCCTGTGACGTCACAGAGCTGCCGGCCGGCGGGGCGTCGGGGCAGGGCTGTTCCAAGCGGCGGCGGCGGCGGCGGCGGCGGCTGAGGAGGAGGAGGAGGAGGACGGGGAAGAGAAAGGGGAGTAGGAGGAGGAAGAGAAGGAGGAGGAGTCGGAAGAGAAGGAGGAGGAGGAGGAGGAGGAGAAGGCGGCGGCGACGAGAGTGCGCTCGGGCGAGCCCGGTGCCGGCGTCTCGGGCCGGCCCGGGCTGTGCAGCGTTGGTGGTATAGTGGTGAGCATAGCTGCCTTCCAAGCAGTTGACCCGGGTTCGATTCCCGGCCAACGCAGCGGGCTGCCCTTTTACCGAGCTCCACGGGCGGCCGGCCGGGGGCCTGTGAGGGAGAGCTGGGAGCAGGGAGCCAGCTGGCCCCAGCGGCTTTTCTTGTGTGTGCGAGAAGCAGGCGCGCAGTGTTCTGAGGGCGCTGCAAGCAGGAAGGACGGTAGGACACGTGGATTGCCAGGGGCGGCGCGTGGCTGGACTTGGAAAGGCCGGGTCTTGGCGCCACGGTGGCGCCGAGCGGGTGCTATGGGTCCAGCAGGAGCAGTGGTAGAGCCTGACGCTCCCTGGTGGTCTAGTGGTTAGGATTCGGCGCTCTCACCGCCGCGGCCCGGGTTCGATTCCCGGTCAGGGAAGCCTTTCTTCTTCCTCTCTACCTCCCACCGTCCACATCCCACTTTTAGGCCGCGCTTGCTCCGCGGCCTCGGCGCCCCGACAAGAGCCGCCCGGTGCCCTGCACCTCCAGCCCAAGCCCTGCCAGGCAACCTCCACCCTCCCTCCCCGGCCAAACCTTTTGGCCGCACTGGCGCGCGCCCACTCGAGGCCTTCGACGTCCCGTGTCTTCCTTTTCGGACGCTTGCCTCAGCCCCAAACACGAGTGGCCGGGGCCGCGCCTCTCCCCGCCGTGGCCGTGGCCACGAGCAAACGCCCCCGCCTGTGTTTGCACTCTCCAGCAGCACTGCTTTTCCCCCACGGCGACAGCGGTGGCAGCGCCGACGGCGACGGCGGTGTCACACGCGGTGCCTTCTAACAAAGCCGGATCCCCTGTGGAAAGGAGCACCGGTGGGCAGACGGGTGCTTCGCACCACCGCAGCAGGTTTCCTGAACGCCCTTGCCGGTGCCGTGGGGGTGGCTGACAGTGTGGGATGAAGGTGTTTGTGGCCGTGGTCGGTGGCCACCCCACGCGGGTTAGGGAACGGAGCAGAACGACCCCATGGAGAGAGGGCGGCGGTGGGCCCGCGTGCTGGGAGGTGCGAGGAAGGGCCTGGGGTGTCTGGGTGGAGCGCGGGCAGGAGCGGGAGGTGTTGGGCTGGCCGGGGACCTGGCCCGGGAGAGCGGCTGGCCACTCAGGCAGGGGCTCAGCAGAAGCTTGGGGTGGTGGCAGCACCTGGCCCGGCACGTGTGTACGGGTGGGTCAGATCAGGGGGCGGGGTGGGCCTGGAGTAGGAGTGCGTCTGAGGAGCACTGGCGGAAGTGAGACTTCCGGGCAGGACATGTGACAGTCGGGCCTGGGATACAAGGGGAAGGTGGCGGGGAGAGGGGTCCGAGCCTGCAGGCTGGGGGGAAGGGCGGGGTGTGTGAGTGGGCTGTGGGGCGAGGAAGATGGTGGCAGAGGACCCCTTCGCGGTGGGGTGGCGGGTGAGCGCGCCAGACTGGTGTGCTGTGCGGCAAGGTGGTCAGGCTAACCAGTGGGTTGGGACTGGGGGCGGTGGGTCGGAGGCAGGCAAGAGAACAACAGAAACGGAGCGCGCCACAGGGGCTAGGCGGGGTCCGAATGGGGTGGGGGCATTCTACTGCCCCAGAGACGTACATCGCCTCTCATCGGGAGAAACCATCCGGTCTCAGGTGTGTGTGGCGGCGGGGGTGGGGGGAGGAGGGGTTGAGGTTGAAAGAGGCCAAAGGAGAGGTCCCCTATGATCCAGCAATCCCACTCCTGGGTACGTACCCGGAAATGACGAAACAAGAGTGCAAAAAGGCACAAGCACCTCCATGTTCACGGCGGCACTATTTGCAGCAGCCAAGACACGGGAAAAAACCCAAGCGCCCACCAGCGGGTCGCTAGTACAAGAAGAGGTGGTATATAGGTACTATGGGATATTACTCAGCCATTAATAAGAAAGAATGAAATGTTGCCATTTGCCGCAACAAGAATGCTCCCAGGGAATATTACACTTAGTGAAGTAGGTCCGACAGAGAAGCACAAAGATATGTGGAATCTAAAAAGTACTACCAATGAATCTATGTGCAAAACAGAAACAGACTCACAGACCTAGAAAACACAGTGATGGTTACCCGAGTTAAAAAGGAGGGGTGGAGGGATAAATTAGGAGCTCGATGAACAGATACACAGTAGTTCATATAAAGGAGATAAGCAACAAGGATTTCCAGAATAACACAGGGAGTGATAGTCAATATCCTGCAATAACCTGTAATGGAAATCACTCTGAAACGATATTAGACATGGAAAACAGTATCCCCTTTGCTGTACACCTGAAACTAACTCAATATTGCTAATCAACTCTTCTTCTTCAACCACAAGTACTAGTACTTGTAAGTAAGTAAGTAAGTAAGTAAGTAAATAAAAACAACGAACAAAATAAACAGGAGGAACATGAGCCATCAGAGATGATCCAGCAATCCCCGTCGTGGGTACACATCCGCCAAAGAGAAAAACTGTTGTTTGAGGAGATCCACGCACCCCCGTGTTCGTAGCAGCACTGTGTGCCGCAGCCAAGACATAGAAAAAACCCATGTGCCCATCAACAGTTGGCTGACA
Organism: Balaenoptera ricei; assembly: GCF_028023285.1. NCBI lineage: Eukaryota > Metazoa > Chordata > Mammalia > Artiodactyla > Balaenopteridae > Balaenoptera > Balaenoptera ricei. The sequence goes on along the minus strand of NC_082639.1, from coordinate 118,206,822 downwards.
GAAAAAGATGCGGTATATATGTACTGTGGAATATTACTCAGCCATTTCAGAAAATGAAATATTGCCACTTGCCACAATAAGGATGGTCCTAGAGAATATTACGCTTAGTGAAGTTAAGTCTGACAGAGAAGCACAAAGATACGTGGAATCTAAAACACAATAGAAAAGAATGTGTGTGCAAAAGCGAAACAGACTCACAGACATAGAAAACACACTGATGGTTCCCCGAGGAGAAAGGGAGGGGTGGAGACATAAATTAGGAGCTGCGATGAACAGATACACCGTACTTCATATAAAAGACATAAGCAGCAAGGATTTCCAGAATAACACAGGGAATGACGTTCAATATCCTGTAGTAAACTGTAATGGAAAGCAATCTGAAACAATATTAGACATGGAAGACAGTATCCGCTTTGCTGTGCACCTGAAACTAACTCAATATTGTTAATCAACTTTTCCTCCAAAATTACAGCTACTAGTTCTTATAAGTAAATGAATAAATAAATATTAAATGCATAAATAAAAACAACACACTAAATAAATAGGTGAAATATGAGCTCTCATATGATCCAGCAATCCCCATCGTGGGTGCACATCGGCAAAGGAGAGAAACTGTCATTTGAAGAGATCCATGCACCCCCATGTTCACAGCAGCACTACGGGCCACAGCCAAGACATGGACAAAACCCAAGTGCCCACCAACCGATGGCTGGCACAGGACGACGTGGTACGTATGTACTGTGGAATATTACTCAGCCATACAAAAGAGTGAGATATTGCCATTTGCACCAGTAAGGATGGACCTAGAGTATATTACACTTCACGACGTAAGTCAGGCAGAGAAGCACAAAGATATGTGGCATCTAAACCGTACTACAAACGAATGTATGTGCCAAAGAGAAACAGACCCACAGACATAGAAAACACACTGTTCGTTACCCAAGGGGAAAGTGTAGGGCAGGGAAAAACCCGGAGCTGCGATTAACAGAGAGGAAATACTATACATAAAGCACAGAAGCAACAAGGATTTACTGTACAGCACAGGGAACTGTATTCATATGTCGTGATAACGTATAATGGAAAATAACCTGGAAAAGGACATATAACTGAATCACTTGGCTGTACACCTGAAAGTCACACAGTATTGTAAATCAACCGTACTGCTACGAAAAGGAGAAGACGACGAAGGGGAAAAAAAGGAGGGCAACGGGACAGAGGCAAGGGCAGGATCCTTGACAACGTAGGATTTGGAAAGGATCGGGGAAAAAGTGGGGAGATAGGGGGTGGGACGGGGGTGTCTGTGGGAGTAGGGTGGAGGCCGAGGTGGTGGTGCCGGTGGTGCTGTCCCGAGGGCTGACGCTGTTGGTGGGAGCAGAGGTTCAGGGGAGGGGGTGGTGTTTGTCGTGCTGATGGTGGTGGTGGCAGTAGTGGTGGAGGAGCGGGCCGGTGTTGGAAACGTATTTCTGTCGAGGGTCAGAACATGAATCTAGAGTGCAGTCTGCGATGATAGTGTGGACTTCTTTTGAACTCCTCGTGCAAGTGAACGCTTTGGGGACTCTCCAGGAAAGTGGGATGTGTCACTCCCAGAGGTGGCAACTTCCTTGCTCCTGGTTGTGCAAACATAGTATAACTTTCGAAGTGCGGGCAGAGTGAGGCAGAGAGCTTGGAAACGTGGCGAAAGGTGAAGAGGTTGGGCTGTGCGGGTGCCAGTGTGGGGTGTTCGTTACAGTGAAAAGCGTGACACAAGCGGGGTCGGGGTAAGGACGAGAACAAGGACAAGGAAGGGGTCTGGGCGTAAGAGTGGCTGAGCCCGCAAGGTGTCAGGTCGCGGAGGCCTGGCTCCCGGGTGTGTGTGGGGTGGGGGCGTCTGCGTGGGAAGGACAGGGGCCGGAAGGTGCGGTGGTGAGCGAGCTGTTGCAGGACCGGTGCCTTGAGTGTGGCAGCGGGGAAGCCCAGCTCCGCTGTGGGGCTGCGGGAACCAAAAGGGGACGCTGGGGCTGCATGGGCCGGGAATCGAACCCGGGCCTCCCGCGTGGCAGGCGAGAATTCTACCACTGAACCACCCATGCACCGATGGCCGCCGGCCCCCGGCGCTGCCCCAGCGGCGCTCGCCGCCAACCGCCGGACCCTGGTCACTGCTCGCCCCGTGGGCATGTGCTCCGTTTGAGCAGGAGGCCGACGGGCCACCTGAATGAGAGGCTCCGGGCACGCTGGCGACCCCAGGGCGCGAGGCGGTCGGAAGCACCGAGGGACGGAGGGACGCAGGCGTGCTCGGCCCGTCCTGCGCTTTCTCTGCCGTCCACGGCCGCCGCGAGACTGTCGGTGTCGCCAGAGGAAGCCAGGAGCCGAAGCGGCCTGGCCCGCGCCCGAATCCCAGTCAGGGCAGGCGAGGCGTGGCCGCTGCGGCTGAGCGCCGACGTTCCTCTCAGCAGCCGCCCCCCCCCACCCCCCGCCCCGACGCACAGTCCCTCTGGCGGCTGGCTTTCTTGCTGGTGCGGGGCGTGCGAGGGCGGGCGGGGGCAGGGATCGGAGCTCGGGGCTGTGCAGGGACCGCGAGCGTGGGAGATGGACACCGGGCACCGCCGCCGCCGTCGCCGAGCGGCGCTCAGGCCACAAGACCAAAGGTGTCTGAGCCTCGCTTCTGCGCTCTGGCCCACCCCTCTCCCGCGGGGTCCCGCTCTGCTGCGTTGGTTGTGAGGAGAAGCACTTTGGCAGACTGGCTGCTGGCTCGCGGACAGCCCGGTGAGGGAGGGAGCGCGCCAGGGTGTGGTTGGGTCCGGCCGGAGCAGCGGCTTCCCCGAGGGACTTGCGCTGTGGCGCCGAGGTGGGTGGCCCGGGCTGGGGGCCGGACGTCTGTGGTGGGTGACAGGGCATCCAGGGCTTCCGCTCACTACTCACTGGAGCACCGTTCCCGGGAGCGACTCCTGCGCCAGGCCCCGTGCAGGGAGGGCCCCCTGTTGGCTGGCCAGCAGGAGGCTGGGCTGCACGCGGCCCGGCAGGCAGGCAGGCAGGCAGGCAGGCAGGTGTGGTCCGGCCAAGGTCCCAAGGCGAAAAAGCACCGAGGGCACGCACCACAGGCCGGCAAGACGGTGTGGCTGTGGAGGGAATGGAATGGGCAGGCGGGCCTTTGGGGCTGGCGGGAAGGACAGGATGTTGGAAAGAGGGAGAGCTGCTGGTGGCGGAAGTGGAAGAAAGGCTGTGAGAGCGAGCCCGCTGTTCACCAGGCCGAAGTCGGAGGGCGGGCCAGGCGTGGAGGGCTTTCCACACGCGGCCGTTCTGCGTGTGGCGGTGGGGGCGGGGTGGAGCGTGGGAGTGGGAGTGGGAGGGAGGGACGAAGGCAGGCAGGCAGGCAGGCAGGCAGGCAGGCAGGAAAACCAGCAGCAGCAGCAGCAGCCGCAAGCAGGTGAGGAAAGATGGGCTGCGAAGGACCGAAGGTTTTTCTGGCGCGGGTGCAGGTAGGAGGGGGCTTAGGAGCTGGCGGGGAGGGCGTTTGTCCGGAAAGCCAGTCGCCGGAGGGTTCCTAGTGCGCCGTTTCTGCCAGGCCCGCGGCCGTGGCTGAGAAGGTCCCGCGTCTGAGAGGCGGGGATGTCCGGGCCGGAGTTTGGAGAGGCCGCAAGAGTGCAAGGCGCGAACGGACTGGAAGGCCGTAAAGCGCTGCCATAGGGCCGGGTGCGTTTGTCGGGCGGGCCAAAAGGCCGGCTTGTCAGGAGTGGGATTCGAACCCACGCCTCCAGGGGAGACTGCGACCTGAACGCAGCGCCTTAGACCGCTCGGCCATCCTGACGGCGGGCCTGGGCGTGCGCGTGGCCGCTCGGCTGGCTGGGACCCGACGCGACGCGAACCCCGGTGCCCTTGGCGGGACGCGGTGCTCCGCGCCAGGCGCGCGGCCGTCTGGGTGAGCGACGGAGCGGGCGCGCGGCGGCCGACGGGGAGCACGGCCAGACGACGCGCCTGGCTGCGCCGCGGTGGCGCCCTCGCCCAGCCCTGGCCCCGGACGCAGCCGGGCCGCGTCGGGCCAGCCCCCTGCCGCCGGCCCCCACCCGCGCGTCTCCTCGCCGGCCACGGCCCGGCGCGCGCCCACCCCCTCCTCGCAGCCTTGCTTTGCGTCTCGGGCCCCCTCCACCCGGCGCGATCCCCGCGTCGGAGGCAATAGGCAGCGCGCACTCGGAGTCTGCAGGGCCACGCGGGTCCGGGTCCCTGTCGGGGTCGGGGGCTGCCGCTTTGGAGGACGCGGGTGGTGTGGCGTTGGGTCGGGTCGGGCACGTGCCGGGCGCCCGTGGTGGGCAGGGGGCCGGAGGGCAGGGGGAGGCGTCGGCAGGCAGCCCGAGAGCGGCCGGGCGCGGGGGCGGTGGCCGCCGTCCTCGTTAGTATAGTGGTGAGTATCCCCGCCTGTCACGCGGGAGACCGGGGTTCGATTCCCCGACGGGGAGGCAAACACGCCCTCTTTTGGCGGCTGGCGCCGCTCTCTGTCCTGCCGCCTGGCTCCCAAGGGCCCTTCTTCTCCTCCCTCCGCCCTCCGCCCTCCAGCGAGGCGCAGGGCGCCAGCGCGTGCCCAGCCTGCCCACCCTCGCCCCCCTCCAGCCGCCCAGCCCTTCCTCCTCGCCGGGCGCTCAGTCGCCAGGGCCGAGCGAGGGCCTCCTCTGGACCCTACAAGCGCCCGATGACGTTGCGGCCCGCCCAAAGTGGCTGTCTCAGTGGGCTCCTTGCGTCGCGACGCACAGCTGCGCAGCTGTGCACGGCGGCATAGGTGCACAGCTGCCGGGACGGGTGGGAGGCGGATGAGTGGCGTGCCCTGTCGGTGCGGGAAGTGGCCTGGCCCAGCGCCCGGTGGAGAAGGGCTTTGGCGAGCCGGGGTCTGGAAGACGCGTGCCCCGGGGGCGGGGGCGGGCCGCGGCGTGGAGCGGAGGGGCCCTGGAGCAGCAAGGCAGCGAGAGCGCCCCCTTGAGGCGGTCGGGCCGGTGGCCTAGGGCAGCTTCGTAGGGCTGGCGCGGGTCGGGCGCGGGGGGGGGGGGCCTTGGTGGCGCCTGTGACGTCACAGAGCTGCCGGCCGGCGGGGCGTCGGGGCAGGGCTGTTCCAAGCGGCGGCGGCGGCGGCGGCGGCGGCTGAGGAGGAGGAGGAGGAGGACGGGGAAGAGAAAGGGGAGTAGGAGGAGGAAGAGAAGGAGGAGGAGTCGGAAGAGAAGGAGGAGGAGGAGGAGGAGGAGAAGGCGGCGGCGACGAGAGTGCGCTCGGGCGAGCCCGGTGCCGGCGTCTCGGGCCGGCCCGGGCTGTGCAGCGTTGGTGGTATAGTGGTGAGCATAGCTGCCTTCCAAGCAGTTGACCCGGGTTCGATTCCCGGCCAACGCAGCGGGCTGCCCTTTTACCGAGCTCCACGGGCGGCCGGCCGGGGGCCTGTGAGGGAGAGCTGGGAGCAGGGAGCCAGCTGGCCCCAGCGGCTTTTCTTGTGTGTGCGAGAAGCAGGCGCGCAGTGTTCTGAGGGCGCTGCAAGCAGGAAGGACGGTAGGACACGTGGATTGCCAGGGGCGGCGCGTGGCTGGACTTGGAAAGGCCGGGTCTTGGCGCCACGGTGGCGCCGAGCGGGTGCTATGGGTCCAGCAGGAGCAGTGGTAGAGCCTGACGCTCCCTGGTGGTCTAGTGGTTAGGATTCGGCGCTCTCACCGCCGCGGCCCGGGTTCGATTCCCGGTCAGGGAAGCCTTTCTTCTTCCTCTCTACCTCCCACCGTCCACATCCCACTTTTAGGCCGCGCTTGCTCCGCGGCCTCGGCGCCCCGACAAGAGCCGCCCGGTGCCCTGCACCTCCAGCCCAAGCCCTGCCAGGCAACCTCCACCCTCCCTCCCCGGCCAAACCTTTTGGCCGCACTGGCGCGCGCCCACTCGAGGCCTTCGACGTCCCGTGTCTTCCTTTTCGGACGCTTGCCTCAGCCCCAAACACGAGTGGCCGGGGCCGCGCCTCTCCCCGCCGTGGCCGTGGCCACGAGCAAACGCCCCCGCCTGTGTTTGCACTCTCCAGCAGCACTGCTTTTCCCCCACGGCGACAGCGGTGGCAGCGCCGACGGCGACGGCGGTGTCACACGCGGTGCCTTCTAACAAAGCCGGATCCCCTGTGGAAAGGAGCACCGGTGGGCAGACGGGTGCTTCGCACCACCGCAGCAGGTTTCCTGAACGCCCTTGCCGGTGCCGTGGGGGTGGCTGACAGTGTGGGATGAAGGTGTTTGTGGCCGTGGTCGGTGGCCACCCCACGCGGGTTAGGGAACGGAGCAGAACGACCCCATGGAGAGAGGGCGGCGGTGGGCCCGCGTGCTGGGAGGTGCGAGGAAGGGCCTGGGGTGTCTGGGTGGAGCGCGGGCAGGAGCGGGAGGTGTTGGGCTGGCCGGGGACCTGGCCCGGGAGAGCGGCTGGCCACTCAGGCAGGGGCTCAGCAGAAGCTTGGGGTGGTGGCAGCACCTGGCCCGGCACGTGTGTACGGGTGGGTCAGATCAGGGGGCGGGGTGGGCCTGGAGTAGGAGTGCGTCTGAGGAGCACTGGCGGAAGTGAGACTTCCGGGCAGGACATGTGACAGTCGGGCCTGGGATACAAGGGGAAGGTGGCGGGGAGAGGGGTCCGAGCCTGCAGGCTGGGGGGAAGGGCGGGGTGTGTGAGTGGGCTGTGGGGCGAGGAAGATGGTGGCAGAGGACCCCTTCGCGGTGGGGTGGCGGGTGAGCGCGCCAGACTGGTGTGCTGTGCGGCAAGGTGGTCAGGCTAACCAGTGGGTTGGGACTGGGGGCGGTGGGTCGGAGGCAGGCAAGAGAACAACAGAAACGGAGCGCGCCACAGGGGCTAGGCGGGGTCCGAATGGGGTGGGGGCATTCTACTGCCCCAGAGACGTACATCGCCTCTCATCGGGAGAAACCATCCGGTCTCAGGTGTGTGTGGCGGCGGGGGTGGGGGGAGGAGGGGTTGAGGTTGAAAGAGGCCAAAGGAGAGGTCCCCTATGATCCAGCAATCCCACTCCTGGGTACGTACCCGGAAATGACGAAACAAGAGTGCAAAAAGGCACAAGCACCTCCATGTTCACGGCGGCACTATTTGCAGCAGCCAAGACACGGGAAAAAACCCAAGCGCCCACCAGCGGGTCGCTAGTACAAGAAGAGGTGGTATATAGGTACTATGGGATATTACTCAGCCATTAATAAGAAAGAATGAAATGTTGCCATTTGCCGCAACAAGAATGCTCCCAGGGAATATTACACTTAGTGAAGTAGGTCCGACAGAGAAGCACAAAGATATGTGGAATCTAAAAAGTACTACCAATGAATCTATGTGCAAAACAGAAACAGACTCACAGACCTAGAAAACACAGTGATGGTTACCCGAGTTAAAAAGGAGGGGTGGAGGGATAAATTAGGAGCTCGATGAACAGATACACAGTAGTTCATATAAAGGAGATAAGCAACAAGGATTTCCAGAATAACACAGGGAGTGATAGTCAATATCCTGCAATAACCTGTAATGGAAATCACTCTGAAACGATATTAGACATGGAAAACAGTATCCCCTTTGCTGTACACCTGAAACTAACTCAATATTGCTAATCAACTCTTCTTCTTCAACCACAAGTACTAGTACTTGTAAGTAAGTAAGTAAGTAAGTAAGTAAATAAAAACAACGAACAAAATAAACAGGAGGAACATGAGCCATCAGAGATGATCCAGCAATCCCCGTCGTGGGTACACATCCGCCAAAGAGAAAAACTGTTGTTTGAGGAGATCCACGCACCCCCGTGTTCGTAGCAGCACTGTGTGCCGCAGCCAAGACATAGAAAAAACCCATGTGCCCATCAACAGTTGGCTGACAGAAAAAGATGCGGTATATATGTACTGTGGAATATTACTCAGCCATTTCAGAAAATGAAATATTGCCACTTGCCACAATAAGGATGGTCCTAGAGAATATTACGCTTAGTGAAGTTAAGTCTGACAGAGAAGCACAAAGATACGTGGAATCTAAAACACAATAGAAAAGAATGTGTGTGCAAAAGCGAAACAGACTCACAGACATAGAAAACACACTGATGGTTCCCCGAGGAGAAAGGGAGGGGTGGAGACATAAATTAGGAGCTGCGATGAACAGATACACCGTACTTCATATAAAAGACATAAGCAGCAAGGATTTCCAGAATAACACAGGGAATGACGTTCAATATCCTGTAGTAAACTGTAATGGAAAGCAATCTGAAACAATATTAGACATGGAAGACAGTATCCGCTTTGCTGTGCACCTGAAACTAACTCAATATTGTTAATCAACTTTTCCTCCAAAATTACAGCTACTAGTTCTTATAAGTAAATGAATAAATAAATATTAAATGCATAAATAAAAACAACACACTAAATAAATAGGTGAAATATGAGCTCTCATATGATCCAGCAATCCCCATCGTGGGTGCACATCGGCAAAGGAGAGAAACTGTCATTTGAAGAGATCCATGCACCCCCATGTTCACAGCAGCACTACGGGCCACAGCCAAGACATGGACAAAACCCAAGTGCCCACCAACCGATGGCTGGCACAGGACGACGTGGTACGTATGTACTGTGGAATATTACTCAGCCATACAAAAGAGTGAGATATTGCCATTTGCACCAGTAAGGATGGACCTAGAGTATATTACACTTCACGACGTAAGTCAGGCAGAGAAGCACAAAGATATGTGGCATCTAAACCGTACTACAAACGAATGTATGTGCCAAAGAGAAACAGACCCACAGACATAGAAAACACACTGTTCGTTACCCAAGGGGAAAGTGTAGGGCAGGGAAAAACCCGGAGCTGCGATTAACAGAGAGGAAATACTATACATAAAGCACAGAAGCAACAAGGATTTACTGTACAGCACAGGGAACTGTATTCATATGTCGTGATAACGTATAATGGAAAATAACCTGGAAAAGGACATATAACTGAATCACTTGGCTGTACACCTGAAAGTCACACAGTATTGTAAATCAACCGTACTGCTACGAAAAGGAGAAGACGACGAAGGGGAAAAAAAGGAGGGCAACGGGACAGAGGCAAGGGCAGGATCCTTGACAACGTAGGATTTGGAAAGGATCGGGGAAAAAGTGGGGAGATAGGGGGTGGGACGGGGGTGTCTGTGGGAGTAGGGTGGAGGCCGAGGTGGTGGTGCCGGTGGTGCTGTCCCGAGGGCTGACGCTGTTGGTGGGAGCAGAGGTTCAGGGGAGGGGGTGGTGTTTGTCGTGCTGATGGTGGTGGTGGCAGTAGTGGTGGAGGAGCGGGCCGGTGTTGGAAACGTATTTCTGTCGAGGGTCAGAACATGAATCTAGAGTGCAGTCTGCGATGATAGTGTGGACTTCTTTTGAACTCCTCGTGCAAGTGAACGCTTTGGGGACTCTCCAGGAAAGTGGGATGTGTCACTCCCAGAGGTGGCAACTTCCTTGCTCCTGGTTGTGCAAACATAGTATAACTTTCGAAGTGCGGGCAGAGTGAGGCAGAGAGCTTGGAAACGTGGCGAAAGGTGAAGAGGTTGGGCTGTGCGGGTGCCAGTGTGGGGTGTTCGTTACAGTGAAAAGCGTGACACAAGCGGGGTCGGGGTAAGGACGAGAACAAGGACAAGGAAGGGGTCTGGGCGTAAGAGTGGCTGAGCCCGCAAGGTGTCAGGTCGCGGAGGCCTGGCTCCCGGGTGTGTGTGGGGTGGGGGCGTCTGCGTGGGAAGGACAGGGGCCGGAAGGTGCGGTGGTGAGCGAGCTGTTGCAGGACCGGTGCCTTGAGTGTGGCAGCGGGGAAGCCCAGCTCCGCTGTGGGGCTGCGGGAACCAAAAGGGGACGCTGGGGCTGCATGGGCCGGGAATCGAACCCGGGCCTCCCGCGTGGCAGGCGAGAATTCTACCACTGAACCACCCATGCACCGATGGCCGCCGGCCCCCGGCGCTGCCCCAGCGGCGCTCGCCGCCAACCGCCGGACCCTGGTCACTGCTCGCCCCGTGGGCATGTGCTCCGTTTGAGCAGGAGGCCGACGGGCCACCTGAATGAGAGGCTCCGGGCACGCTGGCGACCCCAGGGCGCGAGGCGGTCGGAAGCACCGAGGGACGGAGGGACGCAGGCGTGCTCGGCCCGTCCTGCGCTTTCTCTGCCGTCCACGGCCGCCGCGAGACTGTCGGTGTCGCCAGAGGAAGCCAGGAGCCGAAGCGGCCTGGCCCGCGCCCGAATCCCAGTCAGGGCAGGCGAGGCGTGGCCGCTGCGGCTGAGCGCCGACGTTCCTCTCAGCAGCCGCCCCCCCCCACCCCCCGCCCCGACGCACAGTCCCTCTGGCGGCTGGCTTTCTTGCTGGTGCGGGGCGTGCGAGGGCGGGCGGGGGCAGGGATCGGAGCTCGGGGCTGTGCAGGGACCGCGAGCGTGGGAGATGGACACCGGGCACCGCCGCCGCCGTCGCCGAGCGGCGCTCAGGCCACAAGACCAAAGGTGTCTGAGCCTCGCTTCTGCGCTCTGGCCCACCCCTCTCCCGCGGGGTCCCGCTCTGCTGCGTTGGTTGTGAGGACAAGCACTTTGGCAGACTGGCTGCTGGCTCGCGGACAGCCCGGTGAGGGAGGGAGCGCGCCAGGGTGTGGTTGGGTCCGGCCGGAGCAGCGGCTTCCCCGAGGGACTTGCGCTGTGGCGCCGAGGTGGGTGGCCCGGGCTGGGGGCCGGACGTCTGTGGTGGGTGACAGGGCATCCAGGGCTTCCGCTCACTACTCACTGGAGCACCGTTCCCGGGAGCGACTCCTGCGCCAGGCCCCGTGCAGGGAGGGCCCCCTGTTGGCTGGCCAGCAGGAGGCTGGGCTGCACGCGGCCCGGCAGGCAGGCAGGCAGGCAGGCAGGCAGGTGTGGTCCGGCCAAGGTCCCAAGGCGAAAAAGCACCGAGGGCACGCACCACAGGCCGGCAAGACGGTGTGGCTGTGGAGGGAATGGAATGGGCAGGCGGGCCTTTGGGGCTGGCGGGAAGGACAGGATGTTGGAAAGAGGGAGAGCTGCTGGTGGCGGAAGTGGAAGAAAGGCTGTGAGAGCGAGCCCGCTGTTCACCAGGCCGAAGTCGGAGGGCGGGCCAGGCGTGGAGGGCTTTCCACACGCGGCCGTTCTGCGTGTGGCGGTGGGGGCGGGGTGGAGCGTGGGAGTGGGAGTGGGAGGGAGGGACGAAGGCAGGCAGGCAGGCAGGAAAACCAGCAGCAGCAGCAGCAGCCGCAAGCAGGTGAGGAAAGATGGGCTGCGAAGGACCGAAGGTTTTTCTGGCGCGGGTGCAGGTAGGAGGGGGCTTAGGAGCTGGCGGGGAGGGCGTTTGTCCGGAAAGCCAGTCGCCGGAGGGTTCCTAGTGCGCCGTTTCTGCCAGGCCCGCGGCCGTGGCTGAGAAGGTCCCGCGTCTGAGAGGCGGGGATGTCCGGGCCGGAGTTTGGAGAGGCCGCAAGAGTGCAAGGCGCGAACGGACTGGAAGGCCGTAAAGCGCTGCCATAGGGCCGGGTGCGTTTGTCGGGCGGGCCAAAAGGCCGGCTTGTCAGGAGTGGGATTCGAACCCACGCCTCCAGGGGAGACTGCGACCTGAACGCAGCGCCTTAGACCGCTCGGCCATCCTGACGGCGGGCCTGGGCGTGCGCGTGGCCGCTCGGCTGGCTGGGACCCGACGCGACGCGAACCCCGGTGCCCTTGGCGGGACGCGGTGCTCCGCGCCAGGCGCGCGGCCGTCTGGGTGAGCGACGGAGCGGGCGCGCGGCGGCCGACGGGGAGCACGGCCAGACGACGCGCCTGGCTGCGCCGCGGTGGCGCCCTCGCCCAGCCCTGGCCCCGGACGCAGCCGGGCCGCGTCGGGCCAGCCCCCTGCCGCCGGCCCCCACCCGCGCGTCTCCTCGCCGGCCACGGCCCGGCGCGCGCCCACCCCCTCCTCGCAGCCTTGCTTTGCGTCTCGGGCCCCCTCCACCCGGCGCGATCCCCGCGTCGGAGGCAATAGGCAGCGCGCACTCGGAGTCTGCAGGGCCACGCGGGTCCGGGTCCCTGTCGGGGTCGGGGGCTGCCGCTTTGGAGGACGCGGGTGGTGTGGCGTTGGGTCGGGTCGGGCACGTGCCGGGCGCCCGTGGTGGGCAGGGGGCCGGAGGGCAGGGGGAGGCGTCGGCAGGCAGCCCGAGAGCGGCCGGGCGCGGGGGCGGTGGCCGCCGTCCTCGTTAGTATAGTGGTGAGTATCCCCGCCTGTCACGCGGGAGACCGGGGTTCGATTCCCCGACGGGGAGGCAAACACGCCCTCTTTTGGCGGCTGGCGCCGCTCTCTGTCCTGCCGCCTGGCTCCCAAGGGCCCTTCTTCTCCTCCCTCCGCCCTCCGCCCTCCAGCGAGGCGCAGGGCGCCAGCGCGTGCCCAGCCTGCCCACCCTCGCCCCCCTCCAGCCGCCCAGCCCTTCCTCCTCGCCGGGCGCTCAGTCGCCAGGGCCGAGCGAGGGCCTCCTCTGGACCCTACAAGCGCCCGATGACGTTGCGGCCCGCCCAAAGTGGCTGTCTCAGTGGGCTCCTTGCGTCGCGACGCACAGCTGCGCAGCTGTGCACGGCGGCATAGGTGCACAGCTGCCGGGACGGGTGGGAGGCGGATGAGTGGCGTGCCCTGTCGGTGCGGGAAGTGGCCTGGCCCAGCGCCCGGTGGAGAAGGGCTTTGGCGAGCCGGGGTCTGGAAGACGCGTGCCCCGGGGGCGGGGGCGGGCCGCGGCGTGGAGCGGAGGGGCCCTGGAGCAGCAAGGCAGCGAGAGCGCCCCCTTGAGGCGGTCGGGCCGGTGGCCTAGGGCAGCTTCGTAGGGCTGGCGCGGGTGGGGCGCGGGGGGGGGGGGGCCTTGGTGGCGCCTGTGACGTCACAGAGCTGCCGGCCGGCGGGGCGTCGGGGCAGGGCTGTTCCAAGCGGCGGCGGCGGCGGCGGCGGCGGCTGAGGAGGAGGAGGAGGAGGACGGGGAAGAGAAAGGGGAGTAGGAGGAGGAAGAGAAGGAGGAGGAGTCGGAAGAGAAGGAGGAGGAGGAGGAGGAGGAGAAGGCGGCGGCGACGAGAGTGCGCTCGGGCGAGCCCGGTGCCGGCGTCTCGGGCCGGCCCGGGCTGTGCAGCGTTGGTGGTATAGTGGTGAGCATAGCTGCCTTCCAAGCAGTTGACCCGGGTTCGATTCCCGGCCAACGCAGCGGGCTGCCCTTTTACCGAGCTCCACGGGCGGCCGGCCGGGGGCCTGTGAGGGAGAGCTGGGAGCAGGGAGCCAGCTGGCCCCAGCGGCTTTTCTTGTGTGTGCGAGAAGCAGGCGCGCAGTGTTCTGAGGGCGCTGCAAGCAGGAAGGACGGTAGGACACGTGGATTGCCAGGGGCGGCGCGTGGCTGGACTTGGAAAGGCCGGGTCTTGGCGCCACGGTGGCGCCGAGCGGGTGCTATGGGTCCAGCAGGAGCAGTGGTAGAGCCTGACGCTCCCTGGTGGTCTAGTGGTTAGGATTCGGCGCTCTCACCGCCGCGGCCCGGGTTCGATTCCCGGTCAGGGAAGCCTTTCTTCTTCCTCTCTACCTCCCACCGTCCACATCCCACTTTTAGGCCGCGCTTGCTCCGCGGCCTCGGCGCCCCGACAAGAGCCGCCCGGTGCCCTGCACCTCCAGCCCAAGCCCTGCCAGGCAACCTCCACCCTCCCTCCCCGGCCAAACCTTTTGGCCGCACTGGCGCGCGCCCACTCGAGGCCTTCGACGTCCCGTGTCTTCCTTTTCGGACGCTTGCCTCAGCCCCAAACACGAGTGGCCGGGGCCGCGCCTCTCCCCGCCGTGGCCGTGGCCACGAGCAAACGCCCCCGCCTGTGTTTGCACTCTCCAGCAGCACTGCTTTTCCCCCACGGCGACAGCGGTGGCAGCGCCGACGGCGACGGCGGTGTCACACGCGGTGCCTTCTAACAAAGCCGGATCCCCTGTGGAAAGGAGCACCGGTGGGCAGACGGGTGCTTCGCACCACCGCAGCAGGTTTCCTGAACGCCCTTGCCGGTGCCGTGGGGGTGGCTGACAGTGTGGGATGAAGGTGTTTGTGGCCGTGGTCGGTGGCCACCCCACGCGGGTTAGGGAACGGAGCAGAACGACCCCATGGAGAGAGGGCGGCGGTGGGCCCGCGTGCTGGGAGGTGCGAGGAAGGGCCTGGGGTGTCTGGGTGGAGCGCGGGCAGGAGCGGGAGGTGTTGGGCTGGCCGGGGACCTGGCCCGGGAGAGCGGCTGGCCACTCAGGCAGGGGCTCAGCAGAAGCTTGGGGTGGTGGCAGCACCTGGCCCGGCACGTGTGTACGGGTGGGTCAGATCAGGGGGCGGGGTGGGCCTGGAGTAGGAGTGCGTCTGAGGAGCACTGGCGGAAGTGAGACTTCCGGGCAGGACATGTGACAGTCGGGCCTGGGATACAAGGGGAAGGTGGCGGGGAGAGGGGTCCGAGCCTGCAGGCTGGGGGGAAGGGCGGGGTGTGTGAGTGGGCTGTGGGGCGAGGAAGATGGTGGCAGAGGACCCCTTCGCGGTGGGGTGGCGGGTGAGCGCGCCAGACTGGTGTGCTGTGCGGCAAGGTGGTCAGGCTAACCAGTGGGTTGGGACTGGGGGCGGTGGGTCGGAGGCAGGCAAGAGAACAACAGAAACGGAGCGCGCCACAGGGGCTAGGCGGGGTCCGAATGGGGTGGGGGCATTCTACTGCCCCAGAGACGTACATCGCCTCTCATCGGGAGAAACCATCCGGTCTCAGGTGTGTGTGGCGGCGGGGGTGGGGGGAGGAGGGGTTGAGGTTGAAAGAGGCCAAAGGAGAGGTCCCCTATGATCCAGCAATCCCACTCCTGGGTACGTACCCGGAAATGACGAAACAAGAGTGCAAAAAGGCACAAGCACCTCCATGTTCACGGCGGCACTATTTGCAGCAGCCAAGACACGGGAAAAAACCCAAGCGCCCACCAGCGGGTCGCTAGTACAAGAAGAGGTGGTATATAGGTACTATGGGATATTACTCAGCCATTAATAAGAAAGAATGAAATGTTGCCATTTGCCGCAACAAGAATGCTCCCAGGGAATATTACACTTAGTGAAGTAGGTCCGACAGAGAAGCACAAAGATATGTGGAATCTAAAAAGTACTACCAATGAATCTATGTGCAAAACAGAAACAGACTCACAGACCTAGAAAACACAGTGATGGTTACCCGAGTTAAAAAGGAGGGGTGGAGGGATAAATTAGGAGCTCGATGAACAGATACACAGTAGTTCATATAAAGGAGATAAGCAACAAGGATTTCCAGAATAACACAGGGAGTGATAGTCAATATCCTGCAATAACCTGTAATGGAAATCACTCTGAAACGATATTAGACATGGAAAACAGTATCCCCTTTGCTGTACACCTGAAACTAACTCAATATTGCTAATCAACTCTTCTTCTTCAACCACAAGTACTAGTACTTGTAAGTAAGTAAGTAAGTAAGTAAGTAAATAAAAACAACGAACAAAATAAACAGGAGGAACATGAGCCATCAGAGATGATCCAGCAATCCCCGTCGTGGGTACACATCCGCCAAAGAGAAAAACTGTTGTTTGAGGAGATCCACGCACCCCCGTGTTCGTAGCAGCACTGTGTGCCGCAGCCAAGACATAGAAAAAACCCATGTGCCCATCAACAGTTGGCTGACAGAAAAAGATGCGGTATATATGTACTGTGGAATATTACTCAGCCATTTCAGAAAATGAAATATTGCCACTTGCCACAATAAGGATGGTCCTAGAGAATATTACGCTTAGTGAAGTTAAGTCTGACAGAGAAGCACAAAGATACGTGGAATCTAAAACACAATAGAAAAGAATGTGTGTGCAAAAGCGAAACAGACTCACAGACATAGAAAACACACTGATGGTTCCCCGAGGAGAAAGGGAGGGGTGGAGACATAAATTAGGAGCTGCGATGAACAGATACACCGTACTTCATATAAAAGACATAAGCAGCAAGGATTTCCAGAATAACACAGGGAATGACGTTCAATATCCTGTAGTAAACTGTAATGGAAAGCAATCTGAAACAATATTAGACATGGAAGACAGTATCCGCTTTGCTGTGCACCTGAAACTAACTCAATATTGTTAATCAACTTTTCCTCCAAAATTACAGCTACTAGTTCTTATAAGTAAATGAATAAATAAATATTAAATGCATAAATAAAAACAACACACTAAATAAATAGGTGAAATATGAGCTCTCATATGATCCAGCAATCCCCATCGTGGGTGCACATCGGCAAAGGAGAGAAACTGTCATTTGAAGAGATCCATGCACCCCCATGTTCACAGCAGCACTACGGGCCACAGCCAAGACATGGACAAAACCCAAGTGCCCACCAACCGATGGCTGGCACAGGACGACGTGGTACGTATGTACTGTGGAATATTACTCAGCCATACAAAAGAGTGAGATATTGCCATTTGCACCAGTAAGGATGGACCTAGAGTATATTACACTTCACGACGTAAGTCAGGCAGAGAAGCACAAAGATATGTGGCATCTAAACCGTACTACAAACGAATGTATGTGCCAAAGAGAAACAGACCCACAGACATAGAAAACACACTGTTCGTTACCCAAGGGGAAAGTGTAGGGCAGGGAAAAACCCGGAGCTGCGATTAACAGAGAGGAAATACTATACATAAAGCACAGAAGCAACAAGGATTTACTGTACAGCACAGGGAACTGTATTCATATGTCGTGATAACGTATAATGGAAAATAACCTGGAAAAGGACATATAACTGAATCACTTGGCTGTACACCTGAAAGTCACACAGTATTGTAAATCAACCGTACTGCTACGAAAAGGAGAAGACGACGAAGGGGAAAAAAAGGAGGGCAACGGGACAGAGGCAAGGGCAGGATCCTTGACAACGTAGGATTTGGAAAGGATCGGGGAAAAAGTGGGGAGATAGGGGGTGGGACGGGGGTGTCTGTGGGAGTAGGGTGGAGGCCGAGGTGGTGGTGCCGGTGGTGCTGTCCCGAGGGCTGACGCTGTTGGTGGGAGCAGAGGTTCAGGGGAGGGGGTGGTGTTTGTCGTGCTGATGGTGGTGGTGGCAGTAGTGGTGGAGGAGCGGGCCGGTGTTGGAAACGTATTTCTGTCGAGGGTCAGAACATGAATCTAGAGTGCAGTCTGCGATGATAGTGTGGACTTCTTTTGAACTCCTCGTGCAAGTGAACGCTTTGGGGACTCTCCAGGAAAGTGGGATGTGTCACTCCCAGAGGTGGCAACTTCCTTGCTCCTGGTTGTGCAAACATAGTATAACTTTCGAAGTGCGGGCAGAGTGAGGCAGAGAGCTTGGAAACGTGGCGAAAGGTGAAGAGGTTGGGCTGTGCGGGTGCCAGTGTGGGGTGTTCGTTACAGTGAAAAGCGTGACACAAGCGGGGTCGGGGTAAGGACGAGAACAAGGACAAGGAAGGGGTCTGGGCGTAAGAGTGGCTGAGCCCGCAAGGTGTCAGGTCGCGGAGGCCTGGCTCCCGGGTGTGTGTGGGGTGGGGGCGTCTGCGTGGGAAGGACAGGGGCCGGAAGGTGCGGTGGTGAGCGAGCTGTTGCAGGACCGGTGCCTTGAGTGTGGCAGCGGGGAAGCCCAGCTCCGCTGTGGGGCTGCGGGAACCAAAAGGGGACGCTGGGGCTGCATGGGCCGGGAATCGAACCCGGGCCTCCCGCGTGGCAGGCGAGAATTCTACCACTGAACCACCCATGCACCGATGGCCGCCGGCCCCCGGCGCTGCCCCAGCGGCGCTCGCCGCCAACCGCCGGACCCTGGTCACTGCTCGCCCCGTGGGCATGTGCTCCGTTTGAGCAGGAGGCCGACGGGCCACCTGAATGAGAGGCTCCGGGCACGCTGGCGACCCCAGGGCGCGAGGCGGTCGGAAGCACCGAGGGACGGAGGGACGCAGGCGTGCTCGGCCCGTCCTGCGCTTTCTCTGCCGTCCACGGCCGCCGCGAGACTGTCGGTGTCGCCAGAGGAAGCCAGGAGCCGAAGCGGCCTGGCCCGCGCCCGAATCCCAGTCAGGGCAGGCGAGGCGTGGCCGCTGCGGCTGAGCGCCGACGTTCCTCTCAGCAGCCGCCCCCCCCCACCCCCCGCCCCGACGCACAGTCCCTCTGGCGGCTGGCTTTCTTGCTGGTGCGGGGCGTGCGAGGGCGGGCGGGGGCAGGGATCGGAGCTCGGGGCTGTGCAGGGACCGCGAGCGTGGGAGATGGACACCGGGCACCGCCGCCGCCGTCGCCGAGCGGCGCTCAGGCCACAAGACCAAAGGTGTCTGAGCCTCGCTTCTGCGCTCTGGCCCACCCCTCTCCCGCGGGGTCCCGCTCTGCTGCGTTGGTTGTGAGGAGAAGCACTTTGGCAGACTGGCTGCTGGCTCGCGGACAGCCCGGTGAGGGAGGGAGCGCGCCAGGGTGTGGTTGGGTCCGGCCGGAGCAGCGGCTTCCCCGAGGGACTTGCGCTGTGGCGCCGAGGTGGGTGGCCCGGGCTGGGGGCCGGACGTCTGTGGTGGGTGACAGGGCATCCAGGGCTTCCGCTCACTACTCACTGGAGCACCGTTCCCGGGAGCGACTCCTGCGCCAGGCCCCGTGCAGGGAGGGCCCCCTGTTGGCTGGCCAGCAGGAGGCTGGGCTGCACGCGGCCCGGCAGGCAGGCAGGCAGGCAGGCAGGCAGGTGTGGTCCGGCCAAGGTCCCAAGGCGAAAAAGCACCGAGGGCACGCACCACAGGCCGGCAAGACGGTGTGGCTGTGGAGGGAATGGAATGGGCAGGCGGGCCTTTGGGGCTGGCGGGAAGGACAGGATGTTGGAAAGAGGGAGAGCTGCTGGTGGCGGAAGTGGAAGAAAGGCTGTGAGAGCGAGCCCGCTGTTCACCAGGCCGAAGTCGGAGGGCGGGCCAGGCGTGGAGGGCTTTCCACACGCGGCCGTTCTGCGTGTGGCGGTGGGGGCGGGGTGGAGCGTGGGAGTGGGAGTGGGAGGGAGGGACGAAGGCAGGCAGGCAGGCAGGCAGGCAGGCAGGCAGGAAAACCAGCAGCAGCAGCAGCAGCCGCAAGCAGGTGAGGAAAGATGGGCTGCGAAGGACCGAAGGTTTTTCTGGCGCGGGTGCAGGTAGGAGGGGGCTTAGGAGCTGGCGGGGAGGGCGTTTGTCCGGAAAGCCAGTCGCCGGAGGGTTCCTAGTGCGCCGTTTCTGCCAGGCCCGCGGCCGTGGCTGAGAAGGTCCCGCGTCTGAGAGGCGGGGATGTCCGGGCCGGAGTTTGGAGAGGCCGCAAGAGTGCAAGGCGCGAACGGACTGGAAGGCCGTAAAGCGCTGCCATAGGGCCGGGTGCGTTTGTCGGGCGGGCCAAAAGGCCGGCTTGTCAGGAGTGGGATTCGAACCCACGCCTCCAGGGGAGACTGCGACCTGAACGCAGCGCCTTAGACCGCTCGGCCATCCTGACGGCGGGCCTGGGCGTGCGCGTGGCCGCTCGGCTGGCTGGGACCCGACGCGACGCGAACCCCGGTGCCCTTGGCGGGACGCGGTGCTCCGCGCCAGGCGCGCGGCCGTCTGGGTGAGCGACGGAGCGGGCGCGCGGCGGCCGACGGGGAGCACGGCCAGACGACGCGCCTGGCTGCGCCGCGGTGGCGCCCTCGCCCAGCCCTGGCCCCGGACGCAGCCGGGCCGCGTCGGGCCAGCCCCCTGCCGCCGGCCCCCACCCGCGCGTCTCCTCGCCGGCCACGGCCCGGCGCGCGCCCACCCCCTCCTCGCAGCCTTGCTTTGCGTCTCGGGCCCCCTCCACCCGGCGCGATCCCCGCGTCGGAGGCAATAGGCAGCGCGCACTCGGAGTCTGCAGGGCCACGCGGGTCCGGGTCCCTGTCGGGGTCGGGGGCTGCCGCTTTGGAGGACGCGGGTGGTGTGGCGTTGGGTCGGGTCGGGCACGTGCCGGGCGCCCGTGGTGGGCAGGGGGCCGGAGGGCAGGGGGAGGCGTCGGCAGGCAGCCCGAGAGCGGCCGGGCGCGGGGGCGGTGGCCGCCGTCCTCGTTAGTATAGTGGTGAGTATCCCCGCCTGTCACGCGGGAGACCGGGGTTCGATTCCCCGACGGGGAGGCAAACACGCCCTCTTTTGGCGGCTGGCGCCGCTCTCTGTCCTGCCGCCTGGCTCCCAAGGGCCCTTCTTCTCCTCCCTCCGCCCTCCGCCCTCCAGCGAGGCGCAGGGCGCCAGCGCGTGCCCAGCCTGCCCACCCTCGCCCCCCTCCAGCCGCCCAGCCCTTCCTCCTCGCCGGGCGCTCAGTCGCCAGGGCCGAGCGAGGGCCTCCTCTGGACCCTACAAGCGCCCGATGACGTTGCGGCCCGCCCAAAGTGGCTGTCTCAGTGGGCTCCTTGCGTCGCGACGCACAGCTGCGCAGCTGTGCACGGCGGCATAGGTGCACAGCTGCCGGGACGGGTGGGAGGCGGATGAGTGGCGTGCCCTGTCGGTGCGGGAAGTGGCCTGGCCCAGCGCCCGGTGGAGAAGGGCTTTGGCGAGCCGGGGTCTGGAAGACGCGTGCCCCGGGGGCGGGGGCGGGCCGCGGCGTGGAGCGGAGGGGCCCTGGAGCAGCAAGGCAGCGAGAGCGCCCCCTTGAGGCGGTCGGGCCGGTGGCCTAGGGCAGCTTCGTAGGGCTGGCGCGGGTGGGGCGCGGGGGGGGGGGGCCTTGGTGGCGCCTGTGACGTCACAGAGCTGCCGGCCGGCGGGGCGTCGGGGCAGGGCTGTTCCAAGCGGCGGCGGCGGCGGCGGCGGCGGCTGAGGAGGAGGAGGAGGAGGACGGGGAAGAGAAAGGGGAGTAGGAGGAGGAAGAGAAGGAGGAGGAGTCGGAAGAGAAGGAGGAGGAGGAGGAGGAGGAGAAGGCGGCGGCGACGAGAGTGCGCTCGGGCGAGCCCGGTGCCGGCGTCTCGGGCCGGCCCGGGCTGTGCAGCGTTGGTGGTATAGTGGTGAGCATAGCTGCCTTCCAAGCAGTTGACCCGGGTTCGATTCCCGGCCAACGCAGCGGGCTGCCCTTTTACCGAGCTCCACGGGCGGCCGGCCGGGGGCCTGTGAGGGAGAGCTGGGAGCATGGCCCCAGCGGCTTTTCTTGTGTGTGCGAGAAGCAGGCGCGCAGTGTTCTGAGGGCGCTGCAAGCAGGAAGGACGGTAGGACACGTGGATTGCCAGGGGCGGCGCGTGGCTGGACTTGGAAAGGCCGGGTCTTGGCGCCACGGTGGCGCCGAGCGGGTGCTATGGGTCCAGCAGGAGCAGTGGTAGAGCCTGACGCTCCCTGGTGGTCTAGTGGTTAGGATTCGGCGCTCTCACCGCCGCGGCCCGGGTTCGATTCCCGGTCAGGGAAGCCTTTCTTCTTCCTCTCTACCTCCCACCGTCCACATCCCACTTTTAGGCCGCGCTTGCTCCGCGGCCTCGGCGCCCCGACAAGAGCCGCCCGGTGCCCTGCACCTCCAGCCCAAGCCCTGCCAGGCAACCTCCACCCTCCCTCCCCGGCCAAACCTTTTGGCCGCACTGGCGCGCGCCCACTCGAGGCCTTCGACGTCCCGTGTCTTCCTTTTCGGACGCTTGCCTCAGCCCCAAACACGAGTGGCCGGGGCCGCGCCTCTCCCCGCCGTGGCCGTGGCCACGAGCAAACGCCCCCGCCTGTGTTTGCACTCTCCAGCAGCACTGCTTTTCCCCCACGGCGACAGCGGTGGCAGCGCCGACGGCGACGGCGGTGTCACACGCGGTGCCTTCTAACAAAGCCGGATCCCCTGTGGAAAGGAGCACCGGTGGGCAGACGGGTGCTTCGCACCACCGCAGCAGGTTTCCTGAACGCCCTTGCCGGTGCCGTGGGGGTGGCTGACAGTGTGGGATGAAGGTGTTTGTGGCCGTGGTCGGTGGCCACCCCACGCGGGTTAGGGAACGGAGCAGAACGACCCCATGGAGAGAGGGCGGCGGTGGGCCCGCGTGCTGGGAGGTGCGAGGAAGGGCCTGGGGTGTCTGGGTGGAGCGCGGGCAGGAGCGGGAGGTGTTGGGCTGGCCGGGGACCTGGCCCGGGAGAGCGGCTGGCCACTCAGGCAGGGGCTCAGCAGAAGCTTGGGGTGGTGGCAGCACCTGGCCCGGCACGTGTGTACGGGTGGGTCAGATCAGGGGGCGGGGTGGGCCTGGAGTAGGAGTGCGTCTGAGGAGCACTGGCGGAAGTGAGACTTCCGGGCAGGACATGTGACAGTCGGGCCTGGGATACAAGGGGAAGGTGGCGGGGAGAGGGGTCCGAGCCTGCAGGCTGGGGGGAAGGGCGGGGTGTGTGAGTGGGCTGTGGGGCGAGGAAGATGGTGGCAGAGGACCCCTTCGCGGTGGGGTGGCGGGTGAGCGCGCCAGACTGGTGTGCTGTGCGGCAAGGTGGTCAGGCTAACCAGTGGGTTGGGACTGGGGGCGGTGGGTCGGAGGCAGGCAAGAGAACAACAGAAACGGAGCGCGCCACAGGGGCTAGGCGGGGTCCGAATGGGGTGGGGGCATTCTACTGCCCCAGAGACGTACATCGCCTCTCATCGGGAGAAACCATCCGGTCTCAGGTGTGTGTGGCGGCGGGGGTGGGGGGAGGAGGGGTTGAGGTTGAAAGAGGCCAAAGGAGAGGTCCCCTATGATCCAGCAATCCCACTCCTGGGTACGTACCCGGAAATGACGAAACAAGAGTGCAAAAAGGCACAAGCACCTCCATGTTCACGGCGGCACTATTTGCAGCAGCCAAGACACGGGAAAAAACCCAAGCGCCCACCAGCGGGTCGCTAGTACAAGAAGAGGTGGTATATAGGTACTATGGGATATTACTCAGCCATTAATAAGAAAGAATGAAATGTTGCCATTTGCCGCAACAAGAATGCTCCCAGGGAATATTACACTTAGTGAAGTAGGTCCGACAGAGAAGCACAAAGATATGTGGAATCTAAAAAGTACTACCAATGAATCTATGTGCAAAACAGAAACAGACTCACAGACCTAGAAAACACAGTGATGGTTACCCGAGTTAAAAAGGAGGGGTGGAGGGATAAATTAGGAGCTCGATGAACAGATACACAGTAGTTCATATAAAGGAGATAAGCAACAAGGATTTCCAGAATAACACAGGGAGTGATAGTCAATATCCTGCAATAACCTGTAATGGAAATCACTCTGAAACGATATTAGACATGGAAAACAGTATCCCCTTTGCTGTACACCTGAAACTAACTCAATATTGCTAATCAACTCTTCTTCTTCAACCACAAGTACTAGTACTTGTAAGTAAGTAAGTAAGTAAGTAAGTAAATAAAAACAACGAACAAAATAAACAGGAGGAACATGAGCCATCAGAGATGATCCAGCAATCCCCGTCGTGGGTACACATCCGCCAAAGAGAAAAACTGTTGTTTGAGGAGATCCACGCACCCCCGTGTTCGTAGCAGCACTGTGTGCCGCAGCCAAGACATAGAAAAAACCCATGTGCCCATCAACAGTTGGCTGACAGAAAAAGATGCGGTATATATGTACTGTGGAATATTACTCAGCCATTTCAGAAAATGAAATATTGCCACTTGCCACAATAAGGATGGTCCTAGAGAATATTACGCTTAGTGAAGTTAAGTCTGACAGAGAAGCACAAAGATACGTGGAATCTAAAACACAATAGAAAAGAATGTGTGTGCAAAAGCGAAACAGACTCACAGACATAGAAAACACACTGATGGTTCCCCGAGGAGAAAGGGAGGGGTGGAGACATAAATTAGGAGCTGCGATGAACAGATACACCGTACTTCATATAAAAGACATAAGCAGCAAGGATTTCCAGAATAACACAGGGAATGACGTTCAATATCCTGTAGTAAACTGTAATGGAAAGCAATCTGAAACAATATTAGACATGGAAGACAGTATCCGCTTTGCTGTGCACCTGAAACTAACTCAATATTGTTAATCAACTTTTCCTCCAAAATTACAGCTACTAGTTCTTATAAGTAAATGAATAAATAAATATTAAATGCATAAATAAAAACAACACACTAAATAAATAGGTGAAATATGAGCTCTCATATGATCCAGCAATCCCCATCGTGGGTGCACATCGGCAAAGGAGAGAAACTGTCATTTGAAGAGATCCATGCACCCCCATGTTCACAGCAGCACTACGGGCCACAGCCAAGACATGGACAAAACCCAAGTGCCCACCAACCGATGGCTGGCACAGGACGACGTGGTACGTATGTACTGTGGAATATTACTCAGCCATACAAAAGAGTGAGATATTGCCATTTGCACCAGTAAGGATGGACCTAGAGTATATTACACTTCACGACGTAAGTCAGGCAGAGAAGCACAAAGATATGTGGCATCTAAACCGTACTACAAACGAATGTATGTGCCAAAGAGAAACAGACCCACAGACATAGAAAACACACTGTTCGTTACCCAAGGGGAAAGTGTAGGGCAGGGAAAAACCCGGAGCTGCGATTAACAGAGAGGAAATACTATACATAAAGCACAGAAGCAACAAGGATTTACTGTACAGCACAGGGAACTGTATTCATATGTCGTGATAACGTATAATGGAAAATAACCTGGAAAAGGACATATAACTGAATCACTTGGCTGTACACCTGAAAGTCACACAGTATTGTAAATCAACCGTACTGCTACGAAAAGGAGAAGACGACGAAGGGGAAAAAAAGGAGGGCAACGGGACAGAGGCAAGGGCAGGATCCTTGACAACGTAGGATTTGGAAAGGATCGGGGAAAAAGTGGGGAGATAGGGGGTGGGACGGGGGTGTCTGTGGGAGTAGGGTGGAGGCCGAGGTGGTGGTGCCGGTGGTGCTGTCCCGAGGGCTGACGCTGTTGGTGGGAGCAGAGGTTCAGGGGAGGGGGTGGTGTTTGTCGTGCTGATGGTGGTGGTGGCAGTAGTGGTGGAGGAGCGGGCCGGTGTTGGAAACGTATTTCTGTCGAGGGTCAGAACATGAATCTAGAGTGCAGTCTGCGATGATAGTGTGGACTTCTTTTGAACTCCTCGTGCAAGTGAACGCTTTGGGGACTCTCCAGGAAAGTGGGATGTGTCACTCCCAGAGGTGGCAACTTCCTTGCTCCTGGTTGTGCAAACATAGTATAACTTTCGAAGTGCGGGCAGAGTGAGGCAGAGAGCTTGGAAACGTGGCGAAAGGTGAAGAGGTTGGGCTGTGCGGGTGCCAGTGTGGGGTGTTCGTTACAGTGAAAAGCGTGACACAAGCGGGGTCGGGGTAAGGACGAGAACAAGGACAAGGAAGGGGTCTGGGCGTAAGAGTGGCTGAGCCCGCAAGGTGTCAGGTCGCGGAGGCCTGGCTCCCGGGTGTGTGTGGGGTGGGGGCGTCTGCGTGGGAAGGACAGGGGCCGGAAGGTGCGGTGGTGAGCGAGCTGTTGCAGGACCGGTGCCTTGAGTGTGGCAGCGGGGAAGCCCAGCTCCGCTGTGGGGCTGCGGGAACCAAAAGGGGACGCTGGGGCTGCATGGGCCGGGAATCGAACCCGGGCCTCCCGCGTGGCAGGCGAGAATTCTACCACTGAACCACCCATGCACCGATGGCCGCCGGCCCCCGGCGCTGCCCCAGCGGCGCTCGCCGCCAACCGCCGGACCCTGGTCACTGCTCGCCCCGTGGGCATGTGCTCCGTTTGAGCAGGAGGCCGACGGGCCACCTGAATGAGAGGCTCCGGGCACGCTGGCGACCCCAGGGCGCGAGGCGGTCGGAAGCACCGAGGGACGGAGGGACGCAGGCGTGCTCGGCCCGTCCTGCGCTTTCTCTGCCGTCCACGGCCGCCGCGAGACTGTCGGTGTCGCCAGAGGAAGCCAGGAGCCGAAGCGGCCTGGCCCGCGCCCGAATCCCAGTCAGGGCAGGCGAGGCGTGGCCGCTGCGGCTGAGCGCCGACGTTCCTCTCAGCAGCCGCCCCCCCCCACCCCCCGCCCCGACGCACAGTCCCTCTGGCGGCTGGCTTTCTTGCTGGTGCGGGGCGTGCGAGGGCGGGCGGGGGCAGGGATCGGAGCTCGGGGCTGTGCAGGGACCGCGAGCGTGGGAGATGGACACCGGGCACCGCCGCCGCCGTCGCCGAGCGGCGCTCAGGCCACAAGACCAAAGGTGTCTGAGCCTCGCTTCTGCGCTCTGGCCCACCCCTCTCCCGCGGGGTCCCGCTCTGCTGCGTTGGTTGTGAGGACAAGCACTTTGGCAGACTGGCTGCTGGCTCGCGGACAGCCCGGTGAGGGAGGGAGCGCGCCAGGGTGTGGTTGGGTCCGGCCGGAGCAGCGGCTTCCCCGAGGGACTTGCGCTGTGGCGCCGAGGTGGGTGGCCCGGGCTGGGGGCCGGACGTCTGTGGTGGGTGACAGGGCATCCAGGGCTTCCGCTCACTACTCACTGGAGCACCGTTCCCGGGAGCGACTCCTGCGCCAGGCCCCGTGCAGGGAGGGCCCCCTGTTGGCTGGCCAGCAGGAGGCTGGGCTGCACGCGGCCCGGCAGGCAGGCAGGCAGGCAGGCAGGCAGGTGTGGTCCGGCCAAGGTCCCAAGGCGAAAAAGCACCGAGGGCACGCACCACAGGCCGGCAAGACGGTGTGGCTGTGGAGGGAATGGAATGGGCAGGCGGGCCTTTGGGGCTGGCGGGAAGGACAGGATGTTGGAAAGAGGGAGAGCTG
The DNA here is from genome assembly GCF_028023285.1 of Balaenoptera ricei. NCBI lineage: Eukaryota > Metazoa > Chordata > Mammalia > Artiodactyla > Balaenopteridae > Balaenoptera > Balaenoptera ricei. Next base: position 118,180,176 of record NC_082639.1, on the reverse strand, counting down.
CTGGTGGCGGAAGTGGAAGAAAGGCTGTGAGAGCGAGCCCGCTGTTCACCAGGCCGAAGTCGGAGGGCGGGCCAGGCGTGGAGGGCTTTCCACACGCGGCCGTTCTGCGTGTGGCGGTGGGGGCGGGGTGGAGCGTGGGAGTGGGAGTGGGAGGGAGGGACGAAGGCAGGCAGGCAGGCAGGAAAACCAGCAGCAGCAGCAGCAGCCGCAAGCAGGTGAGGAAAGATGGGCTGCGAAGGACCGAAGGTTTTTCTGGCGCGGGTGCAGGTAGGAGGGGGCTTAGGAGCTGGCGGGGAGGGCGTTTGTCCGGAAAGCCAGTCGCCGGAGGGTTCCTAGTGCGCCGTTTCTGCCAGGCCCGCGGCCGTGGCTGAGAAGGTCCCGCGTCTGAGAGGCGGGGATGTCCGGGCCGGAGTTTGGAGAGGCCGCAAGAGTGCAAGGCGCGAACGGACTGGAAGGCCGTAAAGCGCTGCCATAGGGCCGGGTGCGTTTGTCGGGCGGGCCAAAAGGCCGGCTTGTCAGGAGTGGGATTCGAACCCACGCCTCCAGGGGAGACTGCGACCTGAACGCAGCGCCTTAGACCGCTCGGCCATCCTGACGGCGGGCCTGGGCGTGCGCGTGGCCGCTCGGCTGGCTGGGACCCGACGCGACGCGAACCCCGGTGCCCTTGGCGGGACGCGGTGCTCCGCGCCAGGCGCGCGGCCGTCTGGGTGAGCGACGGAGCGGGCGCGCGGCGGCCGACGGGGAGCACGGCCAGACGACGCGCCTGGCTGCGCCGCGGTGGCGCCCTCGCCCAGCCCTGGCCCCGGACGCAGCCGGGCCGCGTCGGGCCAGCCCCCTGCCGCCGGCCCCCACCCGCGCGTCTCCTCGCCGGCCACGGCCCGGCGCGCGCCCACCCCCTCCTCGCAGCCTTGCTTTGCGTCTCGGGCCCCCTCCACCCGGCGCGATCCCCGCGTCGGAGGCAATAGGCAGCGCGCACTCGGAGTCTGCAGGGCCACGCGGGTCCGGGTCCCTGTCGGGGTCGGGGGCTGCCGCTTTGGAGGACGCGGGTGGTGTGGCGTTGGGTCGGGTCGGGCACGTGCCGGGCGCCCGTGGTGGGCAGGGGGCCGGAGGGCAGGGGGAGGCGTCGGCAGGCAGCCCGAGAGCGGCCGGGCGCGGGGGCGGTGGCCGCCGTCCTCGTTAGTATAGTGGTGAGTATCCCCGCCTGTCACGCGGGAGACCGGGGTTCGATTCCCCGACGGGGAGGCAAACACGCCCTCTTTTGGCGGCTGGCGCCGCTCTCTGTCCTGCCGCCTGGCTCCCAAGGGCCCTTCTTCTCCTCCCTCCGCCCTCCGCCCTCCAGCGAGGCGCAGGGCGCCAGCGCGTGCCCAGCCTGCCCACCCTCGCCCCCCTCCAGCCGCCCAGCCCTTCCTCCTCGCCGGGCGCTCAGTCGCCAGGGCCGAGCGAGGGCCTCCTCTGGACCCTACAAGCGCCCGATGACGTTGCGGCCCGCCCAAAGTGGCTGTCTCAGTGGGCTCCTTGCGTCGCGACGCACAGCTGCGCAGCTGTGCACGGCGGCATAGGTGCACAGCTGCCGGGACGGGTGGGAGGCGGATGAGTGGCGTGCCCTGTCGGTGCGGGAAGTGGCCTGGCCCAGCGCCCGGTGGAGAAGGGCTTTGGCGAGCCGGGGTCTGGAAGACGCGTGCCCCGGGGGCGGGGGCGGGCCGCGGCGTGGAGCGGAGGGGCCCTGGAGCAGCAAGGCAGCGAGAGCGCCCCCTTGAGGCGGTCGGGCCGGTGGCCTAGGGCAGCTTCGTAGGGCTGGCGCGGGTGGGGCGCGGGGGGGGGGGCCTTGGTGGCGCCTGTGACGTCACAGAGCTGCCGGCCGGCGGGGCGTCGGGGCAGGGCTGTTCCAAGCGGCGGCGGCGGCGGCGGCGGCGGCTGAGGAGGAGGAGGAGGAGGACGGGGAAGAGAAAGGGGAGTAGGAGGAGGAAGAGAAGGAGGAGGAGTCGGAAGAGAAGGAGGAGGAGGAGGAGGAGGAGAAGGCGGCGGCGACGAGAGTGCGCTCGGGCGAGCCCGGTGCCGGCGTCTCGGGCCGGCCCGGGCTGTGCAGCGTTGGTGGTATAGTGGTGAGCATAGCTGCCTTCCAAGCAGTTGACCCGGGTTCGATTCCCGGCCAACGCAGCGGGCTGCCCTTTTACCGAGCTCCACGGGCGGCCGGCCGGGGGCCTGTGAGGGAGAGCTGGGAGCAGGGAGCCAGCTGGCCCCAGCGGCTTTTCTTGTGTGTGCGAGAAGCAGGCGCGCAGTGTTCTGAGGGCGCTGCAAGCAGGAAGGACGGTAGGACACGTGGATTGCCAGGGGCGGCGCGTGGCTGGACTTGGAAAGGCCGGGTCTTGGCGCCACGGTGGCGCCGAGCGGGTGCTATGGGTCCAGCAGGAGCAGTGGTAGAGCCTGACGCTCCCTGGTGGTCTAGTGGTTAGGATTCGGCGCTCTCACCGCCGCGGCCCGGGTTCGATTCCCGGTCAGGGAAGCCTTTCTTCTTCCTCTCTACCTCCCACCGTCCACATCCCACTTTTAGGCCGCGCTTGCTCCGCGGCCTCGGCGCCCCGACAAGAGCCGCCCGGTGCCCTGCACCTCCAGCCCAAGCCCTGCCAGGCAACCTCCACCCTCCCTCCCCGGCCAAACCTTTTGGCCGCACTGGCGCGCGCCCACTCGAGGCCTTCGACGTCCCGTGTCTTCCTTTTCGGACGCTTGCCTCAGCCCCAAACACGAGTGGCCGGGGCCGCGCCTCTCCCCGCCGTGGCCGTGGCCACGAGCAAACGCCCCCGCCTGTGTTTGCACTCTCCAGCAGCACTGCTTCCCCCACGACGCCGCTCCCTTCTGACCACCCACCCCTTCTTTCCTCGTCAGGTGCTGGTGCTGCTGGTTCTGGTGTTGCCGGTGGCGGCGGCGGTGGTACCGGTGTTGTGCTGGTGCTGATGCTGCTGTTTGTGTTAAAGGTAGGGGTGGTGGGCCGGGTGTGGCAGTGTTGCGCGCCGTCAGCGGCGGTGGCGGCGGCGGCGACAGCCGAAGGTGCGGGAGAGGGATCTACATCTCCAAGTCGGGCCACTTGCTTGCACTCGCCTCCCTTATCTCGTCGGTCATGCCAGCAACCGCTGGGGCCAGCTTCCCCGTTGCGTGCCAGCTCCTGGGCTGCCTGTGACTCCCGTGTGTCGGTGGTGTGCTCCAAGGGCGTCCTGGTCTTGTGCGGGCCATGGGAGCAGAGAAGCGGACCAAGGCACCCGGGGTCCAGAGATGTGAAAATGAATCTGGACACGTGCCAGGAGTTACACCACCAGGCAGCGGAAGTGAGAGAGCAGGCAGATACCGCAGGCCAGTCGGGCAAACTTAGCCAAGCAGGTGGGAGGCGGTGGAGGCAGATGCCTGACAGGGTGGACTACCAGCCGTCATCTTGTTCCAGTTGCATGACCAGTGCTCTCAATCCTATCACAGTGAGGCAAGAATATTACCGAGAATACCTCCCTCCCCCACCCCCAACCAAACACACACACGCCCCTCACGTAGATATGACCTAATAATTTCCCATTTCTGCCTTACCGTCTGTGTACCCAGGATACACCATCCTTCTCTCCACCCCTGTACCTGTCTTCTTCTGATGATGCTCTCATAGTAAATCGCAGCCCTCATTTTTTTTAGGCCAGATGGCTGCAACATTGTGGTAATTGCGTTTGTTAAGGATACGTTCACATAACCTCCTTTTACACTCTGGCGTTGACTTTTGTTCTCTTTTCCACCCGGCCTTTCTTTCCAGGACAACTCCCCACCTTTTTCACACCACTATATCTTTTCTTTGTCACTATCCTTCCTTACCGGGAAATGGCATTCTCCTTGGTGCTGAGATTTATCTAGTTCACTTTCCAGCTCCTGTTATTTCTGTTTAATATTTTCCTTGGCAGTTACCTTTCTATTCATGTGGAAGTTTTTGCGTTCAGTTCTTCTTCTAGACTCTTCAGCTGCTATTTTTTTCCTTTTTTTTTTTTTTAAATAGGACTTTGATCATCTGACTCTTGTTTAAAAATTTTAAGAAAAAAAAAGAAAAAGAAGCCTCTCCACTCTGTGGACCCAGACTTTCTCTATGCCTCTTGCACTTCTAGCAAAACTTGTGTATGGAATTTTTACAAAAGCCTTTTGAATCAAATCGACTTTTTCCCTGGAGGAAGTGGTGTCTTCCATTTGTATCTGCTTTACCTCCTAGCTAGGAAATGACATCATATTATTTTTCATTTTCTGAATATCATTTCTGATCTGGTTTTACACAGAGCAGCATCAAAATTTTTTTCTAGAAAAACTAACCATATGAATATATAGGTAAATTAACAGCTAATTAATAATTAATTGATATTAATATAATATTAATTACATTAATAGTAATATATTAAGTACTTTTTTCATTATATAATTAATTATATGATAAATGTGATAATGCTAATACATTAATATTATAACACTAATGATTATTAAGTAATTAATAATCAATAAGTAGGCTTTTTCAGACCTTAAGTAAGTGTAATTGACGCTCTGGTTTTGTCTATTGAGGAACTTCTGAATGGCAGGATCCACCAGTAGAAATGTCAGAGCGTTTGGTAAAATTGCCCAGTCTGCGCAGAACTCTGAATAGTTAACTGCTTTTAGAATTCCAAAGAATCTGGGGTAACTACGTTCATTACTAAAACTGATTTTCTTGATTCAAAGTAACTTGCAGGTGGGTTTCATGTTTCAGAATAAAAAATTATAGTGATACTCATTAAAAACTAGTGAGCCATGGCCCATCAGCAAAATTTTTGTATCACTACGTGTGTTAATAGGAGTAGTATTGGGGGGGAGTGTTCAACCTACAGTCTCTCAGGTCCCCAGACGTTGCTCTGCCTCCAGTTTATGTATTTGGTACTCCTTGAGAATCATTCAGGGAGAGCTTCGGAGCTCACTGCCATATTGAACTTATGTCTTTGAATAAACCCAGCATCTTTGTTTAAAATTCAGAAAGAGGCAATGAAACTGGGCTTCAAAGACGTTTACTGAAATTAGGACATCAGGCTGACTTCCCAAGCAGGGATCATTAGTTCGAATTAGCAGCGAACTATTTGCCCAAAACCCACCCCTGCTTCATTCTCCGTTCCCTCAAGCCATTCTCACTTCCCTCAAGTAGTGAATTCAGTTTTACTCGTGTCTCTGTCTCAACTTCGGGAGAAAGAGGCAGTCGCTTCCTCCTGGAATTGGGAAGAAAGGAAGTAAGGATCCTAGTGTCACATGCAGGGATGATTTCTTGTTTTAGTTTTTAGAATCACACAAGTCAGACCTACTTGCAATGTGAAAGTGAAGAAGTGGAAATCTTAGCGGAGGAACGTGGTGTTTGATTAAAGATCTGTGAATATAATCTGCAAGGATGAATATGTTGCCTTGGCTTCTGTGGTGCAAGTGGTTAGTGTGTTAGGCTGTTAGGTGTAAAGGTCATTGGTTCTAGTCCCACTCCTGGACGTTTGTAACTTTAAATTTTTTGAGGTAACGTTGGTTTCTGGGAGGAGAGAGTATTAGGGAATAATTGCTTAATGAATATGGAGTTTTATTTTGGATGATGAACATGTTTTGGACTAGATAGAGGTGGTGGTTGTGTAACCTTGAGAATGTATTAAATGCCACTGAATTGTTCACTTTAAAATGGTTAATTTTATGTTATGTGAATTTCACTTAAAAAAAATTCAATGTGGTCCCTGATGTCTGATGGTCAGCAGGTTTAACTGTAAATCAATATATTGTTGGTTCAAGCGCTCCCAGGGAAGTGTATTTTAGCCTACTATTGCCCAGCCCTGCTGTTTCTCTGCCAGAAGGGACTTTTTCTTTCTTAATTCATCCCTCTTATGCAACCAGATGAAAGCATCTTTGCACTACATCCAGATAGGGTAGAAGCAAAAATGCTCTGAAAAAGCAGTTATCCTAAACTAAAGCCCAACCAAAGCAAGTCTCTCTCTGTGTGCTTAGTATAATGGTGTCACCATCTGTGATGGTTAGTTTTATGTGTCAACTTGACTGAGCCATGGGTTGCCCAGATATTTGGTTAAATGTTATTTCAAGTGTTTCTGTGAGGATGTTTTTTCATGGGATTAACGTTTCACTCAGAAGACTGAGTAAAGCAGATTGCTCTCCCTAATGTGGGTGGGCCTCATCCAATCTGTTGGATGACCAAATAGAACAAAAAGACTGTCCTCCCCCTCGTAAGAAAGAACTCATCCTGCCTAACTGCCTTCAAACTGGGAATTGGGGTTTTCCCGCCTTCAGACTTGGACTGGAACATCAACTCTTCTTTGGTCTGGGGCCTGCTGGCCTTGAACCAGCTCTCCTGGGTGTCTAGCTTGTCAACTCACACTGCAGATCCATAATCACATGAGCTAATTCTTTATAATCTCTCTCTCTCTAGATATAGATATAGATATAAATATAGATGATATAGACATAGATAGATACAGATCCCCTAATGGTTCTGTTTCTAGGAGATTCTGACTAACACACCATCCATCCAGTCCAACATCTGAGAAACTTTACAGGCTTCCTTTCCTCCCTCCTCTCATTAACTTCTAGTAGGATATCTGAGTGTTCCTCAAGTTAAAGGAATCTTTTTTAAAATTTGGAAACATGATACTGAATACAATTTTAAGAGGACATGCACACCCCTTAGCCCCGTACCTTCAAACTACATGGCAACTGCTTGAGCTACTGAGGTGAAAACACTCCCCAGAGAACTTGGCATTGTCCTCACTGGAGGGGAAGCCACAGAGGATGAAACAGAAAGGACTTGATGCTTAATGGATACAGTGGGTAGGAAAGGTTCTGAGCTTATTTCCAAGGGTGCTATGATTCACTAGGGGTGGGACCCGGGAAAAGGTTCCTGGTGGGGGGAGTGGAGAAAGATGACTCAGTTTAGGAAAGAAGGACCTTAGATCCAAGTGGTCAGGGCAAGGAGCTGATAGCTTGATACATGGGTGGGCCTGGAAAGTCAGAGAAGTCAGTGTGCCCTAATATCTGCAGCTGTGGGAATGAGTACAAATGGAGGCCCACATACCGTATGTTTAAATATTTTAAACTTATAAATTAAGTTAATAAAGAGCAAAATAAAATAAGATCTTTCTTCCTACCTTGACAAAAATACCTTCTGAAGGATCTGTGAGGCCAGTTTTACATTTAGAATTATGGGACTCCTCACACTTCTGTGCCTAAGCATGGTGGCACAGGGAGGACCCTCTATCAACTCTAGTTCCTTTCTGCACTGAAAGGGCACCTCACCTCCCATGTCCAAGCTCTGTTCAAACCCCTGCAAACAGCCTTCCTTTGGCCACCTGTGGATCCTTGCCTGTATGCACTGGAGGCCTCACCCACCTCAGCAATACTGATGGGTGAAGAAGCCTCATCAGAATTCAGGCATTTGTGCAGGTCATTCCCAGGTCGCAAATAACAGCACAGCCAAGAAGAAGGGTGCAGCTCCAGGTGGGCATCTCCCATTGACCCTGAATGTTTCCCCCTCTGCATTAGGGAGAGGTAAATTTGGAGAAGACCAGGAATATTGTCCTTTTAGGGGAAGGGTGGGCAAAAAAGGACATGTTTTCCTCAGTCAAACATAGGGAAACTACAGAAGGGAGAGAGGCACACAAATTTTAGGAATGGAAGGAAGGAAGGTAGTAAGGGAGGGAGGGAAGGAAGAAGGAAGAAAGAAAGAAGGAAGGAAAGAAGAGAAACCCCTGTGGTCAGAGAGTCAGTGACAAAAATGTTGTAGGAAAAATTATCCTCTTCCTGCCTGGCTTGACTTGTCACAATCTTTCTTCCAACTTTTCTGCCACTAAAGTTCCCTTCCACCCTTTGACCCAGGTGGCAATCACTGCACCACCACCACACTCACCACTTCAAAACATTCTTCAGACATCCCTGAAAGTTTTCTAACACATATCTGAATCATTCCTAAGATCTTTTTCCACAAGGTGCTGCCTGCAGCCTCCTGACCCTGTTCCCTGGTAGTCTAGTGGCTAGGATTTAACCGCCGCAGCCCAAGTTCGACTTCCAGTCAGGGAAAGCTGTTTTTTCTTTCTGGTCACCTATATTCTGTTGCTGTTGAGACTCCCACCGCCTCTGTTATAGCAAAGGCTTGCTTGCGTGCAATCTTTGAGATACGCAAGTGACCGCATGGCTCCTGATTTTTGCCCACCAATGCTGAACTTGGAGATCCTCAGATTAAGGGGCGGCATGCGAAGTCTTCATGCCTCTCAAACTTCTCCAGGTTAACCTGAAGTCAACTTTGAGAATTGCAGGACGACGTCTCTTGACAGCCAAGGAAGGACTGTTGCCATGTAACTTGCCATTTTAATAATATCATCCTTGATCTTTTTATTACAGTTCCTGTCTTACAGGTAAAGTTAACTAACCAATTATCATGTAGAAATGTGTTCTTATTTTTACAAAAGATCAAACGGATGAAGTGTGGTTTTCTATTCCTAAAATACGTAAAGAAGCATAATAGATGGTTTCAACTTCCTAATGGGGCAACTGGGAATACCCGGCTGCAGCCACCAGCAGAAAGAGCAGTGGATCTGGTAAAATTACCTGAGCTGTCTACATTTCTGAATGTAACTGCTCTTAGGGTTTCAATGAACTGGGGGCGGGGGGTGGAAATTACATCCATTACTAAAACTGTGCCTATGCCAATAAAGCCTTAATAGATTTATAAACCATTTGCAATAACTCACTCGTTTCATGTAGAAATTACTTATATTGCACAGTGAGGGTGGGGGACGACAAGCCACAGAAATCAGTAATTCCCAGTGTGGTGAGGCACATGTAAGCAAGTTCGAATCTGCACAGAGGAATTTTTCATTTTTTCACAGTCACCTTGTTCCCTTTGTAAATATATACCTCAGGACCAGATGACTTGGGGTACGGGCAAGCAAGCCTCGGTAAAGACTCAGGCACTGAAGCCGCAGCAGCCATGGCAACAATAGAATGTGGGTGATCAGAAACAGAACTAGCTTCCCTGACCAGGAATCGAGTCTGGGGCTTGGCGGTAAAAGTGCCAAGTCCTAACCGCTAGACCATCAGGGAAGGGCACTAAAAAGGACAGACAGCACCTTCTAGAAAAAGATCTTGGGAATGATTCAAACAAATATTAGAAACTTTTAGGGATGCCCGAAAAATGTCCCTGAAATTTTAAATAATTTTATCTTTGACCGAGAGTTTTGTAACTGGAGCCCGGTGGGACAATGAAGCCTGCTCAATAAGCAGATACCAGCAACATTCTTATCTGCCTTCCTTGTCACCCATTTGTATATAGCACTTGCTATGCTTGATGAACACAGAATTCTGGATGGACCCACTATGCAGTGGGAATTCAAAAACCTAAGATGAGTAGTATAAGGTAAGTACATTGCCTCTATGGCTGAATAAGCTGAACTGCTTGCCCCAGAGGCTGCACTTTCCCTTCAAAGCAGAACTTGCTTCAGACGCCAAAAGGCAGTGACATTCTAAGAAAAACAAATGACCAGGGAATCCTATCATATCACTTCCCTGAATTAGCCAACCACTTATGCTGAAAACGATGACATAGAAGGAAAGAGAAAGACAGAACAACCCATAGTTCCTTTTCCTTTCAGTCCTTACTTATCAGCAAGCCAAAGATAGAAAATGTTGGTAGTATGTGTGTATCAAGAAGTAAAATAAAAGCAGCTGAGTTAGTCCTGTGCAGCATTTCCACTGTTCTGGTAGGGACAAAAATTCATGTGTACATAGGAGCTATGAAATATGGATTGTGTCGTTTCAGTGATTCAGCATATGAATTAAATGCTTTTATATTTTCATTGTCAAATAAAAACAAATCTAGACTTAGATAATGAAAGACTTTTCAAAAGGACTATTGCGATAGGGAGAATGTTCCAATCTCAGAAATCTGCAAGCATCTCAAAATCAAACAGAAAAAGGTGTTTCTTTCAGAGGGAGGGGTAAGCAGAGCTTACCAGAAACTTTTAAGGGGAAGTTGAGGAATCAATGGAGAGTGAATAGATGGCATGATCAGAGCAGTTTCCCAGGAAATGTGTCTCCCTTTGGCCAGATGATTCTCAGGATAAGCTGGTGAAAGGGACATATTCTGCATTTTAGTGCTTGTTCAATCTCAGGGACAATCCAAAGTTTAAGGGCCTGTGGGGAGTAGAGAAGCCTGACTAAAGTTAGGTCAAGGTAAAGCAGAGTATAAGAAATGGGCAATAGTGAGAACTTGGTCAACATTTAAAACTGGCATTGCACAATATAAAGATGACAAGTAAAATTCATGCTATTTAAATTCTTAATTTTTCTTTACATAGAATGACATTAAATAGCAAATAAAAAACACCATAACAAGTCAAGAGAGAGAGACCACAGAAAAAAAGGAAAAAGTGTTATATTTCACTACGTTGAACAGTACTTTTCTTGCTGTTTTCTGAACAGGGGTCTCACATTTTCATTTTACACTAGGCCCCATAATTTTGATCCTGGTACCAGAAGGTAAGATGGGTTTCCTGGTATACATTTATATTTTAGTTATTAAGACTTTCTTTCTCAAACTTCCCAGCTGGAGTTTGTCTTGCTTTTGTTATCTATTTTGTTTCCTTCTTACTACTAAGCTTCTGATACTGTGCCATCAACATTTCCATTGTTCTGGGCCTTGATCAAGCAGCCAAAGAACTCCAGAATGCCCACGCTGCACCTCCCATTCAAGCGTTCAGCTGGCCCTTATGCCCAATTGATTGCTTTTTTAATTCCTTTGCATTTTGGATAGAAGTCCACGGCTTCTTCCTAGTCCGTCCTTTGCTATCACCTCATTCGCCTTTGCTCAGGCAGGAGCTGAACAGGGCATGCATCTCGCCAGAGCACGTGGTTGGATTTTCCTGACCCGTTGCTTCCACTAGGCCAAACCTAGCGTCTGCTCCTCCCAGACCACAGCAGTGCAGCCTCCTCATTCTATGACCACCTACCACAGCCCTGCGGGGAGCAAATGGGTTTCGGTGGGGTAGGGGTGGAGAGCCGACAATGTTTCTGGCATTTCCACCATGTGCCACTTCTATGTTGGTCTCTCACTCTCTCCTTTCTGCAGGGGACTGGATGCTGCTGGTAGCCTGGGAGCTAATTGGACCAGAGCAATCAATGTCTGTAGCTAGCTGGACCCAGGGTAGACCCAGGCAGTTGAAGGAGATAACCAACTTTGATGAAACGCCCCATATCCTTCCTCATTAGTATAGTAGTGATTATTATCATCTGTCATGGAGATTAGGATTTGATTTCCCAAATATTTAATTAATTTTGTTACCACATCACATTTGTTTATTCATTTTATTTCCTGGCTTACAAGTAAAATTAACCAGTTAGTTACTATACAGAAATACATTCTTATTTTACAAGAAATACAAATGGATGACATCTCTGATTTTGCAAGCTCAGTAAGTGTACTGAGTGGCTCTGAATTTCCCTATGAGGCACCTGGTGACAGCCACCAGTGGAAAGACCAAAAAGGTAAAATTACTGGGCTTCCTAGAACTCTAATTTTAACTATTTTTAATATTTCAAAGTGGGAGAAAGTGTCATAATTATTAATGCTGTGCCTATGCTAATAAAACCTTTCAAGATTTAGAAGATATCTGAAATATTGTGCATGTTTCAGTGTGAAAATTAATTTTTTAAAGTATAAATCAGGGAATTCCCTGGTGGTCCAGTGGTTAGGACTCAGCGCTTTCACTGCTGGGGCTGGATTCCATCCCTGGTCTGGGAACTAAGATCCTGCAAGCTGCGAGGCAATAAATAAATAAATAAATACGTGATTCTCAATGGGGGTGGGCATTTTGGAATTACCTGAAGGACATCTTCAACCTTCACAGCCTCCGCTCAGGTGCTGATCAGCCTAGCAACCGGGTGTTCGACACTGCCCTTTGTTTCTCTTGAGAATTATGGCTGTGTGGGCCCTTTCTCCTCCCTTCCTCCAAAAGTGGGAGAAGGGGCTGGTGTCTCTGTCTGGCTTAATAATTAGTGCTAGGACTTGTAAAATAATGATGCCCAGCGTTGTTATGCCACGTGTCTGAGAGACCCCCATATAGGTACTGTGATATTTTGTTATAATAAGAAATATATATATATATGTCTTTATTCCAGGCTCCTGGACAGAGCTCCTAAAACCTTTGTAATATCCTGAGAGATAAAAGTGCTAGGAGCATCTTTTGTTCTAATATTTGGTCTTTGACCTGGTTCCTGTCACAGAGCTCCTAAATCCCTTGGAATTTCCTGGATGATAGGAGCATCTTATGTTCTACTGAGGGAACTTTTGGTGGGCTCCTGGATAGCTTCAGGATGGGGCCTTGTCACCAGAAAGAACGTTACGATTAGAAGTTTGGAAATTTCAGCCCCCCAACTACTCCCCCACTTCCATCCTTTGGAGAGGCGCTGGAGATTGAGTTAATAATCAAGCATGCCTAACTATTTACAATAGCCAATACATGGACGCAGCCTAATATCCATCAACAGATGAATGAATAAAGAAGATGCGGTGTATATACACAATGGAACACTTCTCAGCCATTAAAAAGAATGAAATAATGCCATTTGCAGCAACATGGATGAACCTAGAGATTATCATACTAAGTGAAGTAAGTCAGAAAGAGAAAGATAAGTACCATATGATATCACTTATATGTGGAATCTAAAATATGGCACAAATGAATTTATTTATGAAACAGAAACAGACTCACAGACACAGAAAACAAACTTTTGGCTACCAAAGGGGAAAGCGGGTGGAGGAGGGATAAATTAGGAGTTTGGGATTAGCAGATACAAACTACTATATATAAAATAAACAACAAGCTCCTACTGTATAGCACAGGGAACTATATTCAATATCCTGTAATAAATCTTAATGGAAAAGAGTATGAAAAAGAATATGTACATATATGTATAACTGAATTACTTTGCTATACACCAGAAACTAACACAACAGAAACTATAGTAAATCAACTATACTTCAATAAAAAAAAATAACCAAGCATGCCTATTAGATGAGGCCTCCATAAAAATCCCTTAACTAGGGCATTCAGAGAGCTTTCAAGCTGGTGAACACATGGAGGTGCTAGGCGGGTGGTCCACCTGGATAGGACATCAAAGCTCTGAGCTCCTCCCCACATATCTTGCCCTATGCATCTCTTCCATCTGGCTGTTTCTGAGTTGCATTCTTTTATAATAAACTGATAATCTAGTAAGTAACCTGTTTTCCTGAATTCAGGGAGTCATTCTAGCAAATAATCAAACTTGAGAAGGGAGTTATGGGAGCCTCCAATTTATAACTGGTTGATCAGACGCACAAGTGACAACCTGAACTTGCGATAGGTATCTGAAATGGCGGTGGCAGTCTTGTGGGACTGAGCCCTTAACCTGTGCAGTCTGTGCTAACCACAGGTAGATAGTATCAGAATTCAGTTGAATTTAGGACACCCAGCTGGTATCAGAGAACTGGTCAGTGGGGAAAAACCCACACATCTTTGTGTAGAGGAATAGAGGGTTTTGTGTTCAAATACTCTTATCCCAGCAGCTCAGAAACCATCCTTGCACATTTTAAAAATTGATTACCAACTTGCGTAACATATTGCCTTTTGTTCTAGGGTATTTCAATGTCCTATCCTGTAGACTTGCCATCTTGGATTAACTGATTATATAGTTCCAGACAAGATATTTCATTTCAGTTACAGTCAAACTAAAATAGTCTACAAACAGGTGTAGTTCCCATTTTATTCAGCCCTTTGGGTCTGTGAAAGATATAAGTTATCAAAACAAACAAATTAAAAAGACAAACGTTGCATTGTATTAGGGCTTTAGAGAAAACAAACTATTATGAATCATTCTATTTCTATTGTAGATGAAAGATAAATCTTAAATCATTCATATACATACTAAGGTTAACCAGCCTTTTAAATGGGTTGAGTAAAGTCTGCCTGTTAAGAAAAGCTTACAGGAGATCCTTTACCATTATCTGATACAATTGTTTCAAACATCCCACTCTTGCAGAGAGGCTGCTACCTGTTCAGACTTCCCCAGACAGTGGCTTAAAAGGTCATGGTTGCGCACACTGCAGATTTTGTGGCTTCACACAAAAGGAGTCAGGGGCCATGATAAGAAGTGAGGGATAATGAGAACCAACTAGGAATAGGAAAAGCCTAAACACCCCTATTCACCTAATGTCTATACCCCCCCTTTTATACAAATGGTATTATACTATATATATTTTTCTACACCTGCCTTATTCATTTAAATGATCTTCCTCATTCCTTTTTTGTGGCTGTATAGTATTCCACTGTGTAGATGTTCATAATTTATTTCACCAATCCTCTATTAATGGACATTTAGGTTGTTTCCAATCTTTTACTATTACAAAGAATGCTGCTTGAATAACCTGTACACGTATCATTTTGAAAATGTGCAGCTATATCTGGAGAATAAATTCACAGAAGAATTGCTAAGTGAAAAGAAATTGCATTTGTAATTTTTTTTTAAATTTTTTTAAATTTATTTATTTTTTATTTTGGCTGTGCCGGGTCTTAGTTGTGGCATGCGGACTCTTATTTGCGGCATGCGGACTCTTAGTTGCGGCATGCATGTGGGATCTAGTTCCCCGACCAGGGATCGAACCCAGGCCCCCTGCATTGGGAGCATGGAGTCTTACCCACTGGACCACCAGGGAAGTCCCACACTTGTAATTTTTAAGGAATTGTATTTTGTTCATTTTTCCTTTTTACTGAGATTTAAAGTGCACTAACATTAAACTTACAGCTTGATGAGTTTTTACATATGTATACACCCATGCAATCACCACTCAAGTTAAGATATAGTACATTTCCAGCATCCTAGGTGATTCTCTCCTAATCCTTCTCAATCTGTACTCCCCACCAGAGGGAGCCACTATTCTGACATTTATCACAATTAGTTCTTGAAATTTCATATACATGAAAACACAGGGTAAGTTCTCTTTTGTGTATAGTTTCTTTCACTCACATGATGATTATTAAATACATTCATATTGTTGAAGATATCAGTATATAGTTATTTTGTTGTGAGTATTCCATTATATAAATATACCACAATTTATTTACCCAGTCTCCCAATAATGGACATTTGGGTATTTTTCCCAGTTTTAGATGATACACACTTATGGTCAACTAATCTATGACAAAGGAGGCAAGGATATACAATGGAGAAAAGACAGACAGTCTCTTCAATAAGTGGTGCTGGGAAAACTGGACAGCTACATGTAAAAGAATGAAATTAGAATACTCCCTAACACCATACACAAAAATAAACTCAAAATGGATTAAAGACATAAATGTAAGACCTGACACTATTAAACTCTTAGAGGAAAACATAGGAAGAACACTCTTTGACATAAGTCACAGTAAGATCTTTTTTGACCAGCCTCCTAGAGTAATGGAAATAAAAACAAAAATAAACAAGTGAAAAAATAAAAACAAACAAGTGGGACCTAATGAAACTTAAAAGCTTTTGCACAGCAAAAGAAACTATAAACAAGATGAAAAGACAACTCTCAGAATGGGAGAAAATATTTGCAAACGAATCAATGGACAAAGGATTAATCTCCAAAATATATAAACAGCTCATGCAGCTCAATATTAAAAAACAAACAACCCAATCAAAAAATGGGCAGAAGACCTAAATAGACATTTGTCCAAAGAAGACATACAGATGGCCAAGAGGCACATGACAAGCTGCTCAACCTCACTAATTATTAGAGAAATGCAAATCAAACTACAATGAGGTATCACCTCACACTTGTTAGAATGGGCATCATCAGAAAATCTACAAATAACAAATGCTGGAGAGGGTGTGGAGAAAAGGGAACCCTCTTGCACTGTTGGTGGGAATGTAAATTGATATAGCCACTATGGAGAACAGTATGAAGGTTCCTTAAAAAACTAAAAATAGAATTACCATATGACCCAGCAACCCCACTACTGGGCATATACCCAGAGAAAACCATAATTCAAAAAGACACACGCACCCCAATGTTCATTGCAGCACTATTTACAATAGCCAGGTCATGGAAGCAACCTAAATGCCCATTGACAGATAAATGGATAAAGAAGATGTGGTACATATATAGAATGGAATATTACTCAGCCATAAAAAGGAATGGAATTGGGTCATTTGTAGAGACGTGGATGGACCTACAGACTGTCATACAGAGTGAAGTAAGTCAGAAAGAGAAAAACAAATATCGTATATTAATGCATATGTGTGGAATCTAGAAAAATGGTACAGATGAACCAGTTTGCAAGGCAGAAATAAAGACACAGATGTAGAGAACAAATGTATGGACACCAAGCGGGGGGTGGGGGTGGGGGTGTGATGAAGTGGGAGATTGGCATTGACATATATACTAATATGTATAAAATAGATAATAATAACCTGCTGTAAATAAAATAAAATTTAAAAAAAAGTTCAGGTGATAACTTGGGCTTGAGACTGGCATATGAAGGGGGTGAGGGCACTCTTGTAGGACTGAGCCTTTAATCTCCAAGTAGATAGTGTCAGAATTGAGTTAAACTATGGAACACGTAGGTGGTGTCAGAGACAGAGAATTGCTTGGTGTGGGGCAAAAACCTCCACACACTTGGTGACCAGAAGTGAAGTGGTGGTGTGAGTAGTAAAGGGAAGAAAGACGTAGGAAGGAGAAAACAGTTTTTCCATTACAATTGCTTTCTAAAATAAGTACCGGGCAAACTTAAGGTGTATATTTGTTTCACCGATGAGCTGGTTTTTTCTTATCTTGGCCGAGTCTGTCACCTAAGTCTCTTCCTACCTGTAGTTATTGCACCATTTTTCTCCAGTCTCAGAACAGGGGACACGCGCTAAGTGCCAGAGGGTGACCTGACCCCAGGGTGGTCCGGCTCCCCGCCAAGCGTTCCTCCGGGACCTGCAGGATCCGGAAAACTGCACGACGAGCATTTGAGGAAGCCTGGAGCTTTGGCCCACAGGCTCAGGCTTTCAACAGCAAGGACACTGGCTGGAGCTTCACTTGTGCTGGGAGTTTCCTGATGAGGCACCATCGAGCTCACCTGGTGCTGTAGCCATGATGCCGGGCGCGCATCCGGGCCTTGCCTGCCACTTTCCAGGCCTCTGGGCGAGCCTAGGCTGTGGTTGACCCGCCCTGGAACTTTTCGCACCGGCGGGGACAGTGACGAGCTGCTACATTTCAAGGCTAGTTTTTGAAAGGACAGCTGTCGGCTGTTTCCGTAGTGTAGTGGTTATCACGTTCGCCTCACACGCGAAAGGTCCCCGGTTCGAAACCGGGCGGAAACAAAATGCGTGCTATTTTTTTTTTTTTCGCTGTTTGAGCACTGACCCCCGCGGCGGTCCTCCAGTTTTTCTCTTATCTTTTCTGACACCAGAAAGGTAAAGTACTTTTGGCCACTCGAATGAAGTCATCGGTTCCGATCCGGATCCCCAGAACCAAGTTCTGGTTCAGGGCGGTGTCCTGAAACTCAGGCTGGTCCCTTATTCAGACTCTGCTCAGGCTCCTTCTTCTTCAGCTGGGTCTGCAAGGGGCTGTCTCCTCCATAGAATTTGCAAACCTGTATCAAGACCCAGCTGTGTGCCTGGCATTATCTCGCTTTAAGCTGAAGGGCGGGTATCTTTACCCTGCAGTCCAGAGGAAAGAATGGAACATAGTTGCAGAGCCAGTGTTACAAGTCGCTCTGCTCTCCACCCCCACCAAACCTGCCTATTTCTTTTTTCGATTTAAGCTGTCCCCATGCATTCAGTTCTAAGTTCCCAGTCATGGAGATTCTTTCTCCCTCTCTCCTCTGAGTCTTTCCCCACAGGGAATCCTAAGGCCCTAAGCCCTTGGTTCTAAATCAGGTGGAAACAATGTATATTTTCTTTTAATTAAGTTATTTTCACACACACACACACACACACACACACACCCGGCAGTTCGCACAGACACTTCTCCAAGGAAGATAGATGGATAGCAAATAATCATATCTAAAGATGTTCTACATCATTAATCATTAGGGAAATGCAAAATTAAAACACGAGATATCATACACATGTATTAGAATGCCTATCATACCAGGTGTCCAGGATGTGGAAGAACTGGAACGCTCATACACTGATGGGGGGTGGGGGGATGTAAAATGTCACATCCACTTTGGAAAACAGTTTAACAGTTTCTTTGAAAGTTAAACTACTACTATAGACTCAGCCATTCTAATCCTAGGTATTTCCAAGAGAAAATTAAGTGTATGTTCATAGAAAGACTTGTACACGAATACTCATAGTAGCTTTATTTGTAACAGCCCAAAGCTGGAAACAACCCAAACGTCACCCAACAGGTGAAGATAAATTATGGTTACATCCATACAATGGAATGCTGCTCAGCAAAAGAAAAAAAATTTATTATTATTACTATTATACTGGGTGAAAGAAGCCCAGTCAAAAAGAGTGTTATATGACTCCACTTATATAAAATTGTAGAAAGTGAAAACTATAATGACAGAAAGCAGATCAGTGATTGCTTGGTAAGTGGAAGGAGAATGGCAGGCAATAAGGATTAGAAAGGGAAAATTGCGGGGACAATGGATATGTTCACTATCTTAATTGTGACAGGGCTGCATTATGACTTTCATTGGCCCTAGACACTTTGACCTTCCTGGGACTCTTCATAAAAAATAATGTTTAAATATTAAAAATATTTTCTTTAATTTAAAATTTAGATGTATTAATATAGTTCATTTATATATAACATATAATATATAATTGAATATAATATACTATTATATATAATATATGACTTAAATATATAATTTATTAATATAAGATATTTTACAGCTGCATTGGTATAAAGATGAAGGTATTAATATTATATAAAATCACTTGTAAAATTTCATTATTTTATTTTGAATTTAAATGATCTTTTTTTTAAAAATTAAAGCATTTTGGATTTAAAATAAGTTGAAATATTTTTGTAGGTGTATGCCTACCATGCCTGATGGGCAATTTGGCCCCCCATTGTGAGGATGATTTCATAGAGTGATACATTTGCCAAAACTTAACCTGTACATTTTGAATATGTCCAATTTACTGTATGTCAGTTATGCCTAATACAGCTGTTAAAATTTGTTTTAATATTTCTCAGAAAAAAATAAATAAACATGTATTTGAAGTCTGTTCTGGATACTCATACAAATACATATTTTTAAGTTTCTTATTAAAATTTTTGTATGAAACTAAAATATGTATTCACAACATTAAATAATTTTGGGATGGACCTCAGGTACAGTGTTAATCTCAATTCATTGCCCTTGATCCACATGGATGGGTGCAAGACTCTTCTCTTGCTTTATTTATTTTTGTCTTAATTTATTACTTTCTTTTATCCCTATTACCTACTTTCACCCCCTCTCTAATGTGTTTGACATGTATTTTGAATTTGTATGTATCCTTGTAAACTGTGTAGTTGTTTTGTGTGTAATTGTTTCCTAATTTTGTGTATGTTCTTCACTCAGCATTGTGACTTTGGGTTCTACCCAAGTTTCTGTGTGCACATTTAGTCCTGTGTTTCTGACTGCTGTAAATAATTTCATAGTGGGCACCCACCCATTTTACTTTTCTTTCCCCCATGATAGATGCTAGGTTGTTACCCACTCTAAGATATGACAAAAAATGCCATCATACATTCTTTATTAAACAAATATTTATAGAGTACCTACTAAGTTCCAGGTACTGTTCTAACCTCCAGGGATTCATTAACTACAAAAAAAGACAGAACCAAATCCCTGCCCACATGTAGTTTACATTCTAGTGGGTGAGGCAAATGATAACAAGATAAAATATATAATAAGTTTGATGATAATAAATACTAAGGAGAAATAAAGAGGGCAGCAGGATATTAAATGTTTGGGATGTGTGTGTGAAATTTGAGATAGTGTGGCCAAGAAAGGGCCCCTGAGAAAGTAACTTTGAGTTAAAACCTGAAAGAAGTTAGGGAACTGGCCATGTAGAAATCTGGGGAACAAGCTTCTAGGCTGAGGGGCAGCAAGTGCAAAGGTCCTACAGCAGGAGCTAGCTATTATATTACAGAAATAGCAAGAAGACCAGTGTAGCTGGATCAGAATGAGCTAGGGGGAGGTAGAGTGCCTTGTGAGACATTGTAGGGAATTTCATTTTCACTTCGCATGATATGGGAGCCTGGGAAATGCATTTCCCTGCATTGCAGAATAGGGCAGAGGTAGGGTAGAGAATGAATCTGAGAGCAAAAATACAAATAAACAGCACAACCTGTGGTTTCACTGGGGCTCATTTATGGTATGGAAGAGAGAAACTACAGCCAAATAGCAACATGGAAGGAATAACTACAGCTCCCTTGGTGGCCCTGCTTTCCTCTCTGAGTCCAAAGTGGTTGATTCCTCTCCCTCACCTTTGTCCCAGACCAACTACTCTAGCAGTGCTAGGTTACCCATTCCACTAGCTCCTTTCTGAGCATACGCCAGTAACCTGGGCAGCTGGGGAGGAAGAGAATGGGCAAATTCCTCAGAGCTCTCTGGACCTTGAAAAGAGTTCATCCTGGTTGGTCAGAATATTTCAGGACTTTATGGAGAGCACAAAGAAATAGTAGGGTGATAGGTCTGCACCACCCAAACTGGCCAGGATCTTCCAGTCTGATCTTTGGTGGGACACAAAATGGAAATCCATGGGCAGGGAGACAGGCCTTGTTTACGAGAGCAAACAAGACCATGGCTTTCCGGGGAGGTTGTGAGGTAAACTTCAGTAAGCATTGGCCCTGAGCTTAGCATTTCCCTAAGGTGGTCTTCTCACTGAACTCCCTTCTCTGCTGTCACCCCCGGTCTGAGGAAAGTATGATGAGCCTTCTGAAGAATTTCAGGATAGAATCAGTGAAGCTTATCTAAGAAATTTTAAAAAAATGGTTGGGTCACATGCACTTTGGGTCTGAAATGAGTAGTCTGCACAACTACTTCCTGTTTGGGGAGGCCCCGGGGATCTCCCATTGATATAAAAGCAGCCTTGGCTTTCAAAGAGGCCTCTGCACAGGCCAGTAATTCTACCCAGGCTTAGGGACTTCGGGTGAATGCTACACACACTGCTGGGGAAACAGGGTCCATCTGGCTGAGTCAGGAATCTCAGGTATCACAACCTGCCGAACTTCAGTAAGAATACTGAGCAAACTTTTCCCTTTGTTTGGAAAGAAACAGCCAATGCATGTCAAGGGCTGGAAAAGCGTCCATAATTCCCATGGTTGGGCCATCTGCCTATGCTGGCAAAGAGATGGAAATGCTTTAGAGCCCAGCCATAGTAGGACAGTTTTTAATCACTCTTCATCTTGCATACCATCCTGCTTTTAGACTTGTTCAAAGTCTCCAAGATATATTAATTGAAAAGGACTCAGGTGCAGAGCAGTGTGTATAATATGTAGTATTGGGGTAAGGAAAAATTGAGGAAATATATCTATGCACATATAGATACATGTATATGTGTTTAGTTATCTAGGAAAGGCAGACAAGAAACTGATAGCCATTCTTGCTTCTGGGAAAAGGAATGGGGAATTGAGGGTAGAGCTGGAAAGGAAACTTACTTTTCTTTGTATATGTTGGGCTGGCCAAAAAGTCCGTTCGGTTTTTTTGCGTCAAATGGCTCTAGTAGCACTTAGTTATCTTTAACTTCATTTGAAACAATTTTGTTAGATCGTATTGTGACAGCTGTCATATCAGCATGCATTTTTTAAAAAAGCTTATCAAAATTGGTGAATTTTTGTGTAGCCATTTTAATATTGAAGATGGAAGAAAAAAGCAACATTTTCAGCATATTATGCTTTATTATTTCAAGAAAGGTAAAAATGCAACTGAAATGCAAAAAAAGATTTGTGCAGTGTATGGAGAAGGTGCTGTGACTGACCGAATGTGTCAAAAGTGGTTTGCGAAGTTTCATGCTGGAGATTTCTCGCTGGACTGTTCTCCACAGTCGGGTAGACCAGTTGAAGTTGATGGCAATCAGATCAAGACATTAATTGAGAACAATCAACATTATAACACTCAGGAGATAGCCAACATACTCAAAATATCCAAAACAAGCACTGAAAATCATTTGCACCAGCTTGGTTATGTTCATCGCTTTGATGTTTGGGTTCCACATAAGTTAAGCGAAAAAAACCTTCTTGACCGTATTTCTGCATGTGATTCTCTATTTAAATGTAACGAAAACATTCCGTTTTTAAAACAAATTGTAATGGGCGATGAAAAGTGGATACTGTACAATAATGTGGAACAGGGGACTTCCCTTGTGGTCCAGTGGTTAAGACTTCGTGCTCCCAAGGTAGGGGGCCCAGGTTCGATCCCTGGTCAGGGAACTAGATCCCACATGCCGCAACGAAGATCCCACATGCTGCAACGAAGATCCCACATGCCGCAACGAAGATCCCGCATGCCGCAACTAAGACCTGGCGCAGCCATAATTATTTAAAAATTTTTTTTTAAATAATGTGGAACAGAAGGGCAAATAGGGCAAGTGAAATGAGCCACCACCAACCACACCAAAGGCCGGTCTTCATCAAAAGAAAGTGATGTTGTGTATATGGTGGGATTGGAAAGGAGTCCTCTATTATGAGCTCCTTCCGGAAAACCAAACGAATTAATTCCAACAAGTACTGCTCCCAATTAGACCAACTGAAAACAGCACTCGAAAAAAAGTGTCCGGAATTAGTCAACAGAAAATGCATAACCTTCCATCAGGATACCGCAACACCATGTTTCTTTTTCTTTTTTTTTTTTATACATCTTTATTAGAGTATAATTGCTTCACAATACTGTGTTAGTTTCTGTTGTACAACAAAGTGAATCAGCCATATGCATACATATATCCCCATATCCCCTCCCTCTTGAGCCTAGCCTCCCTCCCACCCTCCCTATCCCACCCCTCTAGGTCATCGCAAAGCACCAAGCTGATCTCCCTGTACTATGCTGCTGCCTCCCACTAGCTATCTATTTTTAGATTTAGTAGTGTATATATGTCGATGCTACTCTCACTTCACCCCAGCTTCCCCCTCCCCCGCCCTCCGTGTCCTCAAGTCCATTCTCTATGTCTACGTCTTTATTCCTGCCCTGCCACTAGGTTCATCAGTGCCACTTTTTTTTTTTTTTTTAGATTCCATATATATGCGTTAATATACGATATTTGGTTTTGTCTTTCTGACTTACTTCAGTCTGTATGACAGACTCTAGGTCCATCCACCTCACTACAAATTACTCAATTTCGTTTCTTTTTATGGCTGAGTAATATTCCATTGTATATATGTGTCACATCTTCTTTATCCATTCATCTGTCGATGGACATTTAGGTTGCTTCCATGTCCTGGCTATTGTAAATAGTGCTGCAATGTACCACATTGTGGTACATGTCTCTTTCTGAATTATGGTTATCTCAGGGTATATGCCCAGTAGTGGGATTGCAGGTTCATATGGTAGTTCTATTTTTAGATTTTTAAGGAACCACCATACTGTTTTCCATAGTGGTTGTATCAATTTACATTCCCACTAACAGTGCAGGAGGGTTCCCTTTTCATCACACCCTTTCCAGCATTTATTGTTTCTAGATTTTTTTGATAATGGCCATTTTGACTGGTGTGAGGTGATACCTCATTGGAGTTTCGAGTTTCATTTGTCTAATAACTAGTGATGTTGACCATCTTTTCATGTGCCTCTTGGCATCTGTATGTCTTCTTTGGTGAAATGTCTATTTAGGTCTTCCATCCATTTTTTAATCAGGCTGTTTGTTTTTTTGATATTGAGCTCCATGAGCTGTTTGTATATTTTGGAGATTAATCCTTTGTCTGTTGTTTCGTTTGCAAATATTTTCTCCCATTCTGAGGGTTGTCTTCTTGTCTTGTTTATAGTTTCCTTTGCTGTGCAAAAGTTTTTAAGTGTCATTAGGTCCCATTTTTGTTTTTATTTTCACTACTCTAGGAGGCTGGTCAAAAAGATCTTGCTGTGATTTATGTCATAGAGTGTTCTTCCTATGTTTTCCTCTAAGAGCTTTATAGTGTCTGGTTTTACATTTAGGTCTTTAATCCATTTGGAGTTTATTTTTGTGTATGGTGTTAGGTAGTGTTCTAATTTCATTCTTTTACATGTAGCTGTCCAGTTTTCCCAGCACCACTTATTAAAGAGGCTGTTTTCTCTCCATTGTTCTTGCCTCCTTTGTCATAAATTAAGACCACATGTTTCTTTGATGACCAGGCAAAAACTGTTACAGCTTGGCTGGGAAGTTCTGATTCATGCGCCACATTCACCAGACATTGCACCTTCGGATTTCCATTTATTTCAGTCCTTACAAAATTCTTGTAACGGAAAAAATTTCAATTCCCTGGAAGACTGTAAAAGGCACTTGGAACAGTTCTTTGTTCAAAAAGATAAAAAATTTTGGGAAGATGGAATTATGAAGTTGCCTGAAAAATGGCAGAAGGTAGTGGAACAAAATGGTGTATACATTGATCAATAAAGTTCTTGGTGAAAATAAAAACTTTTTGGCCAACCCAATACTTTGTCCAAAGTTCAGAAACAGCAGAAGTAAAACCAATGAATCACTGAAGTAGTAAAAGTTTACTGTGCACACAACAAAAAGCAAGTTCACAAACCAGGAGCACTCACTCCAAAACATGGAGGAAAACTTAGGGGTATAGAGTCATCCCTCCATATCTGTGGGGGATTGGTTCCACGACCTCTACTCATACACCAAAATCCTTGAACACTGAAGTCCCTCATATAAAATGGTGTAGTGTTTGCCTCTAACCTACTCACGTCCTCCCATTTACTTTAAATCATCTCTAGATTACTTATGATACCTAATACAATGTAAATGTAAATAGCTGTAAATACAATATAAATTCCATGTAAATAGTTGCTGCCTTGTGAGAAATTCAAGTTTTGCTTTTTAGAACTTTCTGGAATTTTTTTTTCCAAATATTTTTGATTCTTGGTTGGTTGAGCCCAAGAATGTGGAAGCCACGAATAGGAAGGGCCAACTGTATTGTTACAAAGCAGCTTGTATTAGTGAGGAGGCAGTGACTGCTTATAATTCACAGTGATTGGTTATAATTTTAGAATTTTCTTAAGTGACAGGGAATTGGTTAGTGGTTACCTCATATCAATTTTGGTGAAGAGTTTAAGTTGTGCCTATGATTTCCAGAGGCATGAGCAAGAAGTGACTAAGGTCAAATTAGTCTCCCTTGCTTTGCAAAATAAGCTAAATTAAGCTTTGCTGTATAACTAAACTGGTTTTGTCTGCTCAGGGAATTTTCAAAGCCAGTCTCCATTTGTTTTTTGTTTTAACGATTTTTCTCCCCTTCCAGTTTTATTGAGATATAATTGACATACAGCACAGTGTAAGTTTAAGATGTACAACATAATGATTTGACTTATATACATCATGAAATGATTACTGTAATTAGTTTAGTGAACATCCATTACCTCATATAGATACAAAATAACATTAAAAAAATTTTTGCTTTTCCGGTCAGCGGCCTGAGGTGACCTCCAAAAATGGTTCGCTATTCACTTGACCCAGAAAACCCCACAAAATCATGCAAGTCAAGAGGTTCAAATCTTCGTGTTAACTTTAAGAACACTCGTGAAACAGCCCAGGCCATTAAGGGTATGCATATCCGAAAAGCCACCAAGTATCTGAAGGATGTCACTTTAAAGAAGCAGTGTGTGCCATTCCGTCGTTACAATGGTGAAGTTGGTAGGTGTGCCCAGGCCAAACAGTGGGGCTGGACGCAGGGTCAGTGGCCCAAAGAGTGCTGAATTTTTACTGCACATGCTCAAAAATGCAGAGAGTAATGCTGAACTTAAGGGCTTAGATGTAGATTCTCTGGTCATTGAGTATATCCAGGTGAACAAAGCCCCCAAGACGCGGCGCAGGACATACAGAGCTCATGGTCGGATAAACCCATACATGAGCTCTCCCTGCCACATTGAGATGATCCTTACTGAAAAAGAACAGATTGTTCCTAAACCAGAAGAGGAGGTTGCCCAGAAGAAAAAGATATCCCAGAAGAAAATGAAGAAACAAAAACTCATGGCCCGGGAATAAATGCTGCAAAAAATAAATGCAAATAAAAGTAAAAAAAAAAAAAAAAATTTTTTTCCCTTGTGATGACAACTCTTAGAATTTACTCTCTTAAATAACTTTGATATATAACATACAGCAGTGTTAATTACATTTATCATATTGTACATTATGTCCCTAGTACTTATTTAACTTATAACTGGAAGTTTGTACCTTTTGACCACCTTCATCCAATTCTACTTCTCCCCAGACCTTGCCTCTGGTAACCATAAATCTGATCTCTTTTTCTATTAGTATGTTTGTTCGTTTTTGAGGTATATTTGATCTATACAACACTACGTTAGTTCCTGATGCACAGCATAGTGATTTGATATTTCTATACATTTCAAAATGATTACCATCTATCACCATACAAAGATATTACATTATTATTGACTATATTCCCCACACTGTATATTTCATACTCCTAACTCATTTACTTTGTAACTGGAAGTTTGCACCACTTAACTTCCCTCACCTATTTCTCTCCTCTCTCACCCCTCCCCTCTGGCAACCACCTGTTTGTTCTCTGTGTTAACTTTCTTAGTGTGTGGATTTATTTTTATTACTTTTATGTATCACCCATTCAAAAACTATCAAATGTTTTTAAGATGAAAAAAAATACCATTAAGACTAAATAGAAACGAGAAGTGTATGTGACCTAACTTTAAGTGAAAATGTCAGTGGACATTTTTCTGGAGTGGGCAGACAAATTCAAACATGGTAAAAAAAAAAAAAAAAAAAAACATGTAATATGAGAAAAGAGCAATCTAGTTAGGCAAAGGAGAGATTATAAATTTTCATTACAAAGACAAAGAAGATATGGACACATTAACTAAACAATAAAAACGCGAATATCTCCAAAAATTAATTCGTCGCGTGATTTCGCCTTCTTACTCCTGGGGGCGTCCAGGCTGCACCTAACCCCTCCTTCCTCGTTTTCCGCAGACTCCGAGGGCCAACAGCTGGGCAGCGCGCGAGTCAACCGAGACGCCCAGGGGTCCCCAGACACACCTGAAATCCGGGCTCCTGAGACCGTCTCCGGGGCACGAAACCTGCACAAAGGCCACATTCGGCTTAACGGTACAACCTGAGAAACCTATGTCAAGGCCGGAAATCTGAGGCCTGGAGAAAAGGCGCGCCAGCGTTTCCCGGAAGTCTGAGAAGGCCGATTGGCCGCAGCCCTCGGACGTCCCCGCCCCCTGCCCGCCGTCACGCCCGCGGGCGGCCCCGCCCCCGCTCCTGCCAGGGCAGCCGCGGTGGGGAGCCTTCCCGCAAGTCAGGCCTGAGTCAGGACCGGAAAGCTGGGAAGTGTTGATCTGTTCCCGACAGTGGGAGCAACGTGACACGATACAGGCCACACATCGGTGGGAGGGAAGTGGAGCACAGCGCAGGCAGCCTCCTGTTGGCGTCCCCACTTCGGGCCCAGGAGCTGGAAATGACTGGGCCTTGTCATTGCTCCGAGGAGAGTGGCGATCCCATAGATCTGAACACTTCATAGTCATGTGCGTGTTCCAGCCGGGTCCCATTCACTCCAGCTCCTCCATCTCCACCTAATCCCAATTATAGGTGTGCTATTTAAAAGTGTTCCTGTGGACGTTATTAACCAGGAAAATTCTGGTTCAACAGAGTTGAGCAGTCCTCTAATTAAATAGCTTTCGGAGTTTTTAAACGTGCTAATATACACTTCCTAATCATAATGACTAACGTTTGTTTTACATTTACTTTGTATCACAGTAGTTTACAATGTCATTTAATCATTTTAACAATCTTATGAGATAATCATCAAAATGTTACAGATGAGGAAATAAAGTTGTAAAGAGATATGCCTGAGTTCCCATTCTAGTGATGGAGCTAGATCCAAACCCAGGTCATTTGTACTGATTGTCCACAAATCCCTTTTTAAACCAGAGCATCACTTGAGACCAGGCCTATAAAGAGTGTACTCTGTCTTGGAGTCCTTGGAGGGAGCATCTGTGAGGTCCAAGTCAAACAAGAGAATGTGAGCCCCAGCCCTACCATGGAAGAGGTGAATTTCCTGGTTTCTGACAACAAGGTAAGGCAGTGGGGAAACTGCAGGAAACTGAGGTTGGGGTGCCAGTAGTACTTCTTGCTACCTTAAACACAGCTGCTCCTGCCTACACCCCTTGCAGAACACTCCCCAATATTCTAATGAAACCCTGAAGGTGAGGCTAGTGCTGGAAGGGACTCTGAGCCTCCCACTCCTGAGGAATGGATTAAAAAAACAAAATAAAACGAACAAAAACCCCCTAAGAGTAGGAGGTGAGAACTTGACCCACCATCTGGTCTAATACAGTCACACTGGGAGTTGCTGGTGGGGGGCGGGGAGGAGAGAGGAATAGATTCTGAATAGATTTAACTCCCATCTCCTTCCAAGGGAAGACACCTAGACTAGAACAAATGTCTTTTGTAGAAGTCTGGGAATGAGACAAAACAGCTTACTGGGCAGAGACTTTGCAGCTAGAGGCAAATGAATGGGATGGGTCAATGGACTTGAGCAATTAATGTCAGGATGGCAAAAGGCCCAACAGAAATAGCTGCAACTTAGCACATGGTACCCAGGGACAAGGCCAGCCCAACACATCTGAGAGCAGTAAGGTGCCAGCTGCCAGCCACAGGGTTGCCTCCCTTTTCTGCTACCTCTAGGTCATGGTAGGTCCACCTTCACCTAGATGCCACCTTGAGGAGAATAAGAGAGTGTTCTGGTTATCTATTGTTGTGTAACAAATGACTCCAGAGTCAAGAATTTGGAACGGGTATGTTGGGGACAGTTTGTTTCTGCTTAAAATCTCTGGGACTTCAGCTGGGAAGACTTGGAGGCCAGAGGTGACTTGACGGCTGGGGGCTGGAATCATCTGGAGTTGCTCATTCAAATGTCTGGATGTTATGCTGGCTGTCGGCTGGGATCTCAGCTGAGGCTGTCAGTAGCAGCACCTACAAGTGGACTCTCCATGAGGTCTCTCTACTTCCTCAGATCCAAGGTGGCTGGACTCCAAGAGGTGGCATCCCAAGAGGACCAAGCAGGAGCTGTCACCTTTGACTTTGCATCCCTTCCACCTTAGTCAGAGGCCCACCCAAATTCAAGAGGAGAGAATATAGACTCCTCAGTGGGAGGAATGTCAGCATCACATTTAAGAAGAGCACGTGCTATGGAATATCTAGCTGCAACCCTGTTGAAAAATTAAGAGGAATGATGAAAGACCAAGCATATTCCTATAGGGACTGAGTTAACCCCCAAACACCATGTTTTGTTATCTATTTCTGTATAACCACCTCAAAATTTAGTGCCTTAAAATAGCAATTTATTATTTCTTATGGTTTTGTTGGTTGGCAGGGGCTCAGATGGGAATTTGGCTGGAACTAGAATGATCAAGATAGCCTTAGGCCTTTCTCCACATGGCCTTTATCTCTGGCAAAGTAACTGGTCTTCTTACATGGCACGGACTAGCAAGAGGGAATGTTCCAACCAAGGCAGGCAGAAGCTGCAGATCTGTTAAGGCTCCACCCTGGAACTTACATATCAGCAGTTCTCAGATTCCTAGAGAAGGGAAATAGACTCTACCTCTTGAAGGGTAATTGTCCAGGTCACATTTCAAAAGAGCTTATGGGGTGGGAGATATTGTTGTCATCTTTGGAAACACAATCACCACCACAACTTAAACAGAAAAAACTTAGAGATCTTTAACTGGGCAGTTAAAATTTCCCCCATTTCTCCACATCTTGTAGGATAGAGGCTTAAGAACAGGTTAGATCAATTATAAAATAGGCTACATTTTTTTTCCCATGCATATCTGAATGTAATGAGTAAATTGTGAGCCACTACTTATGTCAAAATATTGGTCTGCACTAGAAAGAGTCTTAGTCTTAAGACATAAAACTGGAGAACAAATGTGAATCGGAATGGGAAATAGGAAGATTAATTTTGGTTTTGGACCTATATCTGTCCATCATCTGAGTGCGTGCTGTGACTTAACACCCAAGATGGGCCAAATGATCAACTGAGACTTTTAAGGCTGACTCACTTGTTCTACATTCTCCTTTGCTCTCATCCTGGTTCAATCTACCATCACCCCTCACCTAAACAACTGCAGAAGGCTCCTAATCAGTTTCAGTTCATCCATAGTTGTCATCTTCCAATCCATTCTCCATTTATGTATCTTTTTTTTTTTTTTAATTTATCTATTTATTTATGGCTGTGTTAGGTCTTCATTTCTGTGCGAGGGCTTTCTCCAGTTGCGGCAAGCGGGGGCCACTCTTCATCGCGGTGCACGGGCCTCTCACTATCGCGGCCTCTCTTGTTGTGGAGCACACGCTCCAGACGCGCAGGCTCAGCAGTTGTGGCTCACAGGCCTAGTCGCTCCGCGGCATGTGGGATCCTCCCAGACCAGGGCTCGAACCCGTGTCCCCTGCATTGGCAGGCAGACTCTCAACCACTGCGCCACCAGGGAAGCCCCTTCTTTTCCTTTTTAAAAAAAATATTTTTATTACAAAAGAAATATGTGCTTATTATAACCAATCAGCACATACATGTACAATGAAAACTTCTTAAGCAAGAATAACCAACCAAATGGAGAAGCCATACAGGAAAAGACATATTTAACTATCTTTTAAAGGAAATTAAAACAAAAGACACCCTAAATAAAGTAAAAAACAAAAAAACAAAAAACTAGAAACATGCTGAGAAATAATTCCAACACATATGACTGAAAAAGTGTATCTCTAACACACAAAGAGTGCCTACAAATTGATAAGAAAAAGAAACTAATAGAAAAGTGAGTAAAGGATATGAATAGGCAATTCATAAAAAAGAAATTCAGCATAGCCAATAAACATATGAAAAGGTGCTGGTAGTCAAAAAACCAAAAATTAAAAGAATAATATATCATTTTCACTCATCAGATTGATAAAAAGAAAAAGAGTAATAATATTCAGGGACTAAAAGGATGGTAGAAAACAGCACTTTTGTATCATTCTGGTGGGAATATAAATTACTATATTTTAAAAAAAGTAACCTGGCAATATATACTAAAAATAAGAATACATGTTCACTTTTGTCCAGCAACTCTACTTTTAAGAATCTAGCCTACTGAAATAAAACCATCAGTATAGAAGGCCAAATATATAAAGATGTTTATTACAATATTGTGGTAGCAAAAAGTGGAAATATCTTGAATGCCCATTAACAGGGGAATGATTGAATAAATGTCTCCACTATGGAATATTAGGCAACTGTTTAAGAAAATGAGATAAATTTATATATACTTTGTGATTCTATTTTATTGATTCCTTTTGACTACTGAGCCTCTGAACCTACTTCCTATGTTTGGGGGATCCCCACCCAACCACCGCTGCCCCAGCCTTGTAAGATACAGCTTTTCTCCCACCATAAAATGCCAGCTATTCACTTTTCTAGCCTCTGTTGCAGCTAGAAAATCTGCAGATTAGACCACCAGTTCCACATCTTGAATTGGAAACAGGTGAGGGGAAGAAGCAGGGAAGGCAGTGAACGCAGCCTGGTGAGGGGTATGGCAACAGCGGCAGCTTCAGCCAGTTTCTAGAGGTGGTAGTCACAGTGACTCGAATAGTAGCACCCAATGTCCAGAACGCAGGACTGGCTACATGATTTTTGGGAGCCAGTGCAAAATAAAAATGTGGGGCCCCTTGTTCAAAAATTATTAAGAATTTCAAGACGGGAACAACAGACAATTAAACCGAGGGCACAGCCTTTCTCAGTGCAGGGCCCTATGGGACTGCATAGGTCGTATGCCCGTGGAGCCAGGGCAGAGTAAGTCAGATATGCAAGCCGCAGTGGTCGTGCCCAGTGGCAGTGGCAGCTCAGGGTACTAATTCGTCAGGACTAACAGGAATAACTTAAAATCCAAGTCTAATTCTCTATCTCCCTAGAAATCGTATGAACTACCCAATATCCTTTAATAAGTTATTTTTCCACTGAATTAGCCAGAGTTGATTTGTGTTTCTTTCAGCTGAGGACTCTGATACCTCAGTGATATATTAAGTGAAAAAGGCAGGTTGCAGAGTAATGTGTATAGTACAAGAAAACAATCTGAAAGGATGCATAACAAGTGCTGAAGATTATTTAGTTTCAGAAACAGTTCCCTGACATAATTTCTCCCACTTCTTCTAGTAACATAATTTTTAGTTGGGCATATAACCTCTCAGAATAAAAACTGTATATTTCCTAGCCTGCTATATTTGCAGCTAGCTATGGTCAGTGACTAAGTTCAGGCCAATGAGATGAAAATGGGAACATCTTTGTGTGACAGCTTCAAGCATCATTCCTTAAAAGACAGCTGCTGCGTGCCCTTTGGAACTACTGCCATCTTGGATTATGAGAATCAGGGTTCCACCCTTGGGATGGAGAAAGAATGAGCTGGAAGGAATCTAAGACCCTGAGGTCCTCAAGCAGCAGAGCTCCCCTAACAACCCAGGACTGCATACCTCTGGACATTTTCATGGGAGCAAAATAAACCTCTCTATATTTTTAAGCTACTCATTTTAAATTTTCTGTCACTTGCAGCCAAATCTACTTTAACTAGAATAGTTTTTTCCCCAAGGAAGATGAGGTTGGAATGCTGGGGGTGGCGGAGTGGGAGTCTTTGCATATCTCTGTTTGATTTGTTTGATTTTCTACAATGTGAATATATTCCTTCTATAATTTAAAAAAAAAAATTTTAAAAATATCCCTGAAATTGTGGCCAGAAGACCTAGAGTCTAATTACAGCTCCAATATTAACTGGTTATGGCCTTAGGCAAATCATTAAGTTTCTCAATATCTCAACTTAAAATTTTTTCCAAATGAGAGAAAGTAATTCAAATATTCTCTTAAAGTAGTTGAAAAAGACAAAGCAATATTCTGTATTACATGTAAAGTTTTGCAAAATTTCAGCTAAGAAAATTCCTTGAGATGCTCCATGAAAAATAAGTCCAGTGGTCAAATAAGTTGAGGAAATGCTCTATATTATATCCCCTTTCCACTACTGAAGAGTTTTAATATACGCTTGGAAGTTAAACATCTGAGACTTCCCATAGGAGAAAACTTGTTTTGTTTCACTAATCCAATCAGATTAAATGAGGGCTCGAGATTTCAGATTTTAGGGTCTGGACTTTCAGGAACGGGTCAGTTTGGGAGTTTGAAAACTGGTTCTGCAACTTACTGGCTGTGCACCTTGGACAAATTATTTAACCTTCCTATGTTTCAGTTTTCTCATATATAAAATGTACTAATATTATTCTCATTTTACAAGGGGCTATGCAAAAATAAGTTTAAAAACTTTGGTTTTACTTTCATTGCTCAAAAATTTTTGATAATTGTGAGAATAAAAACTCTGATCTAGACTTTTTAGGAAATTACTGACTCTGTGCCTGATTTCTGACAAACGAAGAAGGAGAGGGTAAAATTTGGGAGTGGTCTGAGGCAATATATTCTCAGAGAAGAGGTATGAATGATGATTGAGTGATTTTTGTATGTAACAAGGAGGGACACAGAACTCTGGAGAGCTCTGGTGTTCCTCTTGGTACTTGTTAAAATGAGACATGAGATCTTATCCTAGCAGCATTCATCGGTACCTGTTTTCATTACTTCTTGGCAGTCTTCAGTAAAGTTCCCATTACACAACACTTAATTTTTTTTATTTCTTATTGTGGTAAAATACATATAAAATTTACCATCTTAACCCTTTTTAAGTGTACAGTTCAGTCATATTAAGTACATTCATATTGTTGTATGACCAACACCCTTATCCATTTCCAGAATTTTTTTCATCTTGCAAAACCGAAACTCTGTACCTATTAAACAATAACTCCCCATCTACCCCCCCAGACCCAGTAGAATTCTACTTTCTGCCTTTATGATGTTTGATCACTCTAAGTACAGGTACCTCATATAAATGAATCATTCAGTATGTCTTTTTGTGACAGGCTTATTTCATTTAGCATAATGTCTTCAAGGTTCATCCAAATGTTGTAGCATGTCAGAATTTCATGCTTTTTTAAGGCTGATAATATTTCATTGTATAACGTTCACATTACTTCTTGTTATATTAAGAACTTTAGCCTTTAGCGACATGTTTCTTATATTTTGCCCACAGGAAGTGTCACCACACCTAGTTAAGACAATTTTTTCCATCTAGGATTTCAATTCACCTTTTAAAGGGAGAAAGTGAAGGCAGAACAAAGAAAGGTGTGGGAATTGGCTGAAATAATCATTCAAATGAGTAATTTCCTGGACAGTATTCTTAGGCTAGATATGTAGAAGAGCAGGCCCCCAGAACTGAATTAAGGAGTTAGATTTGGCGGGGGTAGGGGGGGACATTTACTCATTTATTTATTTCTTTGGTAACAGATTTATTGAGATATAATTCATAGACCATACAATTCACTCAGTTCAAGGGCACACTTCATTGACTTTTAGTATATTCACAGAGTTGTGCAAATATCACCACAACCTTAGAAAATTTTCCTCGTCCCTGAAAGAAATCCCGTAGCAATTTGCCATCACCCTCAGGTCCCTTCTCAGCCTTATGCAACCACTAACCTACTTTCTGTCCATACAGAGTTGCCTATTCTGGAAATTTCATATAAATGGAATCATATAGTATGTGGTCCTTTGTGACTGGCCTCTTTCACTTAGTGTAATGTTTTCAAGATTCATCCATGTTGTAGCGTGTACTGGTAATTCATTTCTTTGTTTGTTTAGTAGATGAGAGAAATAATAGCATGAATTCATTCTTTGTATTACTGAATAAGATTCCATTGTGTGATTATACCACATTTTATCTACTCATCAGTTTTTGGACATTACAGTTGCGTCTATTTTTTGGCTATTATGAGTATTGCTGCTTTGAATACTCATGTATACATTTTTGTGTGGACATATGTTTTCATTTCTCTTGGGTATATACCAAGAAGTGGATTTTTAAAAAATTTTTATTTTATATTGGAGTATAGTTGATTTACAATGTTGTGTTAGTTTCAGGTATACAGCTATGTGATTCAGTTATACATATATCCATCCTTTTTCAGATTCTTTCCCATATAGGTATTACAGAATATTGAGTAGAGTTCCCTGTGCTATACAGTAGGTCCTTGTTGAT
Organism: Balaenoptera ricei; assembly: GCF_028023285.1. NCBI lineage: Eukaryota > Metazoa > Chordata > Mammalia > Artiodactyla > Balaenopteridae > Balaenoptera > Balaenoptera ricei. Next base: position 118,144,837 of record NC_082639.1, on the reverse strand, counting down.
TATCTATTTTATCTATAGTAGTGTGTGTGTATTAACCCCAAACTCCTAATTTATCCCTCCCTACCAAGGAGTTAGATACTATAGGACCAGAAAATGAACTTGGGAAACTAGACTGTTTTTAGTGTTCATTTCTTTTTGTATTCTTATTTAAAACTGTACAGGAGATTGGAGATACATGCTGAGGTGGCAAGCCTCAAACGTTGTCTACAGATGGTAAGACCACACTGTGACAGAGAGAGGGGAAGAATGGCATATACTTTTAGAAACTGGAGTAGATGTTAGGAGAGGTTCTACTCTAAAGGAGTTTTCCTCTGAGTATTTTCTACTGTGTGAGGTCAGATGAGACCTAGGACAGCCCAGAACACAAGGACCCTCCTCCCATCATATCCCCAGAGGCCACTGTCAATGTGGGCCAGTCTCTGACTCTCCTCTCCCTACCAGGAACTGAAGAGACTGTGCCAGTACCTTTCCCCATGATCAGCTTCCAAGGAGGCAAAGCTTTCATGCATCTGACCTCAAGGGTCAGTGGGACTCTGGGAGCATCCTGAGGGATGGGAGAGATGCCTGGAGTTCACCCCCATCACACTTTATCTGGCTCAAGAGAATCACTCTTCATCTACTCATCACTATTTCTCACCCAGGTTTCTCCCTAAAGCAATGCCTTAGGGGGAGCTCTTTCCCTGAGTACACAGCGACACTGACATATTAATCGCATCTTTCTGCGCAGAGTTGGTGGCAATCCTCCAACAACAGGAAGTTGAAGTTCCTTCCCCATTCTGGGTTGAATAACCAAATTTTCTTGGCTCTTAGAGTCTCTCCTCCCCCCACTTCTTTTTTAAACTTGACTCTGTCCCTGACTCTTTGCTATCCTATTGCTCAATATCTTCCATCACATACTCCTCCTCATGACTCTAACACTTATGTAATTTAAGGATTTGGTGGCAGGAGACAATGGGCAAAAGGTTTCTTCCTTTGTGGTGTAGGGGGTAGGGGACTGGTTGTAAAACTAATCTCCACTAGAGGGAGACTTAGTCTTAAGAAAGAAAACTGGTTATGAAATTCGTGACGTTTAGAGGAAGTAGAGCTATTAACTCATTTATATAGCTGTTGTATGTAGCCAATTATCTCTGTAAAAAAAAAACTGTTGTGAAAATAATGAGAATTCATTTGTTTTTTATTTTAGGAATTACCTTTTTTTAATCTTAATTTTATAATTATGTAAAATATTTACATGGTTCTAAAATCAACTCTGCAGAACAAGGTATATTCAAAGAAGTTTATCTTCTACCCCTGTCTTTTCCGCATTATTTCTCCTCTCTACCTAAAGGTAATCACTAATCATACCACTTATTTTTCCATCATTTTTCTCTTAGAAACACATATATTTCTATCTCCTTTTTAATATAAACAATAGCACTCTATTCACATGTCCTACACCTTGCTTTATTCACTTTAAAGTATTTCCTGGACATCATTCCACAGAAGCATCTTGCTCACTGCTTTTCACAGCTGTGTAGTACTCCACTGTGTGGAGATACCATATTACTGACAGTTGAGTTGTTTCCAGTCTGTAGTTATTACAAATAATGCTGCATATAATAGTTGACACTTTTCATATTTTTGCTAGAGTATCTTTGGGATAGATTTCTAAAAATGGAATTGCTTAATCAAAAGGCATTGATAATTGTGCTAGCTAGATACTGCCAAAGTCTCCATCGTGGAGGTTGTACCATTTTACATTTCCATACTCAACGTATTAGAATGCCTGTTTCCTCATAGACTGACCAACAGAGTACGTTATCAAACTTTTGGATTTATGCAGTCTCGTGGGTAAAATGTGGTATCTCCATGCAGTTTTAATTTCAATATTTTTAAAATTATGAGCAATACTGAACAATTTTCATATGGTTAACAGCAATTTGTATGTCTTTCACTGTGACATGCCTCATTATAACCAGTTTTCTATAGGGTTATTAGTTTTTTTCTTCTGTATTTTTAGAAGTTTTGTTGTTGTCATTGTTTGTTTGTTTTAATATTTATTTATTTATTTATTTATTTATTTTGGCTGTGCCGGGTCTTAGTTGTGGCATGCAGGATCTTCGTTGCGGTGTTTGGGCTTCTTAGTTGTGGCATGCGGACTCTTAGTTGTGGCATGTGGGATCTAGTTCCCTGACCAGGGACCGAACCTGGGCCCCCTGCATTGGGAGTGTGGAGTCTTACCCACTGGACCACCAGGGAAGTCCCTGTTGTTCTTTTTATCAAAGATGCTAACTCTTTGCCTGTGGTATAACTTTTTCCCCCAGTTGTCTTTTTACTTTTTGGTGGTGTTGTTATGTATTAAAATTTATCAATGCATCTGTGGCGATGAGCATTTTTTTTTTTACCTTGGATCAATTAATATGATAAACTATATTAATGGATTTCCTTTGACTCTCCATCTTTGCATCCATAGAGTATTATCCACTTGGTCATGATACAATTTTTTTAACATACTATTGGATTCTGCTTACTAATATTTTATATAAGATTTTTGTATCAATATTAATAAGTGAAGTTGATCTATAGTGTTTTTTGTTTAGTCTTTGTCATGGTTCCAAAATTCAAGTTTGGGAATCAATGTTACACCCACTTCATAAAATGAATTTGCGAATTTTCCTTCTTATGCCATGCTCTAAAATATCTTAAAAAGTTAAGGATTTATTTTTTAAAATTTGATAATATCTTCTGTGAAACTATCTGGATCTGTTTTGTTTTGTGGGGTAACTCTAACCAGTTTCTCTAATTCTTTTATGTTAAATGGTCTGTTTTTACTCTGTCTCCACAGGGGTCAATTCTGTTAAATTGGGGTTTTATACAACATTATACATTTAATGTAGATTTTCGAACATATTTACATAGAATATTTAAAAATTTTTCTTTTCTGTGTCTCTTTCTTTCTAACTTTATGTATTTGTGCTGTCTTCCCCCCCCCCCTTTATTTTGAGTAGTTTAGTTAAGAAGTTATCAATTTAATTTTTTCAAAGAAACAGTTTTGGATTTATTTATTTTAAAAGAGAATTTTAATTTCCAGTTTTAAGAGTTCTACTTTTTGTTCTTGTAGTTTTCAAACCCATTAACACTGCCTTTCTTTTTACTAATTTCTTTCTTTTGCTGACATTTGGTTTGCCTTGTTTTTTTTTCCCCCTAGTTTTTTGAGACATAATGTTCATTTATCTTTGCTTTTTAACTTTTATTCATTTAATATTATATCTTTCTCTGATAGTTGTTTTAACTATTTCCCATAGATTCTTGTTTTCATTATTAATATTTTCGATTTGTTTTGCATTTCTCCTTTGACCCAGAAGTGGTTAACAGCAAGTTTTTAAATTTCCCATTTGGAAATTTAAATTGGAATTTACTGAGATTTTTTCTGTGGCCCAAGATGTGAATGTGCCACATTTTTGTGATTTTTTTGAATCCTTTATATGCATTTGGGGGGGGGGGGGGGAAGAAAGCCATATTCTCTATTATCAAGGTTCAGAGTTTAATATATATTAAATCTATCTTATTTATTATGTTGGTTAGGTTGTCTGTATCTGTACTAATTTCTTGTTCACTTTGTCTCTCTAGATCTGATTTGTTAAAGTCTCCTATTATTGATGTGCTTCTATTTCTCCCATATAAAGTGTAATTATTTCTCTTTTTTTAATTGTGGTAAAAATTTCTTTATCTCGAATCCTGCAGCCTGTGGAACAAAAACCACATTCACAGAAAGATAGACAAGATGAAAAGGCAGAGGGCTGTGTATCAGATGAAGGAACAAGATAAACCCCCAGAAAAACAACTAAATGAAGTGGAGATAGGCAACCTTCCAGAAAAAGAATTCAGAATAATGATAGTGAGGATGATCCAGGACCTCGGAAAAAGAATGGAGGCAAAGATTGAGAAGATGCAAGAAATGTTTAACAAAGACCTAGAAGAATTAAAGAACAAACAGAGAGAAATGAACAATACAAGAACTGAAATGAAAAATACACTAGAAGTAATCAATAGCAGAATAACTGAGGCAGAAGAACGGATAAGTGACCTGGAAGACAGAATAGTGGAATTCACTGCTGCAGAACAGAATAAAGAAAAAAGAATGAAAAGAAATGAAGACAGCCTAAGAGACCTCTGGGACAACATTAAACACAACAACATTCACATTATGGGGCCCCAGAAGGAGAAGAGAGAGAAAAAGGACCTGAGAAAATATTTGAAGAGATTATAGTCGAAAACTTCCCTAACAAGGGAAAGGAAATAGCCACCCAAGTCCAGGAAGCGCAGAGAGTCCCATACAGGATAAACCCAAGGAGAAACATGCTGAGACACATAGTAATCAAACTGGCAAAAATTAAAGACAAAGAAAAATTATTGAAAGCCGCTAGGGAAAAACAACAAATAACATACAAGGGAACTCCCATAAGGTTAAGAGCTGATTTCTCAGCAGAAACTCTACAAGCCAGAAGGGAGTGGCATGACATATTTAAAGTGATGAAAGGGAAGAACCTACAACCAAGATTACTCTACCCAGCAAGGATCTCATTCAGATTCAATGGAGAAATCAAAAGCTTTACAGACAAGCAAAAGCTAAGAGAATTCAGCACCACCAAACCAGCTCTACAGCAAATGCTAAAGGAACTTTTCTAAGTGGGAAACACAAAAGAAGAAAAGGACCTACAAAAACAAACCCAAAACAATTAAGAAAATGGTGATAGTAACATACATATCGATAATTACCTTAAACGTGAATGGATTAAATGCTCCAACCAAAAGACACAGGCTTGCTGAATGAATACAAAAACAAGACCCATAGGGCTTCCCTGGTGGTGCAGTGGTTGAGAATCTGCCTGCTAATGCAGGGGACATGGGTTCAAGCCCTGGTCTGGGAAGATCCCACATGCCGCAGAGCAACTGGGTCTGTGAGCCACAATTACTGAGCCTGCGCGTCTGGAGCCTGTTCTCCGCAACAAGAGAGGCCACAATAGTGAGAGGCCCCATGCACCGCGATGAAGAGTGGCCCCCACTTGCCACAACTAGAGAAAGCCCTCGCACAGAAACGAAGACCCTACACAGCCATAAATAAATAAATAAATAAATAATTTAAAAACAACAACAACAAACCAAGATATTACTTAAAAAAAAAAAAAAAAACAAGACTCATATATATGCTGTCTACAAGAGACCCACTTCAGACCTAGGGACACATACAGACTGAAAGTGAGGGGAAGGAAAAAGATATTCCATGCAAATAGAAATCAAAAGAAAGCTGGAGTAGCAATACTCATAGCAGATAAAATAGACTTTAAAATAAAGAATGTTACAAGAGACAAGGAAGGACACTACATAATGATCAAGGGATCAATCCAAGAAGAAGATATAACAATTATAAATATATATGCACCCAACACAGGAGCACCTCAATACATAACGCAACTGCTAACAGCTATAAAAGAGGAAATCGACAGTAACACAATAATAGTGGGAGACTTTAACACCTCACTTACACCAATGGACAAATCATCCAAATAGAAAATTAATAAGGAAACACAAGCTTTAAATGACACAATAGACCAGATAGATTTAATTGATATTTATAAGACATTCCATCCAAAAACAGCAGATTACACTTTCTTCTCAAGTGCGCATGGAACATTCTCCAGGATAGATCACATCTTGGGTCACAAATCAAGCCTCAGTAAATTTAAGAAAACTGAAATCATATCAAGCATCTTTTCTTACCACAGTGCTATAAGATTAGAAATCAATTACAGGGAAAAAACTGTAAAAAACACAAACACATGGAGGCTAAACAATACATTACTAAATAACCAAGAGATCACTGAAGAAATCAAAGAGGAAATCAAAAAATACCTAGAGACAAATGACAATGAAAATACAATGATCCAAAACCTATGGGAGGCAGCAAAAGCAGTTCTAAGCGGGAAGTTTATAGCAATACAAGCCTACCTCAAGAAACAAGAAAAATCTCAAATAAACAATCTAACCTTACACCTAAAGGGGCTAGAGAAAGAAGAACAAACAAAACCCAAAGTTAGCAAGAGGAAAGAAATCATGAAGATCAGAGCAGAGGGCTTCCCTGGTGGCGCAGTTGTTGGGAGTCCGCCTGCCAGTGCAGGGGACGTGGGTTCAAGCCTTGGTCCAGGAGGATCCCACATGCTGCGGAGGAACTAGGCCTGTGCACCATGGCTGCTGGGCCTGCACTCTGGAGCCCGTGGGCCACAACTGCTGAAGCCTGTGCGCCTGGAGCCTGTGCTCTGCAGTGGGAGGGGCCACTGCAGTGAGAAGCCCACGCACCACCACGAAGAGTGGCCCCTGCTTGGCGCAGCTAGAGAGGGCCCGCCTGCAGCAATGAAGACCTAACACAGTCAAAAATAAATAAATAAATAAATTTATTTATTTAAAAAAGAAAAAGATCAGAGCAGAAATAAATGAAATAGAAACAAAGAAAACAATAGCAAAGATCAATAAAACTAAAAGCTGGTTCTTTGAGAAGATAAACAAAATTGATAAACCATTAGCTAGACTCATCAAGAAAAAGAGGCAGAGGACTCAAATCAATAAAATTAGAAATGAAAAAGGAGAAGTTACAACAGACACCACAGAAATTCAAAGCATCCTAAGAGACTACTATAAGAAACTCTATGCCAATAAAATGGACAACCTGGAAGAAATGGACAAATTCTTAGAAAAGTATAACCTTCCAAGACTGAACCAGGAAGAAATAGAAAATAGGAACAGACCAATCACCAGTAATGAAATTGAAACTGTGATTAAAAATTTTCCAACAAACAAAAGTCCAGGACCAGATGGCTTCACAGGTGAATTCTATCAAACATTTAGAGAAGAGCTAACACCCATCCTTCTCAAACTCTTCCAAAAAAATTGCAGAGGAAGGAACACTCCCAAACTCATTCTATGAGGCCACCATCACCCTGATACCAAAACCAGACAAAGATACTACAAAAAAAAATTACAGACCAATATCACTGATGAACATAGATGCAAAAATCCTCAACAAAATACTAGCAAACAGAATCCAACAACACATTAAAAGGATCATACACCATGATCAAGTGGGATTTATCCCAGGGATGCAATGATTCTTCAATATATGCAAATCAATCAATGTGATACACCATATTAACAAATTGAAGGAAAAAAACCATATGATCATCTCAATAGATGCAGAAAAAGCTTTTGACAAAATTCAACACCCATTTATGATAAAAACTCTCCAGAAAGTGGGCACAGAGGGAACCTACCTCAACATAATAAAGGCCATATACGACAAACCCACAGCAAACATCATTCTCAATGGTGAAAAACTGAAAGCATTTCCTCTGAGATCAGGAACAAGACAAGGATGTCCACTCTCACCACTATTATTCAACATAGTTTTGGAAGTCCTAGCCACGGCAATCAGAGAAGAAAAAGAAATAAAAGGAACACAAGTTGGAAAAGAAGAAGTAAAACTGTCACTGTTTGCAGATGACATGATATTATACATAGAGAATCCTACAGATGCCACCAGAAAACTACTAGAGCTAATCAATGAATCTGGTAAAGTTGCAGGATACAAAATTAATGCACAGAAATCTCTTGCATTCCTATACACTAATGATGAAAAATCTGAAAGAGAAATTAAGGAAACACTCCCATTTACCACTGCAACAAAAAGAATAAAATACCTAGGAATAAACCTACCTAGGGAGACAAAAGACCTGTAAGCAGAATACTATAAGACACTGATGAAAGAAATTAAAGATGATACAAACAGATGGAGAGATATACCATGTTCTTGGATTGGAAGAATCAACATTGTGAAAATGACTATACGACCCAAAGCAATCTACAGATTCAATGCAATCCCTATCAAATTACCGATGGCATTTTTTACAGAACTAGAACAAAAAGTCTTAAAATTTGTATGGAGACACAAAAGACCCCAAATAGCCAAAGCAGTCTTGAGAGAATAAAAAAGGAGCTGGAGGAATCAGACTCCTTGACTTCAGACTACACTACAAAGCTACAGTAATCAAGACAATACAGTACTGGCACAAAAACAGAAATATAGATCAATGGAACAGGACAGAAAGCCCAGAGATAAACCCACGCACTTATGGTCAACTAATCTATGACAAAGGAAGCAAGGATATACAATGGAGAAAAGACAGCCTCTTCAATAAGTGGTGCTGGGAAAACTGGACAGCTACATGTAAAAGAATGAAATTAGAACACTTCCTAAAACCATACACAAAAATAAACTCAAAATGGATTCCAGACCTAAATGTAAGACCGGACACTATAAAACTCTTGGAGGAAAACATAGGAAGAACACTCTTTGACATAAATTACAGCAAGATCTTTTTTGATCCACCTCCTAGAGTAATGGAAATAAAAACAAAAATAAATGGGACCTAATGAAACTTAAAACCTTTTGCAAAGCAAAGGAAACTACAAACAAGATGAAAAGACAACCCTCAGAATGGGAGAAAATATTTGCAAATGAATCAACGGACAAAGGATTAATCTCCAAAATATATGTGCAGCTCAATAGTAAAAAAACAAACAACCCAATCCAAAAATGGGCAGAAGACCTAAATAGACATTTCTCCAAAGAAGACATACAGATGGCCAAGAAGCACATGAAAAGATGCTCAACATCACTATTAGAGAGATGCAAATCAAAACTACAATGAGGTATCACCTCACACCAGTTAGAATGGGCTTCATCCGAAAATCTATAAACAACAAATGCTGGAGAGGGTGTGGAGAAAAGGGAACCCTCTTGCACTGTTGGTGGGAATGTAAATTGATACAGCCACTATGGAAAACAGTATGGAGGTTCCTTAAAAAACTAAAAAGAGAATTACCATATGACTCAGCAATCCCACTACTGGGTATATACCCAGAGAAAACCATAATTCAAAAAGACACATGCACCCCAATATTCATTGCAGCACTATTTACAATAGCCAGGTCATGGAAGCAACCTAAATGCCCATCGACAGACGGATGGATAAAGAAGATGTGGTACATATATACAATGGAGTATTACTCAGCCATAAAGAGGAACGAAATTGGGTCATTTGTAGAGACGTGGATGAATCTAGAGACTGTCATACAGAGTGAAGTAAGTCAGAAAGAGAAAAACAAATATCGTATATTAACGCATATATGTGCAACCTAGAAAAATGGTACACATGAATGGGTTTGCAGGGCAGAAATTGAGACACAGATGTAGAGAACAAACATATGGACGCCAAGGGGGGCAAGCGGCCGGGGGGGAGGTGTTGGTGGAATGAATTGGGAGATTGGGATTGACATGTATACACTAATATGTTTAAAATGGATAACTAATAAGAACTTGCTGTATAAAAAATTAAATTAAAAAAAATTCTTTATCTCTTTTAAACCATTTTAGTCAGAATTCTAATTCTTTGATAATTACAATTGCAACCCCTGCTTTAATTTAAGAAAAACATTCTGGTACTTTTTTAGTCATTTATTTTTAGGCTTCCTGAATCTCTTCAATTTAGATATATTTCTTTTATACAGCATAGTGTTGGAATTTGCTTTTGTAGTCAATGTGAAAATCATTTTAACAGGTGTGGTAAGCCCATTTATATATTTTTTGATGCAATCAATATTTCTGGCCTTAGATCTGCCTTACTGTTTTATGTTACATATTTTTTATATATGTAGGTCTCTCACCATGTGATCTATTTCATATGCTTCCTCCTCTCCCCACCCCCCACTTTTTTTTAACATACCTTCTGGTATTTAAAAGAGTTTGTATTTTTGTTCTAATGGTTAACTTTATCCTAATACTTTTATACAATACATAAGTTCTGTCTCTTTTTTGCTATTGTCTATATGAGCACGTGAGATGATAGAAAATACATATATTGGTCTCTGCCCCTTGTTCCTGGCACAGAGCTCCTGAAACCCTTGTAAATACCTAAGTGATAAAAGCACTAGGAACATCTTTTGTGCTAACATTTGGTCTTTGACCCTGGTTCCTGACACGGTGCTTGGAATTTCCTGGGTAATAGGGGTGGGGGTGTCTTTTGTTCTAATGAGGTGATTATTGGTGGGCTCCTGGATGGAAGCTGGTTACCAGAAAGACCAAGTCATGATTAGAAGCTTAGACTTCAACCCCATCCCCCATTCTCTGGAGAGGGGAGAGGGGCTAGAAATGGAATTAATGATCGATCAGGCCTATGTGATGAAGACTCCAGAAGAATTCCAATAAGATAGGGTTTGGAGAGTGTCCAGGGAGAGTGGCAGACCCAGAGAGGACATGGGAGCTCCACGCCCCTTCCCACATACTTTCCCTAAACATCTCTTCCATCTGGATGTTCATCAGTATTCTTTATCATATCCTCACAGATATCCTCAAGTATTTTGTTGAGTTCTGTGAGCCATTCTAGCAAATTAATTAAACTCAAGGAGGGGGTCATGGGAACCTCTGACTTACAGCTTATTGATCAGAAGCACAAGTAACAACCTGGACATGCAATTGGCATCTGAAGGGTGGGGGGGCAGGCGGTCTTGTGGGACTGAGCCCTTAACCTGTGGGATCTGATGCTATCTCCAGGTAGATAGCGTTAGAATTGAGCTAAATTATAGAACACCCAGCTGGTGTCATGGAATTACTTGATGTGGGGAAAACCCCCTTGTCTGGTGTCAGAAGTGTTGTTAATGAGATAGTAGTGTGAGAGTAAAGGAGAAACACAGGAGGACTGGAGTTTTTCCTAATATAGAGCAACACTGAAACTATCTAGGAATCTCTTAATCAGTCACTCCCCCCACCAGCCCCCATTGCTTTCCCCTAGCACCTAACTTGAGGCAAATCCTTTTATTTCTAGTTAATATCTGTATATGATAATCAGGGCTTATTCTATTGATACTTCTCACATACTACCTAATCTACCTCACATATCTAATCTCTCATTGTTAGCTGTACTATATTTACAGGGTTGCCAAGAAATCTGGAAACATAAATGAATACATATTAATGGTTTGTTGGTATTATATTTCAATACAGAACAAAATAGTATCTTTTCCCAGACTTTATGGCCACTGTGTATATCGTCAAAGCACATAGCTATCACATAACTACACTTTCCATTAGAACCATCATTTATTCTTGGTTATTCAAGTAAACATAAATTTAATTCTCTCCACTAGTGAGAGACACTGATGTCTCTTCAGTCATTGTGATTGTCTACAGCTTGTTCTCTAGATTCCTCAGGAAGTGTTCTTATCAAGAATATTCTTCTTTTATGGGGTATGGGAGGGGAGACGTAATAGCAGTCTCCAATAGAGGGAGCCTTAGGTTCCTCAAAGGAAAGAAAATAGGATAAAAAATTTGTAATCTATAGAGAAATTTTGAAATGGTGTCTATATTTGCAGCCATCCATTTCTTCAGTGCTTACTGTGTACAGAACTGTCTTCAGTTCCTATAAAGGAATATATAGAAAACAGGGAGGTGTAAATAGTTCAAAGTTGGTCCAGGAGCTTGGTTGGATAAGATCCTGTTAGCTCAGTATAACAGGCAAAAGCCAGGTCTCCAATCCAAGACCCACTACCACCTGCCCCAGTGAACTAGCATGCAGGGTACTTTGGAACTATCTGGAAGAAAACTTGGAGAGCTGTTGGTCAAACTATGTAATAGATGAGATGCTCAGGTTTTTACTAATGAGGTTACTAATGATTTTTCTGGTTTTAAAATTGCCATGGGGGGGAATTCCCTGGCGGTCAGGTGGTTAGGACCCTGCGCTTTCACTGCCGAGGGCCTGGGTTCATTCCCTGGTCGGGGAACTAAGATCCTGCAAGCTGCGTGGTGAAAAAGAAAAAAAAATTGCCATGGGAAGAAAAATACATTGAAAGTTCAGGTTGCTAACTTTTGGCTATTATAAATTCGAAATCACTAAATGAGGTAGTTTACCTAACAACGCAAATTTTTGAGGGAGAAGTTGCTGTGAATCTCTTTAATGTCTGGGAAGAGATGTGGGATAAAAGCAAACTTGGAGATCTAATCAATCTATCAAGCCTTCAAGATCTGCCAGAGAACTCTTGATACATGGCTGGAGGGGATATAACCTCTAGAAGGCAATTTGGCAGTATCTATCAAACTGCACATATCCTTTGACTTCACAATTTCATTTCTATAAATTTATCTTACAAATATACTCACACAATGCAAAACAAGACATGTAGAAAGTTATTCATTGCTGCACTATGATAGCAAAAGTTTAAAAACAAACTAAATGTTCAACAATAGGGAACTGATTATAATACATCATTAATGTATACTATGCAGCTATAAAAAAAGCAAGGAAGCTCTTTATGTACTAATATTTAATGATATTCAAAATATATTTTTAAATCTTAAAATGAAAGTAGTATGTTATGCTATAATTTGTGTAAAAGGTAATGGTGATGAATAAAATATATATTTCTATTTTTTATATCTATTCTTGAATATGCACAAAACCTTGGAAAACTACAGAAAAAACTGATAACTGATTGTGGGAAAGTTATTACCTATTTTTTAAAAGAAGATCCACTGGTTCAAAGCAAAAGCTTTACCTTCTATGGTCTCTCTCCACTTAAACTGACCAGCATTCTTTTTGTTCTTCCCATTCCCTCCTGTTGTATTAGTAAGACTCTTACTAGGTTGCAAGAAAGGTACAAGCCCAAGTCATCTCAGGATGGTGGCTGTCAATGAGGAAGCAAATCATATTGGCTGACTTGCAGAGAAATAAGAACAAGGCATTGCAGAGAACAATGAGATGGAGAAAAAAAAAATCCCTCTTCTTGATCATGTTCTATCTTCCAGATTCTAGTACCCTTTAAGGCCCAAACTATACTTCCTACTTTTGGAATCTGTTATAAATATTCCATAACTTTAAATTCCCCCCTTTTCTGTTTCAGGTAACCTGAATAGGTACTTCTTTTTACTGGGCAGTCTTGAGCTAATACTAATGCTAAAATTATTGAACACTCACTATGCATCAGGCACCCTACTAGGCATGTTACATATGTTTAATTCTCAAAACTCAGATTATCCTCATTTCACACCATAAGGGTTCTCAGACCCAGAAAGACCAAGTAACTTGTCCAAGGTCACACATTTAGGCAGAACCAGAATTTAATCCAGGCAATCTGACTCCAGTGCTCAAGTTGGTAGTTGCCCTCAATTAGGTAGTTTATACACTTCCTATAGACACAAAGTAAACTTGTAGCCCAATGGTAGATGATCTCAACCCAAATAAAAGATTTCCTAATGGTCTAATTTCAGGTATCAGAGAACCGAATCAAATGATGAAAATATCGTGAGGCATATTTTTTGAGTGGGGCCTTTATGAGCCCTTCTAACTTTGAAAGAGTTAAATCTGGTTCGATGAAAGAACAACAGCTGTACCTAAAGTCAACCAGTCAATCTGAAGAAAGGCTAAAATTCAATACAATTTTATTAGAAGCTTGAAATTGCCTGTTACTATTTATATTACAATTTCCTAGTGTCTGTGAAATTCTAATTGGAGAATTCACACAGGACCCAGCCAGGATTGAACCATGGATTTGAAAAAGACACAAATAACCTAAAATGGTCACCTCTCCCTGCAGAACAATGGGTTAGAGGATCCAGAAACCGACCCAAATATATTAGGGAATACAATAAAGGTGGCATTTCAAATCAGTAGGGGAAAGATGGCTTATTCAATAAATGATGCCAAGACAACTAGTTAGGTATCTGGAGACTGACCTCAGTTTAGTCACCAAAATAAATTCCAACATAATAAAAATTTAAATATAAAAACTGAAACCAGGGGTGAATTATTTTTTAAATATTGGAATTTACAAAAAGCCTTCAAAGCATAAGATCCAGAAGTACAGAAAGAAAGAGTGATAAGTTTGACTACATAAATTTAAATGACAAACTGGGGGAAAATGTTTGCAACATAACTGACAAAAGGGCTGATTTCCTTAATACATAAAGTTCAAATAGATTAATAAAAGTGATCAACAGCTCAATAACAAATGGCAAAAAACATGAAAGGCTATTTTCAGGGGAAAAAAAAGAAAACATATAAACATAAGGAAAAAACCTTGTAATTAAAGAAATGAAAGTTTAAAACAATGATACACCATGTTTCACCTACAGCTTAAGAAGCAATACAGTGTAATGGTTAAAACTGATCACTTTTGGGGCTTCCCTGATGGCGCAGTGGTTGAGAATCTGCCTGCCAATGCAGAGGACACGGGTTCAAGCCCTGGTCTGGGAGGATCCCACATGCCGCGGAGCAACTAGGCCCGTGAGCCACAACTACTGAGCCTGCGTGTCTGGAGCCTGTGCTCCGCAACAAGAGAGGCCGCGATAGTGAGAGGCCCGCGCACCGCGATGAAGAGTGGCCCCCGCTTGCCGCAACTAGAGAAAGCCCTCGCACAGAAACGAAGACCCAACACAGCCAAAAATAAATAAATAAAAATTTTAAATAATACAGACATACACTTTATAAAAAAACAAAACAAAACAAAACAAAAACTGATCACTCTAGAGACAGAATACTTGGGATTAAATCCTGGTTCTACTCCTTACTGTGCATGCCCCAGTTTCCTAGGCTGGGGTTCTTGTGAGAACCAAATGAGAAAATATAATAAAAAGCAATTAGGACTGTGCCTGGCATATAGTAACTACATTAGTTCTTATTGTTAGATTGACTGACAAAAACAGGAAAAACGTTGGTAAGGGAGTGGAGAACTAAGCACTCTCATACAACCATTGGCAGATGTATAAACTGGTACAATGTCTTTGAGTGGCAATTTGACATTGTCTACTAATGTTCTAAATTCATAAACCCTTTGACTTTACAATTCACTTTTAGAAATTTATCCTACTAATCGCATATGTTCCTAAAGATATATACATATATTTCTCTCTATATATATTTATATTCGTAAAGATATATATGTAGATATAGATTTTCATTGCAGCAATGTATGTAACAGCAAAAGACTGGAAATAACCTAAATGGTCATCCAAATGAGACTAAATAAATACATGATGGTACACCCTAAAATGAAATAATAAACTGTCATGAAAAAAAAAATCCCCAAGATAGTCAAAAAAGCAAATCACAAAACAGCGTGAACGGCTTGCTCCCATTAATCTTAGAATGTATGGAATATTTCTGGAAGGAGACACAAGAAAATAATAACAGTAGTTGCTTCTGAGGAGCAAGACTAGGAGTTGAAGTCAAATGGAGATTTGCTTTTCATTAAATACCTTTCCGTAAAAGTGGAATTTTTTTCCCATGTACACTTTTTTCAATTAAACAAAAACTAGTTAATTTAAAAAAATAAGATTGCAGCCATCATATAACACTGCATCTCTATCAGAAAAGCATACCAGCTAAAGACAGAAGTTCCAAGACAAATGATGCTTGCTTAAATATCATTGTGGCTTTAGGAACCAAAATGTTATCACTCTAGAGAGTAATGAGAACCACAGGGACTAAGCACATGAGTCCCCTTTCCAGACCTCACATAAGCACATCTGTTAACTGCCAGAGTCTGTAAAACAAGAGCTGTTTTTACCTCCATCTCTAGAAGTGTAGGAGTGTTCTTGTACTTGGTGTGTTGGTTGGGATGAGGACTTTGGGAGAAGAAGGAAGGGAGAAGGGATTTACAATCATCCATTAAAATGCTCCCCTGGTTCTCAATGATCTATTTCTTTGGACAACTTACTTCTTAGTTTTTTCCTTTCATTTTAATACCTTATGGATAAACTTTATAATTCAGAAAACACAATTCTACTTTCTCCCTAACAACCCAGTAGATGGTTCTGATAATGCCATTTTAGATTAGTCTCAGACAGGTTTCCTAGTCCAACAAATATTAGGTTTGTGTCATAGCATCACCACTTAATTTTCTAAATCTGATGCTTTCCACACTACAGCTTTCTTTCATCATCCCTGCTCAATCTCCTGGCACCAGCTCCTGATTCCACCTCATCCCAGCCAACATCAAGCACCTTTGTTTTTAGGCTCTGTGATTCTAGAGAGTGATGGAAGAGACAGGAGTCATTTAAGGACTAAGGATATGTTTTTCTTTCTGGGGACAAATCTGAATCAGCTGCTTTTAAAAACATCATTCCTGGAATTCCCTGGTGGCGCAGTGATTAAGAATCCGCCTGCCAATGCAGGGGACACGGGTTCGAGCTCTGGTCTGGGAAGATCCCACATGCCACGGAGCAACTAAGCTCGTGCGGCACAACTACTGAGCCTGTGCTCTAAGAGAGCCCATGAGCCACAACTACTGAATCCCACGCACCTAGAGCCCATGCTCTGCAACAAGAGAAGCCATCACAGTAAGTAGCCCGCACACCACAACGAAGAGTAGCCCCCGCTCGCCGCAACTAGAGAAAGCCTGCGTGCAGCAACGAAGACCCAACACAGCCAAAAATAAGTAAATATATTTAAAATAAATAAATAAATAAATAAATAAATAAATAAATAAATAAAAACATCATTCCTTTGTTATTCTGAGAAAATGAAGTAGTGGACCCTGTAAACAGGGTCTTGGCAGTACTGAGTACCTACCATGGTATGACATTATCTAGATACTTTATTCACCTCACCTCATTTACCCTGTAATTGTTCTATTATCTCCACAATACAAATGACTATAGAAATTCAGCGAAGGGATGTCAGTTGTTTAATGCCATACAGCTCCTATGTTCCTGTGTTGAGTAAGGACTCAAACCCCAGTGTCTGGCTCTAAAGTCTATGGTACATTACACCACACTGCCCAATGAACACAGCTCTTGGGGCTCCATGGTTTGTTGTGGTAGTTAAAGACCCCAGTCAAAGACAACCTGGAAGTTCCTAAGCAGGGGAAGTTATGCTAGAAAAAAGTCAGGGCCACTATTCAACCAATTTTCTCACATTTATTTACTCTGCCCCTCCCATCTCTAAAATGAAAATGAACCTAAGTTTCAGGGGAAAAGACTGGGGGCAGTGTCAGCCAAGAAAGTGATTAACAAGAAGGAAAAGGCAGCCCCTGCTAATTGGGAGGTAGTCGGAGAAGGTCGGCCTTCTTGCGGTTGCCAGGCAACACAGGTAAACAGAGGAAGTGGCAGGATCATGGCCACTAACTACAGTGCCAACCAAGTAAGTACTCTTTCCCATTTCTTTAACGTTTAATTTTGCCTTCCAGATTCCACCTTTGGCCTGACCCCTCCCACAGGATTCTGATGACTGAATATATAGCTAAGAGTCAGGTGAGATAGTATTTTTTTTACCTCCTCAGCTCCTGAGGGGAGGGAGGGCCTAAGGACAAGTAATAGGTATCTCTGGGTTAAGTTTGTAGGCCCTAACCCAGAGGTCAGCAAATTTTTTCTGAAAAGGGCCAGAGAATAAATATTTTAGGCTTTGTGGGTCGAGTGACAAAATCAGAGATATTATATAGGTATGAGAGAAAACACTTTTCCATAAAATTTTGACAAAATTCAAAATACAATAACTGAGTGCAATTTTTTGTAATATTAATGAAAAGCATGAAATTCTTATAGAATGAGAAAATATTTCGCTTAATTGGGGTACAAAGTTAGTGTTCCCCTTTATCAAATCAACTGCAAATGTTCATCTATAAAAACAATTCTTAGCTTTCTCAGGCCATCCGAAAACAGACAGGAGGATGGATTTGGCCCAGGCCAGAGTTTGCTGACCGCTGGTCTAGACCAGCACTGCAATAAAAAGATAATGTGAGTCACAAATGTAACTTTAAATTTTCTAGTAGCTACGTGAAAAAAATTAAAAAGAAATAATTTTAATAATATAACTTAGGGACTTCCCTGGCGGCGCAGTGGTTAAGAATCCACCTGCCAATGCAGGGGACACAGGTTTGATCCCTGGTCCGGGAAGATCCCACATGCCATGGAGCAACTAAGCCCGTGTGCCACAACTACTGAAGCCTACGTGCCTAGAGCCCGTGCTCCAAAACAAGAGAAGCCACCGCAATGAGAAGCCCACGCACTGCAACAAAGAGTGGCCCCGCTCGCCACAACTAGAGAAAGCCTGCGTGCAGCAACGAAGACCCAACGCAGCCAAAATAATAATAATAATAATAACATAATTTAGCCCAGTTAAGTCCAAAATATTATTTCCAACACTTAATATTTTAAGTTATAATCAGATGTTTCACATTCTTTTTTGTACTAAGTCTTCAAAATCCATTGTATTTTATATAGCTGACCCTTGAACAAGGCAGGGATTAAGGTACAGATCCCCACACAGTTGAAAAGCTACATGTAGCTTTACAGTCGGCTCTCCATAACCCGGGTTCCACATCCACAGATTCAACCAACTATTGATCATGTAGGGCTGTAATACATATTTATTGAAAAGTACATATTTATTTATTTATTGTAAGTTAACCTGCACAGTTCAAACCCATGTTGTTCAAGGGTCAACTGTACTTACAAAGCACCTCAATTTGGACTAGTCACATTTCCAATGCTCAATAGCCACATGTGGCTAGTGGCTCCCTGTTGGACAGCACACAGATGAAACAAATCACATTCTCTCTAAAGTGAGTTAAAGCTTACTTAGCATGGTTGTTCATGTCTTCGGTCTTCAAATCTAAAGAACTGTGCCTAGCTATCATTTCCTGGGCTTGGGGCCTTTGAGTCTCATAGGGATTCTCATCTTTTTCTCCACAGTATGAAAAAGCTTTCTCACCCAAGTATCTGCAGAACTGGTCTCTCGCCAAGCCAACAAAAGAGGTATTCCACGTTCAGCACAGCACAATGCCAGTTTCTGGCTCTTTACGTCATACTCTATGTAACTCATTGGTACCTAACTTCTTTCAGCCTTCTTTGAATTCCCATATCCTCCTCTCCCTCAGCCCTTAATTCAAGCCCTTCAGATACTTTCTTCCACTTTTCCACTCCATCTTCACAAGCACTTCTCTCCCCACCTCTACCCCAGAGGATTTCTTCTCATGAAGGCTACACTCAGATTATCGCCAATGATCGTGGTCATCTGTTGCCTTCAGTGCCCCGTTCCAAGGTGAGATACTCACCTCCATTCTCATCTTGAAAGGTATAGAACTGAGGCACAGAACTGTAGTAACAGAGCGGGGAGACTTGCAATCTCCTGCAGCTACTATTTGGGAAATTAAAGTGCAATCTAATTCACACTGTAACACGAGTGCCCCCAAACTTCCAGCCAGCTTATCCAACAGAACAGGGTTGTGTTTAACACCCAGAATTCCTTAAGCTGATGAATGATCTGTATAAAATGAACACCTTCAGGTGATAACATTTATGCAGTGGGTACGCTGCCAAACTTAACCTAAGGATATGGAATTTAAGCCAGCAGAGATAAGGGGATGAAAAAATTAGGGTAGCCTAAATGAGAGAGGGGGAAAAGGAAGAGTGGGGAAATTATGCTTTCATTCTTGTTTCATGACGATGCATTCCCAAAGGTAAAGGATGGAAATAAGACAAACAGAAGGCCCACCAATAGGTCAGTTACTGGGAGTGAGAAGCCCTGTTGAGGAATCCCATTTTTCCTTTTAGGCAAGTCCTTGGGGTTCCTTCATGGGCACCTGGCAAATGCCTCTGAAGGTACCCCCTGCTCGGGTGACCCTGACCTCCCGTACAGCTGCTGGTGCTGCCTCCCTTACCAAATGGATACAGAAAAATCCTGATTTACTCAAGGCCTCCAATGGGCTACATCCTGAAATCTTAGGCAAGGTATCTCTTCCTCCCATCTAACCTCAATCCTGTTGTCTTCACTTCTTTTCAACCTCAAAAATGCCTAATGTTATACTACCACAATCCCAGCAGGGGGAACCTCTAACCAATTCTGTCTTACCCTGTCTAGTCCTTAAACAACCTCTGAGGCCTGAAGGGATAAGCTAAGGGCATCTTATCCACACCCTCCCACTCACACCCCCTCCACACAGTACAAAATGAGCTGATCTCAAGGGGAAGTTAACAGTATCAAATTTAACTCTTATTTGAAACCTGACCTTTTGTTCATGGAATGGGGAGAAAGGGATCTAGAATTCTGAGATGGATTGGGAATGATCTAGGCCTAACCTGAAACATAATTGTCTCTTCTATTCCACCCCTGACAGCCCCGTGATCCAGATAGTCAGAAGAAACTTGAGAAGTCTATCACAAAGACTGTACAGCAAGCACCAAGTCCAACCATAATCCTAAGCTCCCCAGAATCAAATCTCAATTCCCCAGATCAACTCCAAAGCTCACACCCCTCTGAAGGTCACACTCCGGGTCCCCAAAGCCCACCCAACTCTCCAAAGAGTCCACCTGGAAGCCCATGTATGCTAGAACACTGTGCAGGTCCTAATTTAGCCGAGGTCCAGAAATGCAAACCTGGAACTCCATTAGGGACTAAGGGACCACACTAAGAAAACCTGTCTAGAGATTGAGTGATGTAAGCAAGACCCCCCAGTCAGGGAAATTATGGATGGGAATAAAGGCAAATTTGGAAAATAAACATTCTTTGTTGAATCTTCTACTGATTTGGATTTTTCCCTCCTGCTATGTCTGCCTCTTTTAACCCATAACTAGGAGGAGGGTTGGAGGAAATAGAGCAGGGAAAAGAACATGACAGTGGCTTGGGGGTAGAACACATTTTTACCAGGATTGAGTCATTTCCAGAAATGACCAGGAGGAAGCTGGTCTGAATCACAGCAAAAGAAACCTCAAATAACAAGTCTGTCACCCCTACTCGCTCACTTTTCATCCTGAGCATGAACTACAACTTCAAAGTCAGAAGTACAATCATTTAGGGTAGAGTGTGTGTGTGTGCATTTGGAGAAGGTGGGGAAGAAAAGGTACAGAAAGCCAGAGTAGAAGACACAATCCTTGTCTAACACTTCATTATCTGATGACAGAACACACAGGGAAAACAAATTAGAAAGAGTTATAAAAGCAAAACTCAAGCAAAAATACAAATATAATTTGAAAACTGAAGATATAGAAGTGATTAGAAGACAGAGAAGAAAAATAAAGGGAGACAACAAGTAGAAATTTAGGACAGAATAACATACATGATGACCACACTGCCACTCCCCCCACCCCAATCACCTGAATGATAAGAAGCCACCAAAAAAATCCCTTATCTATTTCCCAGCCTCCAATTTGTTTATCATTATCCCCATTCTGCATCTTCCTGGCACTGGCTGTTAAATTTAATGCCCTTGCCAAACCTTTCCCAGTTCCAGTGCCCAATAGTTCCCTGATAAACACATATGCCTAACTCCAAGGACAAGTACAGAGGACATATGTATACGCTGGAGGAAGGCTACAAAGACTTCCCAGGGCCAGTGTAGCAAAAAGGGAGAAGTGATCATCACTTAAAGCCAAAGACTACTTGGGAGCTGGGATGAAGACTGTTGAGGCAACTAAGTAAGGTCTTCCTCTCCAACTGACACCAATTACAGCCACTGTTACTTCTCTCCAACCCACAGCTTTAACTGGTTGGCTAAAAACTCAGAGTGACAGCAAGATAGATCTGTCACCCCAGAGTTTCCAAAGACTATCAAAGCAGCACTCCTGTCAAGGCAGTTAGGGACCCAAAAGCCTGGCCTACATAGATTATAAAAGTAGCAAGTTTTCTCATTAAACTACAAATGTTTGCCAGGTTTCCAACAATCTCTCCTTTCTTACCTCTACTTCCCTTTCTCCCCAAATGGACATACTTAGTTCATATTCATAGTCCCGTGGCTGTCCCCTCCATTGTTCCACTGGATCATAATTTGCTGAACTGTACCTTAAGGCTTATAATAATCAGTTCTCAGTGGGATTTTGGAGCCTGTAAAAACCAAAAATCTCTCCACATGCTTAACTTCCTCTCTCTTGCTCCTTCCTTCCCTGAGGTTTCGGCAAGATGTTAAAACCCTGGCTACTTGCATTTGATTCCCTGAAAATTTTTCCAGTGGTCACTTGTAGGACAAACTGTTTCCCTCCTGAGAAAGGTCGGATTGGGGGATGTAATCGCCTGAGACCAGAGGGAGGGGGAGGAAATTGGCTCCTCCCCAATGACCATTGTCTTGGTTTCTCAAGATATCAAGGAGAGTCAAAGACAAAATAATAATTTTAATTCCATTTCAGAAAAAGCTGTCACATGAATTTGGATTAGAAAACATGACAATAAGAGGCTTGGTTTTTCTGGAAATGCAAGGAAGAGAAATAATCCTTAATAGGTTCAATGATAGTTTTCTGGATCTTCCCCTTGCATCAAAAGCTATATATCTTCTTCTGCCCAAAGCATGTTCTCCAAGAGCCAACTTACTCTCTTCATCTCCCTCTAGCCGGGACAGGCTAATTCCCCTCCACCCCCACCCCTCTTCTTTCAGTCACACTGTGTGGGTGTTAAAGACCCTGGGCTCTGACCAATTAACAGAATTGTCCTTGAAGCCAGCAACCCACAGGCAGTGGCAACCCAAGCCCCACTCCCAGTCCCCAAGGCAGAGGCCACAGAGTGGCATTGTTTCCACTGTCTTAGGAAGAAGGAGCCAAAAGCTGACCCTCAGCACAAATCAAGGCCTAATATGGAGAGAGAATGAGGGCTCCCAGGCCCAGAGTAGGCTGCAAGCTGGGGGCAGGAAAAGGGAGTTTTTACAGTCATTCCATCTTTAGAAATAAGGGGAAAACTGGATCCTTTTCCACTACTCTGGTTCTATAAGGTACTCTTACTGCTGAGCTCCAAGGGGATCTGCAAGCACAAAAGGGTCTAAACAAATCAAGATAACTTTGCCATGGCCTAAGATAAGAGTAACAAACAGGAAGATAGGTCAATGCAATAACTGGTAGGAAGATGATGCTGGAAACGTCGGCTCTTCACATGGCTGCCAGCCCTACAGAGGACAACACGGTAAGAACCAAGACAACCACTCCAGACTGGTATAGCTGGGAAATCGTCAGGCCTTTTCCTAGGTCCCACATCTGTAGAAATAAGAAAAAAAAATTTTTTTTCAGCAATCAGGGTCCTGGTCACTCTCACAGCTCCTTTCTCAGAAAGAAACTCCACCTAGGAACAGGCAATTCCTCTCAGCATGATTCTAGAGAAAAGCTCTTCTCCCCATATTCCTGACCTTCACTTTCCTCAAAACCCACAATACAGTAACGACCACCCACTTATCCCAATGACAGTAAAGGGATCCATCCTCAGCCCGTAAGATCTTCCAGAATGAATAGATAAAAACTTTCCCTCGTGACAAAAAAACTGATCAGTGTTTCCCAAAGTGTGTTTCTCCAAAAACTAGTTCCTCAGAATGTTAAAAGGCATTACATGGGGGAAAAAAGTTCTGTGGTCAAATTAATTTGGTAAAAGTTTAATAACTACAAGACTTCTCAAACAATTTATTAATGCACACTGTTAATCTCCAAAATGGATATAATATACATGATTTCCTAGGTATAGCCAACCACAGAATCCCCTTTGAGAAGGAACATTTGTCCATCAGAGGACTAGTATTTTTTTTTTAATAAATTTATTTATTTATTTTTGGCTGCACTGGGTCTTCATTGCTGCGCACGGGCTTTTCTCTAGTTGCAGCAAGCGGGGGTTTCTCTTGTTGTGGAGCACGGGCTCTAGGCACGCGGACTTCAGTAACTGTGGCACAAGGGCTCAGTAGTTGTGGCTCATGGGCTCTAGAGCGCAGGCTCAGTAGTTGTGGCGCTCAGGCTTAGTTGCTCTGCAGCATGTGGGATCTTCCTGGACCAGGGTTCGAACCTGTGTCTCCTGCATTGGCAGGCGGATTCTTAACCACTGGGCCACCAGGGAAGTCCAGGACCAATATTTTTAAAAAATACTCTTTGGGGTCTAGAACATTATTTCTCAATTTTGTTTTGACTGTCACCCACACCCCCAACTAAGAAATATCTTTTTAATTAGTACCCAGTGTGTGTGTGTGTGTATGTATGTGTGTGTCTGTGTGTGTGTATATATAAAATATATACTATATAAAAGTTCATGAAACAATAAGCAATATTTATCATTACCATGTGTGTTATATTCTATATGTTGTATTCTATTTAAATTTTTTTGTTGTTGTTGGTAGCAATCCACTAAATTGATTTTCTACCCATTGAGTCAAAAAAACACAATTTAAAAAATACTGATCTAGACTCTCTTGTGCCCTAGGGACATTAACATATTGTACTCTAAAAGATCCCCTCAGGCAAAAGTAGAGTCTTCAGGTTTCATACTTTCCACATATGACTGTCTCAACACACACATATACCTATACCCTGAATGTAAAACTGAATAAATTAGGATTGCTTCAGAGAAAAATTAGAGAGCTCCCAAAATAATCAAGATGAGAAGATGCCCCTACCTCAGCTGCCAAAGAGCTTCTACCTAGATAAGATTAGGAGTCAAACAGATTCCACAAAAAGCCGTTTTGCTTATAAAGGCACATTGTTTTACCAAAAAATCGAGACCTACTGGGTGGTGGTGATGGGGGAATATTCTCTAGCATACCAGAGACCTTGTCACTTCCTACTCTCTTAATATCAATTCCACCCTCCACTCCCCCACTAGATCTTCTGGCAAGGCAATTATCAAGCTCAGAGTGCAAGAACTATGGACTGTCACAGAGAACAGATAAAATCCTGTCCCACACTCAGAGCCAGGACTTGCTAAAACAACAAACAAAAGCAGATTTAAGGGATTAAGAAAAGCCTTGACTGAGTTCTGACATTTTATGAAATCTCTTCCCCTTCCCTCCCCCCATACTGAGACAAAAGCAAATATATGGCAAGTCCCTGCCTGAGCCAGGATGCCAACAAAGGAAGCTGATCAGCTGATTCCATTGGAGAGCTTTGTTCTGTGGAATAAGAAGTCATTAATGGAAATTGCCCTCCCTCTCCATCCCCTCCTCCTGAGGGAAGTAAAGTCATTTTGAATCAAACTGAACACTGCCCCAGGGAACAGTTGATAGATACACTTAATTTAGTAGATCATCTAGTCTCTCACTTTTCTGATTCCATTAAACTGTCTATTGGACCAGACTACAATTCAGAAAGTGCTTATCTCTAGGCTCCGATGTGGAAGTTATGAAAGGTCAAATTAAGGCAAGAGCATCCAACTGACAGATGGCTTAGGTTGAGAAATAATGGAAAACCAGAAAGAATGAAGCTGTAATTATCTTCCTGGGAAAGGAAGCAAGACTAGGGGTAGGGAGACCACAAAATATAAATCTTAAAGTGCTGTAGGAGCGATTCATCTCTGACCTGGGGCAGGTTTCATTAAGCTTTAATTCCTTAATAAAGAGAAGGAGACACCAGTTTGAACTGACCCCAAGGTCATGTAGGAAGCAACATGGTCAGATTTCAGGCTATCAAAAGATTCCTAAATTCAGTATTGGGATCCTAGCACCCAGGTGCTTGTTAAAGTTGGCCCCATTCTCTCTAATAGTTCAAAACAAACAAAAAACAAAAGCAGTTAACACAATCCAATATCAAGATAATAAACGTCAGTATATTTGACTCCAGCCAGATTTGTCACTCTGTGTTGATAGGAAGTTTAGACTGAAAGCAGTAACTATTATTTGTCTGATAAATATGCCTTCTATGCCAGATGTATGGCCTGGCTTCATGGGTCTCTTTTAGTAACATCCCTCTCGAAACTAAAAGAGTTCACTGAGACCCTGCAAGTATCTTCCAGGCCTACGTGCAGCCTCAGCTACATCACCAGCTGCGCTACCTGGCAACGCACAGGGCATCTAGTTTAGCTTTCCCCAAGAGGCCCTTGAACAAAGGTCCAGCACAACTAACTTTAAGAACAGCACTAAACCCACACCAGGAAAGAGAAAATCCTTCCAGGCTCTCCATTCCTTTCACCCAGAAAATGCACAAGTCTACAATTAACTTACCAAGTGTCGGATCCCATTCCAGGTGTGATACGTGAGAGGGAAGACGAGTGCAAATTTGGCTGTGTGGATCAGCGCTGGCCCCAAACACAGGGACTTTACAAGTTCCAAATGAGACTCAAAGCTCCCAGGGACCAAGAGGGCTGACAAGCCAAAAAGAGAGACCCCTGAGGAGAAACAAAGTAAGCCCGTCACAGCTACACACCAGCTACAACCAATGTAACACATAAAACTGGGTTCTATGACAGCCCCTAGGACTTCACACAATTCTAAACCATTTTAAAATGGGGACGATTTAAACTAATGTTCACATTTGCAGTGAAAGATTCGCTACTTGGAATCTGACCCTAATCTCTTAAATTTGCCATATATTTTAGCATATTGCTCCTTCTTTCAACATCTCTCTCTATAAAAACTTCACCCACCATTTTAGAAGCCACCTCTGGCTGCATCTATATCATCATCTCGGTAAGAAAAAATAATAACAGTACATTCAGTCCAAGGAAAAGAATGAGAAAAAATTTTAAATCACTCAAATCTCTACCATACAAAAACTTAACTCAAAATGGATCAGAGACCTAAATGTAAGAACTAAAACCATAACACCAAGAAAACAAAGGAGTAAATCTTTATGACCTTGGATTAGCAGTGGTTTCTTAGATATGACACCAAACCAGAAGCAACAAAATAATAAACTGGACTTCATCAAAATTAAAAACTTTTGGGCACTGTCCATTTCTCCATCAGTCTGGAAGAATGCTGGTGCTGAGAATAACTACCATGGCTTCCAGTTCTTTGACGAAACCTCAGATGCGTCAGAATTTTATAGCATTCATAGGAGAAGCAAAGGCTGAAGGAAGACATGCTGTTCACACCCTAGGATGAGGCAGCCACATCAGAGTCTGGTCTCCTAGAGGTAAGTGTGGCTGAGTGGCCATTCCTGGGACTCAGTTATTAGACTGCTGTCACATTTGGTGCACAGATCAGAGCTGAGCCTGGTATCTGAGGCATATGTGTGGCTGTCGAGGTTTCGGAACTTCAGGTTTGCACTGAAATTCAGAGGATAATGGGGAGCTCCTGTGATCGTCTAGCTTCCTATCTATCCAGACTGTCAAAGATCCTTGAATGCTCTTGGGTCATATTTTCCTCCCAAACCTTCTCAAACTATCTCAGTTCCATGGTACCAGTGTTTTCAGGAATTTTTTTCATGATGCCCCTAAGCCAAAAGAAAAACCTAACAGTTCTGTTTATTAAGTAGTTAGATTCAAACAACTTAAATATTTATGTCCTAATAATTTAGCAGCTATTTGAAAAAAATATCCTTGTAAATGGAAAGAAAAAAATTTTATTCTTAAATAACCACGGTTACTTACTAATATGTTGTTGGATATCGTACATCTCAAACCTCAGAAATTAAATTGGACATTACCATCCTCACTTCCTGTTCCACACTGACCTTCACACAAGTCGGATTAGAGGATCAGACCTTCAGTGAGAGACCAGGCAAACCTACTGCTCAGGCTGTCAGCTTCGTTTCTAGAAAAGCCAAAGGACTTACAGATTTACAAAGTAATTAACAGAACTCTGAAATTACTGTTTTATTCTCTTGGGCTTTTTGTGAGATGGGACATGAATTATTGATTCTCAAATGTGATATGTCATATGTTAGGAATCCCAGTCATTCCAGACAGAGGCAGTGTAGAGAGAGTGAAAAGTGCACAAACTTTGGTTAAGACAGATCTGAGTTCAGTTCTGTCACTAACTAGCTACTATATCATCACTCCCTTCTCTGCTTATAATAATGCCTAGTTAGGACTGTGAGAATTAAATTAAATACATATATATAAAGTTCCTAATACAGGCCTGGTAGTGATTATTATTTACATTAATAGTTGCAATATTTAATCTTTTACCTCTCAGAAAATGTCTGATCATTTGTAGCTAAAAATCTCATTCTCAGCCCTTCCTACTCCATGTCTTGGTCCTTGAATTGTCAAGAGGGGATGACCTGGAAAAACTGATTGTCACCAGAAGAGAAAATGCTTCTCAGAAATGCTTTGTTTTCCCTCAAGGCATGACTACTCCTGCCCGCCACGCGCCCCACCCCCCCCCCCACAAGGCTGCAGGGAAGCAGACAGGCAGAATATATGATGAGATTAGTTTGACAACACTTTAGTTAAGACAGCAATCAGGTACTGCCAACCTGAGTTTTAAGCATCATTTGGACAGGTCCACCAAGTCCCTTTTAGATGTTTTCATTCTCTTTGCGGTGACATCTGCAGAGGCTTGCTGGGAAGAAGTGTCTGAAGGAACTTATGATGGCTTCTGGAAGTGGCAATAGGACTTACTGACAATCCGCACAGTTCTGTATGTAGCACTTAACTGCAGAGGAGCAGGCCGAAATTGGTCCTGGCAGCCAAGTGAAAGCACCATTTAATTTTTCTTAGTGATTAGATGGGACAGCTTCAGTGGCTTTGTTTTCATAATTTAAATTGTTTGGCTGTTAGAGGAGTCCCTCCTCAGGCACTCAGGTTCTAGGAGGAGAGGCTATTTCCTGCCTCCCAGTACACTAGACATCAGAGGATGATTTAGGAAATTTCATATTTAATTTCTTCTCATATACTTTTCATTTGTAAAAGGAAAGCTTTGGCCAAAATCGCTTCTGATTAACTTGATATTCCTTGTTTGAAGATGTGATACAATAAGAAATACGTATTTGGTCTTTTTCCCAGTTCCTGGCACACAGCTCCTAAAACCCTTGTAATCTCTGGAGTGAAAGGAAAGTTTTTTTGTATGCTAATGAGATAATTAGTAGCTGGGCGGGACGCCGGGTGCGGGCGGCTAGACAGCTTCAGGATGGGGTCTAGCTGCCAAAAAGACCAAGGCATGATTTGAGGATTGGGACTTTTAGTCCCATACCTCCCCCTCCCGTTCCCTGTCCACCTCCCTCCCCCAACCCCACCACACCTGGAAGTGGCTGATGATTGAGCTAATCACCAATGGCCAATGATTTAATCAACCTTGCCTAGGCAATGAAGCCACCATAAAACCCCCTAAACTACAGGACTCGGACAGCTTCCAGGTCACTGAACACAAAGATGTGCTGGGAGAGTGGTGTGCCCAGAGAGGGCATGGAAGCTCCATACACACTCCCCTCTCTGCTCCCCCATACCTTGCCCTGTGTATCTCCTCTGTTTGGTTTTTTAAATAAAGGAGTTGAGGACTTCCCTGGTGGCGCAGTGGTTAAGAATCCACCTGCAATGCAGGGGACACGGGTTCGAGCCCTGGTCCAGGAAGATCCCACATGCCGCATGTGGGAGCAACTAAGCCTGTGCGCCACAACTACTGAGCTTGTGCTCCTAGAGCCCGAGCTCCGCAACAAGAAAAGCCACCGTAATGAGAAGCACATGCACTGCAACGAAGAGTAGCTCCCACTCACCGCAACTAGAGAAAGCCTGAGCGCAGCAACGAAGACCCAATGCAGCCAAAAAAAAAAAGTTCTGAAGCAAGTTTAAAAAATAAAATAAAATAAAGAAGTTGATCCTTTATTTTAAAAACCAGTATGACTTGGGACTTCCCTGGCGGTCCAGTGGTTAGGACTCCACACTTCCAATGCAGGGGGCACAGGTTCAATCCCTGGTCAGGGAACTAAGGTCCCACAAGCCACATGGCAAAAAAAAAAAAAAAAAAGAAACAAAACAGTATGTCTAAATAAAGTGTCTTCCTGAGTTATGGTGAGCTCTTCTAGCAAATTATCAAACCTGAGGAAGGGGTCATGGGAACCCTGATTTACAGCTCAAATTTTATATATTTAATTTAATTCTCACAGTCCTAACTAGGCATTATTATAACCAGAAAAAGAAGTGATGATACAGTAGCTAGTTAGTGACAGAGTTGGAATTGAACTCAGATCTAACTCCAAAGTTTGTGCTCTTTTCTCTTTCTCTAAACTGCCTCAGTGGGGAATGACCAGGGTATAACACATCACATTTGAGAATCAATAACTCCGGTCCCATCTCATGAAAAACCCAGACGAAAAAAACAGTCATTTCAGAGTTCCATTAGTTACTTTATATATCTATAAGTCCTTTGGCTTTTCTAGAAAAGAAACGATTGCCTGAGCAGTAGGTTTGCCTATACAGTCAAGTGACCTTTCACTGAAGTTCTGATTCTCCAATCTAACCTGTTTTTAAAGACTATCCAAAACATTCAGGACCATTCTTCTACCCATTCAAGTTAATTGTACAATTTATTTATAGTTGTATTCCTCTAAAATATCTGTTGTTTGGTACTCATATTTTCTTTTTTGAATCTCATTCTTTTTATTGTTGTATGTTGCATCTTGATAACCCTTTCCCAGTCTCATTCACATTGCAGCTTCAGCTACCTGCCATTCTCAAGCAATTTACCTAATTTCACCTAGATTTTTATACTGTCTGTCACTATGAAAAATCACGAGTATTTTAATCCCTACAGAATCTAAGCAATGAAAGAGTGTTACTAGCCTTCTCTCTCCACCTTTTAAAGGACTGCTTGTAAAGGTCTTCCTCAATAAATTCTATATAAAGTCAAACTAGTGTCATCATGCTTTTTTAGTTCAACATGCTTTATAGAATTTATATATCGGCCACAAAATCTCTATAGTCTGAATAAATACCTAATCATGGATTTGTCTAGGCCAAACAAGTGAGAACATGAACCTTTTATGACTTCCCATGGTTTACGGGATCAAGTTCCAACTTCTCAGCACAGCAGTCAAAGTCCTTTACTGTCTGGCACACTTTCCAGCCTTATCTTTTGCTGCTTCTCCCATAACACAACTCTTAAACAAGCAGATCTAGTTATCATTATCCAGGACTCTGGATGCTTTCCAAACCCTGTGCCTTTGCATAAGGTAGTCTGTCCATTGGAAAGTCCTCCTCTACCTCCTTTTCATGAATTCTCCTACTCATCCTTCTTTCAAGTTCTCCAATTCCTGCAGAGTTGTTCTCCCCACTGGGATCTCATACCTCTATTAAAAAGTTATCACAGTGCATTCTAAATATTTATTTGTCTTACTCCTTAGACTCTTTCACCTTTGAGGGTAGAGGCTATTATTATCACTATCCAATTTCTAATGCATAACAGGAGATTAATTAGAAGTTAGAAGGAACGAACATATCTGAAATGACCACTATGAGCAAAGTGATTTACATGGTTGTACTCATTTAGTAAATAAAGATTTACTAAGCATCTACTGAGTGCTAGAGGATATGAAAAGTAAATAAGATAGATGCAGTTCCTACTCTATGAAGAATTGACAGCCTAATAAAAGAGACAGATTTATAAAAACTAAGCAAACAAAATAATTACAAGTTATATAATAACCTAAGGAATGGTAACAAAGGAATGATAACATCGGATCTTAGATAGGAGTTCCTATCTTTACTTGCTTACCAACAAAACTAATCTAATTGTTAATAGCAGAGACTTAGTTTTGGGTAATTCCTCCAATGTCTCAGCAGCAGCTCCCTAAATACAGGATCCCTATATTTGAGCCACTAGTCCTGTTGATGACCACTTCAGTGAAAACATACTCTACGGAAGCCTAGGAGGGGGCCCAAAGGATATTATGAAAAACAAAAATACGTCCATGTCTCCAGCACTAGCCAGAGAAAACTTTTAAAATACAGCTGATCCTCTCATAAGGTACTTTCCTACTGTGGAAAGATCCATCAGACTCCAGAAACCTGACTATAATCTGTACATCCTACCTGTAATAAACCTTACTACCTGAAAAGGATGCACTAAGACCAGCATACGACTCACTCTGCAGCTGTATTTCATATTATATAAATAAATAAATAGACATTCTGATTTGTAACCAAGATTTTTTGAGATTGGAGAATGAGTTAATGTTTTTGCATCTGATCAATTCTAGGTGATGAAAACTGGGTGCTAAAACTGAGTTTCTGAAAGAATAAGGTTGATGATTAATCTTGGACTGTGTTTGGTCAGTCAGCCAGTCTATCTCCATTATATTTGTATATCTGTTCTCTGTAATGTCAATAAACATACTATCAGGACATGCTAGGGATGATTTAAAAATTGGCTAAGAAAAAATAAGAAAAAGAATTAAAAAAAGAAAAAAAATTGGCTAAGAAAAGAACCTGAGCACTGTGTGAACTCATAATTAATTGTTAAAGAAATGAACAAACAATAAGTTTAAATGACTTATCATTTTCTCTAAATCAAGTTTCTGAGGAGGCACTGCCAAGGAGGCATTGCCAAGAGCCAAAGAAACAGAAAAGTTTTTCAAAGCAGTATGTGTGTGTGTGTTTGTGTGTTCACGTGCGCATAAAAACACATATACATACCTGCACTCAAGGCAATACCAGTGCCACGGTGGCAAATGGACATCACCATGGGAAGAGACCATCTGAAAAGAAACACAAAAAAGCAATTAAAAAAAGGAATAGATGACACCATAGTAGAGAGTCCGTCTTGGCAAAGAGAATATAAACCACTTCGGAAATAGGCAACCATTTATCACAAAACAAAAACAAACAGCTTTCACATTCCTGTGTTTCCACTCTCTAATTTGAAAATAAGAACAATGATTTACTTAAGGAGAAGCATTACTCCCTTTTCCAGATTGCATCACTAACAGAGCTGAGAGGAGGAATCAATTAAAACTCAAACTCAAAAAAAATAAAAAAAATAAAAAAAAAAAAAAAAAAAAAAAAAAAAAAACTCAAACTCCTCCTTTCATAAGAAGAAGGAACATGGGTCAAAAACATTAATTAAAGTTGCATACAGTTAGAAAATAAACACTAGATTACAACCACCTGGGTCCTTCCATTTCTCCAGTCATAAGACAGAAGTAGAAGAAAACCTGAGTTTTATTTATCCACTGTTTCATATAACATACAGTCATCCATGATCTTTCTTATTATATACCCCAAAATATCCAAATTGAGCATATCAGTCATTCCCTAATAAATTACCTATTCCAAATTTAAAATCTCATTTTGCTGGATTTAGTATATGTTCTTAATCCACAGTAGTTTTAAAATACTTTGTCATCAAACCACTTTTTAAAGCATGTTCTGGGACTTCCCTGGTGGTGCAGTGGTTAAGAATCCGCCTGCCAATGCAGGGGACATGGGTTCAATCCCTGGTCCAGGAAGATCCCACATAACGCAGAGCAACTAAGCTCATGCGCCACAGCTACTGAGCCTGCGCTCTAGAGCCTGCAAGCCACAGCTACTGAAGCCCATGCACCCAGAGCCCGTGCTCCACCACAAGAGAAGCCACCACAATGAGAAACCCGCGCACCACAATGAAGAGTAGTCCCCACTTGCTGCAGCTAGAGAAAGCCCGCACGCAGCAACGAGGACCCAACACAGTCAAAAATTAATTAATTAATTAATTAATTAATTAATTAATATCAATCATGTTCTGATTTGTCTATCTGCCAAAGCATTTCCATGGAAGGACAACCAACACTGCTACATTCTGGACCTAGTGCTCATGCTCAAGAGGGAACTGGTTAGTGAAATGGAAAGAACAGGCATCTTTGGATAAAGTTAACATTCATCCTGGAAAGTCAGCTTAGATAGGGAATGCAGAGCATAATCAGACCACGTACTCCATACTCTAAAGGGAAGCAAGTCAAGTAGGTTGAAAGGACCACAAAAGGAAATTCTATGTATTAAAAATGGTCACTGTAAGAAAGGAGTAATGTCTAAAGAAACCAAAATAACTGGCTAGACACCACTCTGATTAACTCAGACTAACAAGATAAATATAAAAGGCAGAAAAAGAGCCTCATAACAAAGGACAAGCGGAGAACAATGGCATAATTTGATTAGAAGAATCAGGAGACTAAAACCCAGAATGAGCTGAGGCTTGCAAAAATGTCAAGGACAACAACAAGGGGCTTTTAAAATTGTATTCAGGGAAAGACAGCCTCCTAACTGGGGTTGACAATTTTATGTTAATGGATGACAGAGTGCAAAGCAGATTGCTCAACTATTTTATTTGTCAAAGAGAATGATTATCAGACTGAAAAAGACAGAACAAATATTGATTTGAAAGAAAAAAAAAAAGTGGGGAAATTATAAGACATTGCTTAGCATTCCAAGTGCACTTAGGGTTCCTGGCAAGATGAATTAAATCCCAAGAGCTAACACATGGAACATATGCACTGTTCTAGTAATCTTTTAGACATATTGAAATGGAAAATGGGAGTCAAATGTTACCCTAATTTTAAAAAAATGGTTAGGCTCCCCTGGTGGCGCAGTGATTAGGAATCCGCCGGCCAGTGCAGGGGACACGGGTTCGAGCCCTGGTCCGGGAAGATCCCACATGCCGCGGAGCAACTAAGCCCATGTGCTACAACTACTGAAGCCCGTGCGCCTAGAGCCCGTGCTCTGCAACAAGAGAAGCCACCACAATGAGAAGCCCATGCACCGCAACGAAGAGCAGCCCCTGCTTGCCGCAACTAGAGAAAGCCAGCACGCAGCAACGAAGACCCAATGCAGCCAAAAATAAATAAATAAATAAATTAATTAATTAATTTTTTTTAAAAATTTTTAAAAATGGTTAAAACCATAGCCTGGTTAGCCTAGTACTGAGTAGGTAAGGGAGATTTTATTTTCCAAACAACCATGATATTATTTCCAGTCTCACATGATCTTCCAGAATCTTGTCACTCCTCATCAGGCAAGTATTTATATTTAGCCCCTTGACTCTGGGCAGGACTTCATGACTGACTGCCTCAAGATATAGAATGCAGCAGAACTGACACTGCACGAGTTCCAAATCACTTGCCCTCCTTCTATCCCTCCATCCCTTCGTCCATCCCTCTCTTATGCAATATGGAAGCCCAAAATAGCCTCAGCAGAGAGATCATGTAACAAGACCCATACAGAGAGAAAAACAAAGTCCCCTCTAAGAGCCAGAATCAACCCAAGACATGTGAGTAAACGGATCTTCAAATTATTTCAGTCCCAGCCTTGTGTTCTCTAGTTGAGGCTTCAGACATCATGGAGCAGAGACAGATCTTCCCCACTATTTCCTTTCAAACATTAGATAAGAGTCAAGCACAGAAAATCAAGATTGTTTAAATTCACTTACAGAAAAGATGATCACTAGGAGCCAGTATGATTTCCCTTTGGAAAATTTTTTTTCAGGAAATACTGAGATCCTTTTGAACACAGATTATATCTTATTCATCTTTGTATTTCCAACTCCTAAAAAAGTACCAAGCACACTGTGAGCAATTAAGAAATATCTACTGATTTGAAGTGTGTTAAATTTTTTTCCTTTTTTGACTGTTAGTAGAATGTTAGTCAAGGAAAAGCTAGAGACATAAGATATATGATTTTCAGCAAGTGACCTAACATTACGCTGCAAACAATACCACCAAAAAAGTAAAAAGCAAAGAAGATATATAAATGGCCAGTAAGTATATGAAAAGATGCTCAGCATCACTAATCATTAGAGAAATGCAACTCAAAACCGTAATGAAATACCTCTTCACATCCATTAGGATGGCTATTATTAAAACAACAACAACAAAAACAGCAAACCACAAATGTTGGCAAGGATGTGGAGAAATTGGAACCCTTGTGCACTGCTGGTGGAAATGTATACAGTGCAGCCCTTGTGGAAAACAGTATGTTGCTTCCTCAAAAAATTAAATATAGGGACTTCCCTGGTGGCGCAGTGGTTAAGAATCTGCCTGCCAGTGCAGGCAACACAGGTTTGAGCCCTGGTCTGGGAAGATCCCACATGCTGTGGAGCAACTAAGCCTATGCGCCACAACTACTGAGCCTGTGCTCTAGAGCCCGCAAGCCACAACTACTGAAGCCCATGCACCTAGAGTCCATGCTCTGCAACAAGAGAAGCCACCACAATGAGAAACTACGCACCGCAACGAAGAGTAGCCCCCGCTCACCTCAACTAGAGAAAGCCTGCGCACAGCAAAGAAGACCCAACGCAGCCAAAAATAAAGAAAAAAATTAATTTATATTAAAAAAAATTAAATATAGAATTACCATATGATCTGGCAATTCCACTTCGAGGATATACCCAAAAGAATTGAAATCAGAGATTCAAAGGGATATTTGTACACCCATGTTCATAGCAGCATTATTCACAAGAGCCAAAAGATAGAAACAACACAAAAATCCATGGGCGAATTAATGGATAAGCAAAATGTGGTATATACGTAAAATGGGATATTATTCAGCTTTAAAAAGGAATGGAATTTTAACACATTCTTCAACATGGATGAACCCTGAAGACATTATGCCAGATGAAAGAAGCCAGATACAAAAGGACAAACATTATATGATTCTACCTTATGAGGTACCTAGAGTAGTCAAATTTATAGAGACAGAAACTTGAATGGTGGTTGCCAGGGGTTGGGGGCAGAGGGGAATGGAATTATTGTATAGTTTCAGCTTCAGAAGATGAGAGGATTCTGGACATGAATAGTGGTGATGGTTGTACAGCAATGTGAATGTACTTAATGCCACTGAACTATACACTTAAAAATGGCTAAACTGGCAAATTTTATGTTATATACATTTTACCACAATTTAAAAAAAGTAAAAAGACAACCCAACTTAAAAATGAGCATAGGACTTGAAGATACATTTCTCCAAAGAAGATATACAAATGGCCAATAAACACATAAAAAGATACTCAACGTCAATAAAGGTTGTCAGAAAAAAAATGGACTTAGATCTATTTTATATGGTTCAAGGTAGAACTAGAACCACTGTACAGAAGATATAAGTTGTAGTAAGTTCAATAAAATGAGGGTCTTTCTGATAATAAGAGAAATTCCCAAATTGGAAAAGGGTGGTAGTGAGTTCCTTGTCTCTGGAGGTGTGCAAGCATAGGTAGACATCCATTTATGAAAATACTGCAGAGGAAATTCACTCATTAGGTACAATAGTGGCTTTTAAACTTTTTTATTTTAATTTTTTTATTATTATTATTTTTTGAGCAGCACCCTTTCTTCAAATGCAAAATCCTTAAAGTCAAGTTGCTTTGGTTATCCAGAACTAAGGGCCTACAGTGCAATCTGCATGTTGGCCAGCCCCACACAACTATCTGCAGAAGCTTAATGGAATATCCAAAGCCCCAGGTAGCAGTCTTAAAACCAATGAGGTTGAAGATTAAATTAAAATTTAAGAACATTTCTAACTCTTAAGTTTTTAAAACTATTTTTCTAACGTCCTTTAGAATGACTTGTTTTCCTAATAACATAATCCCAATACACACATTTACTTTGATAAACTGACTTAATTTATTAAGAGATAAAGAGGGGGCTTCCGTGGTGGCGCAGTGGTTGAGAATCTGCCTGCTAATGCAGGGGACACGGGTTCGATCCCTGGTCTGGGAAGATCCCACATGCCACAGAGCAACTAGGCCCGTGAGCCACAACTAGTGAGCCTGCGCGTCTGGAGCCTGTGCTCCGCAACAAGAGAGGCCACGATAGTGAGAGGCCC
The DNA here is from genome assembly GCF_028023285.1 of Balaenoptera ricei. NCBI lineage: Eukaryota > Metazoa > Chordata > Mammalia > Artiodactyla > Balaenopteridae > Balaenoptera > Balaenoptera ricei. The sequence continues at coordinate 118,107,368 of NC_082639.1, read as the reverse complement.
GCGCACCGCGATGAAGAGTGGCCCCCGCTTGCCACAACTAGAGAAAGCCCTCGCACAGAAACAAAGACCCAACACAGCCAAAAATAAATAAATAATAAATAAATAAATTTATTAAAAAAAAAAAAAGAAATGCACAAAAGAATTTAAAAAAGGAAAACAAAAGCTCTGACATCACTAATTTAAAAAAAAAAAAAAAAAAAGAAAAAAAAAGAGATAAAGAATACTTCAGGGACTTCCCTGGTGGCACAGTTGTTAGGAATCCGCCTGCCAATGCAGGGGACACGGGTTCGAGCCCTGGTCCCGGAAGATCCCACATGCTGCAGCATAATTAAGCCCATGCACCACAACTACTGAGCCTGCACTCTAGAGCCCATGAGCCACAACTACTGAAGCCCGCAAGCCTAGAGCCCGTGCTCTGCACGGGCCTTGCTCACCACAACTAGAGAAAGCCTGCGTGCAGCAACAAAGCCCCAACGCAGCCAAAAATAGATAAATAAATTATTTATTTAAAAAAAAATTTTAAAAAAAGAGTACTTCAGAAAGGGCTAATTTGACCATATACTTCCATGCCACCTCCAAAAATCTATAAAAGTTAGCAACAGAAAATATATGATTCCAGATATCTCAGACATCTTTCCCAGACATTTCACCTTGGAAACAGCTCTATGTTTCCTGCTATTTTTTTTTCCCATAAATATGTCTAGAGTTTCATAACCAGAAGAGTAAACAAGGTAGTTTGAGTCTCGTCTCATCAGCTTACTACTGTTTGTTATATGACCTGTGAAAAAAGGCCAGGGCTTTAAATATAGACTCAAAATAATTTGAGAAGTTCTTCATCATTATAATCCTCCCCCACATCTTTCATCTCTTAAAAAAAAGTTTTACCATAAAGTAGCAAGGATTGAGAACACTTATTAATCTTCTGCTTTAGCAGAATGGCCAATTTCTACTGTTCAATCAGAATTATTTCTGGAATCTGGCTTGGAAAAAATCTGAAGGGTTGTGGTATTTGTGGAGGTGGTTAAAAAATGACCAGCCTCCCTGGCAGGAACCCAAGTAAAGATGGTAGCTGAGCTCAAGATGATTTGCTGAGTTAGCTAGAAAGGAGCAGATCTATAGGGGTTTTCTGGGGAGACACCAGCATAACAGCCATCAATGCTACTTCTGAAGACAACAAATTAACAGAAATAGATGTACGTATGCATATGTATATACTCACACATACACATGTACATGTGTGTATTCATACATATATCTCATAGCTCTATCTACTGAAACAGCCTAGAAGCAATGATATCCTGGTAGCAATGAGCACATCTAGCACCCAGACCTTGATTTCACAGGAGCCATCTTGAAAGAACTCCCACTAGCTAAGTCTGGGACAATCTGAACAACAAAATAAATCAGAGTAACAGTGTAACTCTTTGGGCAAAATAGGAATTGTGCAATAATAGGAAAAAATATATATATACATATTTTTTTAATTAATTAATTAATTAATTTTTGGCTGCGTTGGGTCCTTGGTGCTGCTCACGGGCTTTCTCCAGTTGTGGTGAGCGGGGGCTACTCTTCATTGTGGTGCACGGGCTTCTCATTGCGGTGGCTTCTCTTGTTGTAGAGCAAGGACTCTAGGAGCATGGGCTTCAGTAGTTGTGGCTCATGGGCTCTAGAGCGCAGGCTCAGTAGTCGTAGCTAATGGGCTTAGTTGCTCCGCGGCACGTGGGATCTTGCCAGACCAGGGCTCGAACCCATGTCCCCTGCATTGGCAGGCGCCACCAAGGAAGTCTATATATATATGTGTATATATATATCTGTTCCTAGTTTCTGACACAACGCTCCTAAAACCCTTATTAATCTCCTGAGTGATAGGGGTGCTAGGAGTATCTTTTTATTTGGTCTTTGGCTCTGGTTCCTGACACACAGTTCCTAAATCCCTTGGAATTTCCTGGGTGGTAAGAGCCATCTTTGTTCTAATGAGGTGACTCTGGATGGGGGTTGGTCCCCAGAAAGACCAAACCATGACCAGAAGCTTGGAACTTTCAGCCCCACCCCCACCTCCTTCCAGGGAGGGAAGGGCTAGAGATTAAGTTAATAATTGATCATGCCTACGTGTTGAAGCCTCCATAAAAATCCCCAAAGTACAGGGTTTGGGAAGTTTTCAGGCTGGTAAATACATCCACGACAAGAAGGTAGTGTACCGCAACTCCATGGGGACAGAAGCTAGTGTGCTCAGGATCCTTCCAGACACAGAACTACCAAAAAGGGCACCTGGCTATTCATCTGTATCATCTGTAATATCCTTTATAATAAACTAGTAAATTTAAATAAATGTTTCTGAGTTCTTTGGGCCATTCTAACAAATTATTGAATCCACAGAGGGTGTTGTGAAAACTCTTGATTTATAGTTGATTAGTTTTAGAAGTACAGGTGACAACCTGGGACTTGCGATTGGCATCCGAAGTGGCAGGCAGTCTTGTGGGACTGAGCCTCTAACCTGGGGGGTCTGTGCTAACTCCAAGTAGTTAGTGTCATAACTGAATTGTCGGACACCCAGTTGGTTTCTGGAGAGTTGAAAAATTGGTTGATGTGGGAAAACCCGTACACGTTTGGTATCAGAAGTATTGAGAGTAGAGAGGAAACATTAGTGTCTTTCCTTTAGTTGGTGTCATAAGAGTAGAGAAGAGTTTTTCCTGTTAGAAATCCTGGAGAAAGAAAGAGAGAGAGAGAGAGAGAGAAAGCAAGCAAGCAAGCTTTACCCTATAGTAATAAACAAGGTATGATGGAATTAGAAAAATCACAATTTGGCAACCATCACAGTAATAACTGATTCAGGCAACTACCATCGAAAGATGCTAATGGGTAAACATCTGACGAGAAATAGAACATTATAGTCTCAGAGTACCACCCCACAAAATAAGAATTAATAAATACATCTTTATTCATTAACTTTATAGTGGAGAAACCTGGCAGACACACCTTAACCAGTGATAAAAAGTTACATCACCAACCAGGGACTTCCTTGGTGGTCCAGTGGTAAAAAATCCACCTTACAATGCAGGGGATGCAGGTTCGATCCCTGGTCAGGGAACTAAGATCCCACATACCACGGGGCAACTAAGCCCGTGCACCACAACTACTGAGGTCGAGTGCCTCAACTAGAGCCTGTGTGCCACAAACTACAGAGCCCATGTGCTTTGGAACCCATGCATCACAACTACAGAGCCCGTGCACCCTGGAGCCTGTGCGCCACAACTAGAGAAGAGAAAACTCGCACGCCACAGCTAGAGAAGAGAAAACTCGCACGCCACAACTAGAGAGAAGCCCATGCACCACAACGAAGATCCCACATGCTGCAACTAAAACCTGATGCAGCCAAAGATAAAGAAATTAAATAAATAAATAAATAATAAATAAATCTTTAAAAAAAAAGTTACATCACTACCAATGGGATAAATCATCATCATGTGTCACCCTCTGATAGGATGCACTAAGAAGAACATTGCATCACTTCAGAGGTATTCCTGCCAAAAATGCATAAACACAAGAAAACATCAGATAAACCCCAAACTGGGAAACATCCTAAAACTGTCAAGATCATAAAAGATACAGAAAGGCTAAAAATTGTTCCATACTGAAGGAGATTAAAGAGACAACTAAATGTAATACATGATCGTGAGTTGGCTCTTGGACCTGTAAAGGACATTATTGGGACAACTGGCAAAATCTGAATGGGATCTGAGGATTAGATGGTAACACTGGATCAATGTTAATTTTGACTGTGACGGTTGTAGTATGGAGAGTTTCCTTGAATTTAGGAAACATACACTCAAGTATTAAGGGATTGTGGTAGGCAGAAAGATGTCCACATTCTAATCCCTGAAACCTGTTGAGTATTTACCTTAAATGGCAAAGGGGAATTAAGGTTGCAGGTGAAATTAAGGTTGCTATAAGCTCACCTTAAGATAAGGAGACTATCTTGGATTAGCTGGATGGGCCCAATATAATCCTTTTAAAGTCCTTAAAAGTGGAAGGGTCTGGCAGAAGTAGGGAGTTAGAGAAGAAATGTGACAATGAAGCAGGTTCAAAGTGATAGGATGAGAGAACCTGACCCATCACTGCTGGTTTTGAAGATGGAGGAAGACCACAAACCAAAGAATTCAGAAGAGCCTTCAGAAACTGGAAAAGGCAAGGAAACAGATTCTCCCCTAGAGCCTCCAGAAACGAATGCAGCCCTGCTAACACCTTAATTTTAGCCCTGTAAGACATGAGCCAGAGTTTGACCTACAGGACTGTAAGATAGTAAATGTGCTGTTGTAAGCCACCAAGTTTGTAGTAACTTGTAACAGCAGCAATAGAAACCTAATACAGGAATAATGGGGTATCATCAACACTGCACTTGTTCTTAAATCATTCAGACATGTTATAACACATTGGGAATCTGCATAAAGGTATAGAGGAACACAGTGCACTACTTCTGCAACATTTATGTAAATTTGAAATTGTTTCAAAATAAATTTTTTTAATTAATAGGAATTACATTTTGACTTACCAGAATTTTCCAAATAGTAGTTTTGCAGGCTAGATTACCCTTCTAAGGCCAGAAGAGAGAATTTAGTCATCTTGTTATAAAAAAGGCCTAAGGGAAATAATCAGGGAGGCTATGGGGCAACCTCCAGAACTTTTATCCACTACTACTAAATCCCCTGGTTCCAGAGCCCTTACCTGTAGATAGTGACATGGGGAGACAAAGGACGGTTTGAACCAGTGTTCTTAGTCCAGAACCTCTCCATCTCTTCTTTGGCTGTGGTTCCCAAAGGGACAGCACTAAAATAAAACCAAAAGGTTTTAAAATGATTAAAAGTAAACTTGGTTTAAATTTTCACATAACAAAAAGTTAAAATATAAAAAGGTAAGCTGGGCTAGATGAACCTATGTATTAGGAAAACATGGTTTGTCCACTCACCTTATCTTTCTGCCAAGTTTGACTCAGTTATTAATAACCTCAATCACCCAATGAGGTCATATCAGAGGATAACTCTTCTTTCCAATCCCCCAACACACAGGTCCAGTAATGGAGGCTAAACTTCTTTCTTGTTGGGCAGCAGGGCAAATATATTTCAAAACCATTTACATAAATGGATTATCCTTTTCCCAGGCCATGGGTGATATCTCATACATTACCACCTGCTCTCATCTGGCTCTTCAAGACTCCTTTTTAGGTTCTCAAAAATCAAGAAGTGGATTCAGCTCAGTACCTCTGAATAGCTTCTTGGTTTTCCTTGTCACTGGGCTAGGCTGAAGCCAACTGTTTTTTTCTTTTTCTTTTCTTTTTCCTTTTTTTTTGGCTGCACTGTGGGGCATATGGGATCTTAGTTCCCCTACCAGGATTGAACCTGCGCCCCCTGCAGTGCAAGTGCAGAGTCTTAACCACTGGACTGCCAGGGAAGTCCCTGAAGCCAACTGTTAAACAGCTGTGTTCAACACTTTAACCTACTATGTGCCTATATTAAACATGATCTATCCCCCTCAAGAAAATATTTCCCCATAGATTACTTATTAATTGCAAAAGTTAAAAACAGTAACTCCATACTGGGAAAAAATTTAGCAGACATTTCTGTATTCAAATGATCAAAGTTAAAATCACTAATGGGACAAATGACATCATATGCCCCTGATGTGATGTACTGAGAATACAACATCATTTATGTATTACTCTTGCCAAAAATGGATAACCTGAATCTAGTCATTAGAAAACAATCAGACAGGGCTTCCCTGGTGGCGCAGTGGTTGAGAATCTGCCTGCCAATGCAGGAGACACGGGTTCGAGCCCTGGTCTGGGAAGATCCCACATGCCGCGGAGCGGCTGGGCCCGTGAGCCACAATTGCTGAGCCTGCGCGTCTGGAGCCTGTGCTCCGCAACAAGAGAGGCCGCGACAGTGAGAGGCCCGCGCACCGCGATGAGGAGTGGCCCCCGCTTGCCGCAACTAGAGAAAGCCCTCGCACAGAAACGAAGACCCAACACAGCCATGAATAAATAAATTAAAAAAAAAAAAAAAAAAAAAAAAAAAATTTTAAATAAAAAAAAAAAAAAAAAGAAAACAATCAAAAAAAAAAAAAAAAAAAAAAAAAAAAAAAAAAAAAAAAAAAAAGAAAACAATCAGACAAACCTAACTTAAGAGACTACAAAATAACTGACCTGTATTCTTCAAAAATGTCAATGTCATAAAAGACACAGGAAGGCTAAGAAATAGTTCCAGGTTAAAGGATACTACAGAAATATGACAACTAAATATAATATGTGAGCCTAATTAGATCTTGGATGGGGGACAGGTCGACTGTATTTCTATAAAGTACATTATTTGGGACAAATGGAAAATCTGAAAAACAACTGTATATCAGATAAGATTACATCAATGTTAAATTTGCCAAATTTGATAATTGCATTTGTATAATTATACTGTGTTTTATAAGATAATGCTCTTGATCTTAGGAGAAGTTTTTTTTGTTGTTTTTTTTTTTTTGCCGCATCACACAGCATGTGGGATCTTAGTTCCCCGACCAGGAATAGAACTGGTGCCCCCTGCAGTGGAAGCTCGGAGTCCCAACCACTGGACCGCCAGGGAATTCCCTTAGAAGTATTTAGAAGTAAAAGGTCATGATGTCTGCAATTTAATCTCAAAGAATTCAGAGAAAATAATCACAATAATTAAATTGTGCTGAACCACACTAAATTGTCACTACTAGGCCAGTTTTGACCCACAAAAATGGCAATTTCATATAGCACAACCTAAAATATATAGAGTGATAGGTAAACACAGCAAAATGTTAACAACTGATGAATGTAGGTGAAAGGTATACAGAACCTCCTTGTACTATTCTTCCAACTTTTCTGAAAGTACCAATTATCAAAATATTTCTATCTCTCTTTTTTTTTTTTCCGGCAGTACCACACAGCTTGCGGGACCTCAGTTCCCCGACCAGGGATTGAGCCTGGGCCGTGGCAGTGAAAGCACTGAATCCTAACCACTAGACCACTAGGGAACTCCCTGGAAGTACAAAATATTTCTAAAATTAAACGTTAAAAAAGAAAAGAACCACAAAGAGACAATTGTTGAAGTCAATAGACTAGAAATGAATATAGCAGAAAGAAACAGATATAAAGACTAAGGCCTGGGAGCTGCCCAAAATGCAAATCAATAAAGTTAGATATAGCAGAAAAGCTTAAAGTGAGGAAAATTAAGAAAAAAACAAAGATATATTCTTATCCTTCCTTCTTCTACTACCAGATGAGAAAAATAGGTACCACAATCACTAAATTTTCAGCGAACCATCTACAATTACCTGCTTTCGTACATATCCCCAAAATATCAGTCAACAACCTACTGCTTTTCCCCGATGAAAAAAAGGTTAATAATAATCTCCATATTTAGAAACTTACCTTCTGATACAGAGCAGAGGACTAAGGTGGGCACGGAGGCAATGATGGCCAACACGTCTGAAAGATAAGAGAACCAACAGTCAATATACATTTAGAGACCTACTTCAGTAAATCAACTTCTCTATTTTTTACTGTATTAGACTTGGGGTGGAGGGGAAAATTAGGAATAAGATGAAAACAATGACAGTATCAGGATCTTTGAGATTTTTTCTAGTTGGAAAGCTACAACTTTAAATAACTTGAGAATAATCACAAATATTACTCACAAATGCAAAATAAGGTTTTAGCTGAACACAAATAAGACAAGGTAAAAGAATAATCAGAGTTTGTAATGTTCAACAAAGAAATACAGAAAGCAAATTTTTTCAAGCTAGATGTTAAAGAAGGTGATGGTTAAAAGACAGGGGTTTAAAAAAAAGAGGGGGACTTCCCTGGCAGTTCAGTGGTTAGGACTCCTCGCTTGCACTGCAGGGGGCAAGGGTTCGATCCCTGGTCGGGGAACTAAGATCTTGCATGCCACGAGGCATGGCCAAAAATAAAATAAAATAAAAAATAAAATAAAATTTAAAAAGGGGGTTGGGTACAGAATAAGCCAGTGGCAACACCAAGTACTATACAACTTAGCCAAAGCAGACACCTGATGCAAATGGATGAATTTAAAAGGTTTAAAGAACAAGGGGTTTGAGGAGGCAGGGTCCCAAGTATTAAGCTGTCATTTTAGTAACTACCAACAAGTTCCAGACAACCTGGATGAACTTTACATGAAAAAGGCTGTCGGGCTTCCCTGGTGGCGCAGTGGTTGAGAATCTGCCTGCTAATGCAGGCGACACAGGTTCGAGCCCTGGTCTGGGAAGATCCCACATGCCGCGAAGCAACTAGGCCCGTGAGCCACAACTATTGAGCCTGCGTGTCTGGAGCCTGTGCTCCGCAACAAGAGAGGTCGCAATAGTGAGAGGCCCGCGCACTGCGATGAAGAGTGGCCCCCGCTCGCCGCAACTACAGAAAGCCCTCGCACAGAAACGAAGACCCAACACAGCCAAAAATAAATAAATAAATAAATAAATTTTTAAAAAAAAACTTAAAAAAAAAAGGCTGTCACATAACAGTGCAAAAATATGAGAATGTAGATTTCTTTACTATCCACATGAAAAGGTACTTGAAGAAGGTAACACAAGTTTTCTACTAAAATGTTGCTATTTTTGAAATGTATATATCAATACCGGAACTGCTTTTCAAGTCTGAGACTAAAATGTACCCAGGCATTCTATCTAAAGAGAATTTAACTGATCCAGCGTTTACATGGTATTATGAAAAACACATGATCACTACACCCCTTTAACTCACGTTATATCGAATCTTTCCAAAGGTATTTGAGAAAGTTTTCAGAGTGAAGCTCTGGGACCAAATACATTGAGATTCTACAAAAGTTTATTGTATATACACTATGTGCAAGGCACTGTGGGGATACAAGATCACATTAGGAGCCAATGATCTTCTAAAAAAGCTCATGATGTCCCTCATACCATTGATATTAGATGCATAAACATTTCAAGAACATTACACTCTACACTAGAACACTAGAAGGGCCCACTATTTGAAGGAAAAATAATCCAACCAACACTTCCTTCAGCTCTTCCCTCTTTCCAGCTTTGGAGGCAAGAGGTGAATACAGACATTGTGTACCCAAGACTCCCAGAAAGAAAGAAGTGGGAACAAATCTCTTTAAATCAATTGAAGTAATTGTGACTCTGAAGTTGCAGGGCATGCATTCCTCACACCAGGCTACATCCAGTCACTCAGCTACCCAGCAAGAGTTTGCAGATGTGGGTTGGAATCTACAGCACTCTCTGTCTAGTGCCATTGTCTCCCAGACAAATACCAATGTAATCTTTCCACAAGGCCCTAACAGAAACTAGTTGCACAACTGCATAACCTTATTTGAAATATGACAAGAGTAGATATCTAATCTATCCTTGCCTTTCATGTGAAACCAGGAACCCTGAAAAGATTTCTTTTTCCACCCAGGAAGAGTGCTTTATATGTTATAGCTAGAAAGTAATAGTACTTTCTTTGTTTTATTTTTAATTAACAAGCCAGAACTTATTTCTAGTTAGTGCCAGTCCCTTTCTAAATGCATTATACATGTCTCCCCCAAAATGTAATCATGGCTCAAATTGTTTTTGAAACTCTTCTCTGTACTGAGGCAACAACAGTATGTAAAAAGAACACTGGACAAAGTAAAAAAGCCAGACTGGAGGTCTAGATCTGCATAAGTTGTGTAACTTAGTGAGTCACTGAGCTTCAGCTTTTTCATTTATAAAATAGGATTGATAATACCTACATTATTGGTTGTTGGGAGGACTGCATGAGAAAATGTATAGGAAAGCACTCTCTAAACTGCAATATACCACATATATGCAATTTGGTATTATTTCACTGGTCTCCCAAAGGTCTTTAGAATTCACATCACGTTCTTTTTAAAACTCTTCACAGTGTAAAAATATTCATCTGCTGAAAATGGATTTGACTTTTGGAAAAAACCAAAAGTTATTCAAAGCCAAGTCTATGTGATCAAATTGAATAAGATCCATTTTTGGTCCAAAACAAGATGTGACTATAATATAATGAGTTTCTCTTGTATGCCCTCTAAACTTGATCTGATGGCATGTCAAAATTTAGTTTCATAAATGTCTGAGGTAACTGCAACATTGAAATATTTATATAACCTTGAAGGACACAATGAAGAGCAATCACTTATATACAAAATTTCTGATTAATTGTATGAGCACCCAACTAACTCCAAAGATACAATGTAAGTCATTCTTGATTTCTTTTCTCTTACATCCCCCCATATATATGCAAGGCATCACCCAATCCTACCAATACTATCTAGGAAACTTCAGTCCATTGTTTTAGTATGTATTCTCTTCATTTCTCACTAGGAGGACTATAACAGGAGCTCCTGAATTGATCTCCTAGCACCAATCTCTTCCCTATCGTTCAATATTACCAGAGTTAAATTACTGAAAAATAAAGCTGACTTCATCAATCATCTGCCTAAAAGTCTTTAACAGTTCCCCACTACTTATAAGGTTCACACTGCAGTCAAACAAGGCCCTTCTCAACATGACCTAATCCAATTCTCCAGAGCTATTCTCCCACAAGTCCCCTTCAGCCCTCTATACTTCCACCACACTGAATGTTACGTTACCCCCAGACAGAGCATGGTTTCTTTTTACCACATGCCTTTGCTCAGACTATTCTCTGAGTGGACCTCCCTCGCAGCCTGATAAACTCATCCTTCAAGATCCAACAACTCCCAAATGGCAACTTCACCACTCCTTTAGCCTTACCTGCTGCACCTGTCATGCTCCCACATCACTTGTTCATACATCTAAATCAACATTATGTAGCTTATTAATTAATCCAGTTATCTCCTTTCCTAAAATTGAGCTCCTCAAGAATAGAACTGGAATACTTTGCATCTATAGCACCTATAATAATATGACAGAAGAGGCTCAAAAAAATGATTTGTGAATTAGCATGCTTATTTTAAAAAGCAGTCTTAAGAATTTAGACTTTAAATAAATTAAACCTTGTTTTTGGAGGTGCTTCACGTGTAGCATTTAATATAATGAGCAACGTTCGGAGGGTTAATGACTTGGTGGCTTTGTGCTTAAGCTGCGTGAACATTACTAGATAGAAGCCTAGCTGTTCTTAGTTCTCTATCTCGGTCTTGGCTTTGGCAAGTCATTCCCTGACTGACTGCCAATGGAGCTTGTGCTACTTAGCTGGTTATTCCTCCCTAGCTAGTCCATGAACTTTAGGGAGTACACAAAATATAGAGCACTATTCAAAAGCCATGACATACAATACTGTGGTAACTAATAATTTTTAGTTAATCAAGCATTAAAAATGTTTAGCCCATATTTCTCTTAAGTGAGTTCAAGTTATCACTGTTTTCATTCACAAATGAAGAAACCACAATCATGCAATCAATGACCTTGACTTGTCCAAAATAAATGGAATTAGTGACACTACTAGAACTAGAAACTAGCTCCTAGAATTTAAGGTGCCCTTTCCATAAGAGTTTTGTACTACCACTAATGAATCCTAGTGATGACAGCCTTACACAGCTCAAAATGATACAGATTGGACATACTCAACGTGTTCAGTGATCCTGGGTTTCTAAGCGCTAATCATGAAACTCCTAAAATGAACTGTTTAGACCCAATATGATCATTACAAGCTAAACGTTAATTCCACCAAAAAGCCTGTGACATCTTCTAAAATATGATATATCAAAGAATTCAAAAGCATTCAATTATGGTCAAACTACTTGTAATAAAGGAGGCAATCTGGCAAGACTAGCCCTGACACGCTTTAGAAAAAAGACACAATTGGAAATAAGAGTCAGGGAGAAAAACGAAGGATTAAGATAAACCATTCCTGATCTCAGCTCCAAGAGGAATCATTCTGTCACAGAGAAAAACTAAATAAAGTCCGTCTATTTTTATACGGGGTGATTGAAATGGAAAGAGAAATGAGAAGACATTTGGGGAAATCAGGAATTAAATCTCAACTGCATTAAAACTAACTTTCCATAACAAATAGTTTCCAAAAATAGTGCTGGCACGAAACTATGCTGGGATTCGTACCAAGAGCGTCTAAAATCGCTATGGCTAGAAAGGCTCTGAGCAGAGAACGAGGTTTGTAGACAGTGGACAGTTCAAAATGGAAGACAATCTAGGATATTTCTCTGGACAAGGAGTTGACACTACAGAGAAAAACTGGGGCATCTACTCCCCTCACCCACCAAGTAAAAAAATAAACTAAAATTGAAGTTCCTGGCTGCTCTGGGGCAGCAGAGCGACCACTATCGGCGCTATTGCTAATCGTCACCCCGATAGGGGTCTAGGCCTCCTGCACTCTCTGCCAGGGGCCCGTTAGGAACTGGGACAGTGCCCACTCATTGCCAGCGGCTGGTGTTTGCAGGAATAAAACGCAAAGGTAAAGTACACCAAGATCCTTCTCCTCGAGGCCCAAGCCCCAAATAAGAGAAGTTAGACCTAATTTTCTTGGAGTTCGGCTCTCGCTGCAGCCCCGAGAGCAATCTGGGGAAGAACTATTTTAGAAATGGGGAAAAACTATTTTAGAAGTGGGAAAGCAGAAGCGGCGAGAGCCCCGCGACCCATCCGCAACGAGTAAGGAAAAGATACTCGGCCAGGGACCCCGAAGCCCTACAGGGTGCACAGGAGACGCTAGGGGAAGGGAAGGGTCTCTACGTTTCCAAAGCGCGTGGCCTCCACCCACAAGTCCTTTCCCTGCCGAGGCACGGGGTAAATAGCTGTTAGCAAGACGTGAGGGGCCAGTGCAGCTCTCCCGAGAGCCGCCGGCACCGACTCCCACCCCCCACTAAAGTCACCTCAACAAGAGCGCAGCCATCTTGGGTTCCGGCCTGGACGGAAGTGACGCCGACGGCCCCACCACCTCTGGGCGAGGGGAGGGGGCGGGGCCTCTGTCACGTGACGACACCAGCTCTTTCAGAGGATTGGGAGCGTCTCCGGCTCTTCCCTAGTTCCGACTCTTCGCAGATTTTCTGTGCGCAGTTAGTCTCTGACCCCGCCTCTCTCAGCTGACTTCTAGAAAGTGACAAGTTTTCCGCAGGACTGCCGCTGGCTCAAATTCTGCAGTCTGCGTTTTACCTTTTTGTTTTTAGAGGTGCTTCACAGGTAGCACCTCTAAAAACACACTCATTTTGTTTAGCACCACAAAGCAGAGGACTTGCCCAGATTCTTCACTGAGGACTTCTCAGTCTAGTTTCATGCCTTCCCCCTCCCAGGTGGGACTAAAAAGTATTATAGGGTGACTGAGACATGCAGGGAAGAAGATACTTTCGGCTTGCAGCAACATGGATGAACCAAAAGATTATCATACTAAAGTAAGTCAGAAAGAACAAGACAAATAACATGATATCACATATATGTGGACTCTAAAATATGGTACAACTGAATTTATTTACGGAACAGAAACAGACATAGAAAACAAACAAACATAGTTACCAAAGGGGAAAGGAGGAGGGATAAATTAGGAGTTTGGGATTAGCAGATACAAACTACTATGTATAAAATAGGTAACCAACAAGGTCCTACTGTATGGCACGGGGAACTATATTCAATATCCTGTAATAAACCATAATGGAAAAGAATATGAAAAAGAATATATATATGACTGAATCACTTTGCTGTATACCAGAAATTAACACAACTTCGTAAATCAACTATACTTCAATTAAAAAAAATTTTTTTGTAAAGATACTTTGGGCTCCTTCCCATTCTTATGTGAACCGTCTTCACCAATACAGAGATAGTGCACAAGTTGAGACCCATGGGGGAGAGAACCTCTCAGAGCACCATTTCCGAGCATGGGGAGCGTCCTCTAACCACCTCGATTAGCTTTATGTCTCACAATTCCTGGGCTTGAGCTGCTGCATGAGCTAGATGCCCACTAACCAAAGACAACGCTCCCTTGTTCCTTGTTTCAGGGCTATGTGGGTGACACCCACTGCCAGAAGAACCTGGGGTAGGGGTGGGGGAGAACTCGCTTTGATTTATATACATAAAAACAGTTTTGAGGAACCCAAGCACAGCAATCACTTCCAGAGCACTTATAACATAAGGGAGAAAACAAGCAAGTGGAAAGGAACGGAAAAGCGCAAAAGTTCTTGAGCCTCTTTTGAGGAGGAAGGGTGAGGAGAAGTGAAGCAGACAGCCCAGAGCAACTCCTGTTCGGCAATAAAAACATATTCGTTACATTAATATTCAGATTTTATTTATATTTAGGGCTTCTGTACTTTTCCTTTCAGGACTTAAATAGCACAGATTCATTTATTTCTACATCAAATGAATATACTATTTTGCATTTCTATAATGCTGGCAAAGAAAGCACTTTAATAAACTTCTGGACTGGAAGGGACCTTACAGGCTCTCCAACCCGATTTTCTCTCCAGTGCAGGAATGTCCTCTGTAGCGCTGCTGACAGCTGATCTTCAAGAGTGTGTTCTAACACATTCGATAATGGGTACCTCAAAAAACAAGTTTCATTTAGTAAACAATTTAGTCATTAGGAAGTTGTTATGGTAAAATACAGTTTTCTGCTATTGATCTTCCAGTCATTGATCTTGCTTTGGCCCTCGGAAGCTTCACATTAACAAATCCAATGGATGCCTCTTTCACTTAGTTCTTCAAATGTTTCACGTAACGTATTTGTCTTAAAACTCAGCTCTGACCATGTAGACACTCCCATTCCTAACCCCAAATACCATCCCAAATCCATGAGCAAATTCTTATGATGTACCAAATTAAATCCACCCCCTTTAGTCTGTCATTTAAGGCCCTCCACAAACTGGCTTCAACTTTCCTATACAGACTCCTTTCCTCTGATGCCTGTTCAAGATCCCCCAAATCGAGTAAAAATGGAGGACACCAGATCTGCCCTGAATATTCCCAAAACTTCACAAACCTACCCACCCCCCCCCCCACACACACACACACTTTCTTATCTGTTTGTCTTTGCTTTTGTGGTTCTATCTGCCTAGATACCCTCACTGCCAATTTCTCCTTTTCAAAATGGCATGCATCCTTAAAGGTTGGTCCACATCTAATATTGCCTTCTAGACATGACTCCCCCTTCCTCTGAACTTCATTTATTAAATGAAAATTATTGATATTTTTGTGTTTAATCTCTGTTACATAACTTAATTTTCCTAATGTAGCTCTATGTGCCCTCATTTATACTCTCAGCACTTTGTTCATCAGTCTGCTATACAAGCATCATGGTTTATTATATTTCGTTGTTAATGGGTTTGTCCTCTGATTCTCCCCTCTCTGTCTCCCCAAACTAAATTTTGAACTCCTTGAAGGAGGATCTTAATTTTTATTCCTCTTTCTATTACTCACATACCCACATATTCGCATACTCATATATGTAGCTGGCTGGCACTCAATATAATTTTGTTGCCTTGCTCTTAACTGAAATGGACTTAATCTGCAGCATTAGGCAGTGAAGGACTTCCTGAAAAAAAGGGAAAAATCAGGGATTCTTCCCTGGATATTTTCCCATGGAAAAAAAGTTTTTTATCTGGAAAGAATCACCCAAGGTGCAGAGAAAAAAAAAAGACACCCAAAGGACTTGGTCATCTCAAGAAGCCTGTAATGCAGCCCATAGTAGTCAAGATAACAGGGATATCCTGTTTTCAAAGTTCTCTGGGGGAAACCCGCCTCTAACTCCTAGAGCTCTAGGGGAGCCACTCTCAGGCATGGAGGCTAGGGAGGAATCCCTTTTCATAGCCTTAGGATTCAGTTTCCTCCACCCATCTGTCCCTCAGAGAAATGTGTTTGTGTCCCTTTTTCTGTCCCTCCCCCTCACCCCCCCCTGACATTCCAGCCTGGGGCAGGGGGAGGCCAGCAGACACAAAGCCCTCAGTGTATGGGGTGGTATGTGTCCCCCCCACCCCTCCACCCAGAGGACACAATGCCCCTTCTGCTCCCTGCACTCTGCCCCCCTCCCCACCACCTCTCAACTGCACATGCCAGGCTGCAATTGGCTACTGGCTCAGGACAGCCCCCTCATACTGGGGCCCTGGGGGATTTTAAGCGGGTTCCAGGAACCCCCGCTCAGTTCCTTGTCCCCCACTCTCCCAACCCCGCAGACGCTCCAAGCCCTAGCCCTGCCCCAGCTATGGCTCCTGGGGCTCCCTCTTCCAGCCCCAGTCCTGTCCTGGCTGCGCTACTCTTCTCCTCTTTGGGTAAGTTGAGCCACCCCAGTCTGGGGGCCCCGGGGCTCAGGTTGTCTCTCAGCAAGCTTTCCTCTGCCTTCGCTGTGCTCCTCACTGCAATCAAAGAAAGAGTGAGCAAGAGCAGGAAGGTGATATTCTATGCAGAGAAAAAATATATATATAGTTTGGAGGGAGGCTGTAAAGGTAAAGGTATTCTGTGAAGGGAAAAGGTAAAAGAGTGTAGAGAGCTCTCCTGAAGTGGACCTGACTGTACCCGGGTTGGAAACCAATAACATGCCCCCAAAGCGGTGGTGAAGGCCTAGTAGGAAGCAGTGTTAGAGCTTGGTAAGGAACATGTTCAGACATCTGGTTTCTGGTCCCTACTCATTCCCTAGTCGTGCAGAAGGTAACTTAACCTTAGTTTCCCTGAAGAGAAAAGTCAGGGAATGTGATCTAATGAAGGAGCCCAAGGTTTGTGGTCCCAACTCCTCAGATCCTTTGTCTCTTGGTGCCTCAGTTTCTCTCTGTGGATCTGTGTCCATTATGTGGGTGAACAGAGTAGAAGGGAGGTTCTATGAGATTCTAGGGTCTTGTCCCATCTAAAGCTATCTTCCACATAAGTTGACCAGCCCCTTCCTTGCCCCAGGGCAGATATTGGGTGAGGAAGAGAAGTTCAAAGCAGGGTTATCTGAATGGATTGTTCCCTTCTCCAAACTGCCCTGAAGCCTAGTGCAGTGGGTGAGAAGTAGGGCAAATGGGGGGAGGGGAGGAAGGGCTGGTTAGAATGTCTGAGATTCTCTGCTGTCAGCTCCTTGAGTCCTAAACCTAGAAGCTAGACTCTTCTGGACTGTACTGGACTATTCAGAGGTACCCTGAGAAAATGTTAAAGATAGGGAGTTGGAGAAGGGCGTGGTGAGGGAAATGGGGAGAGGGAATCTTGGAGTATAAGAGGGAGAGAGAGTTCTGTCCCACTCATAGCACCATTGAACAGAGCTGAAGGGCAGTGGTTGATATTTGAACAGGAGGAATAGAAGTTAGATCCAATGAATAACCTTCCTTGTTACATTTGGGATACCCAAGAAGGCTCTAAGGCTGAGTCCCAGGAGGTGAGTCACTGGTATTGTATGCTGAGGTGGGAGATTTGGGACTATGGACCCCGGGCGGGGTGCGGGGGGCGGTGAGGGGAGGGGAGGCATGAGCCCCCAACATTGGTCAGTGGTCAGACAATGGGTCTCTATTTATTTGGTTGCTTCCTCCCCCTCCCATAGAACAAAAGGGTCTACAGTTGCCCCCAGCCAGGGCCAGCCCACACACATAATCTCCCTGGAATGGCCTTGTGTGGGTGAGTCTTGGGAGTGGCACTAGGACAAAATGGCCAAGAGGAGGGTGAGGAGGGTCAAACCAGAACCACAAGGGGCTCAAATGCAGAGTCATCTGAGCTTTGGGCTTGGGGGTCCTGCTCTGAATCAAGCTTCCCCTGAGAGGGATATGAGGTCCTTCCTTCCGTGACCCCCCAGTCAAGAGCAGCTGTATGGCAATCAGAGATTCAGCAATGAAGACAGCTGGGTCAGGGAAGAAGACTTACATTCTCTAGTTATCTTCAATTTTTCTGCAAGAAATTTGAGTTTGTTGTACTGTGAAATACTATGTAGCTGTTAAAAATAATATTGATCTGTGTGCATCAAAGTGGAACACTCCCAATAGATACATATATTCTTTTTATACATATATTCTTAAGCAAAAAAAAAAAGTAGACTATAATGCAATGTATGTTAAAAAAAAAAAAAGGAAAGAAAAGAAAGCTCCACAGGAAAAAACTATTTCTTATAAGTACGTGTGTATCTTGAGTTTATATTGAGTCTGACACATAGAAACTTGTTACACATTAAACTGATAACATTGGTAATATCTGGGAGGGGACTACAGTAAAGGAATTGGTCAAGAGAGACTTTAGCTCTCTTTATCTCTATTGCTTGAATAGTTATAAGAAGAATGCACTATGTGTTACCTGTATAATTTATAATAAGTTTTAAAAATTGTAAAGCCTGCATCTAAGGGATAGCTTAAGAATTAGATACTGATCCCAAGGGAAAGTTAGACTTGGAGACAGAATTCAACTTCTGGAAGTCCTCAGGAGAATTCTGGTACTGCTGATTTCATTTCTTCTATGAACATGCTGAAGAGCTCGAACCAACACAGCATTTCCACTCATCTATTCAATTAGGCGAGAGAGACCTAGACCTCAGAATTCGTCATTTCTGTCCCAGTCTTTGCTATGGCCTCTGACTCAGGCTTGACTTCCTATTGATCTCACTCGCTCTATATCCCTTTTTGGGCCCACATGTGCATCTGATTCCCTCTCTATGTTTGCAGTGCTCTCCCCAGCCCAGGCCATTGTGGTTTACACGGACAAGGAGGTCCACGGTGCTGTGGGCTCCCAGGTGACCCTGCACTGCTCCTTCTGGTCCAGTGAGTGGGTCTCAGATGACATCTCCTTCACCTGGCGCTACCAGCCAGAAGGAGGCCGCGATGCCATCTCGGTGAGTGCCTGGGGGGAATCCTGAGATTGCATAACAGAAAGGGTGCTTCAAAGAACCACAGAAAAGAGAACTTGGGCTAAGGAAGGGGAAATCCTTTATGAGCCATAACCCCATCTTTGGCAAGGTAAGTGGCAATCTTCGTCACCCTGACTAGGGCTGAATCCCCTCCCCAGCATTACCGTCACCAGCCCAGAATTCCTCACCCTGAGGCTAGAAATACATGCTTCCCCTCATTCCTCATAGATCTTCCACTATGCCAAGGGACAACCCTACATCGATGAGGTGGGGACCTTCAAAGAGCGCATTCAGTGGGTAGGGGACCCTCTCTGGAAGGATGGCTCCATTGTCATACACAACCTGGACTATAGTGACAACGGCACTTTCACCTGTGACGTCAAAAACCCACCAGACATAGTGGGCAAGACCTCTCAGGTCACGCTCTATGTCTTTGAAAAAGGTGTGAGAGGAGATGGGATGTGGGTATGGGAGGGAGTTCAGAGAGGGGATCGGGCCTCCCTGAGAGGCTGGGGGAAGGGGCAAAATGCCGGGGCTAATGCCCCTCAGCCTCTGGGAGAGTGGGCAGAAGGCAGCCTTGGTTGGGGTGTCTTACAACCCGAACCGTAGGGAATAGGTGTGGGGCTAGGAACCAAAGATACTTGTTCCTGCTCATTCCCCCACTTCTTTTCCTTCCCGTTTTAGTGCCTACTAGGTACGGGGTGGTGCTGGGAGCCGTGATCGGGGGTGTTTTGGGGGGTGTTCTATTGCTGCTGCTGCTTTTCTACCTGATTCGGTACTGCTGGCTACGCAGGCAGGCGGCCCTGCAGAGGAGACTCAGGTAAAGGGCGGAGCCGACTCCCCTTCCCTAACCCACTACTCCCCATCTGGGCGGAGACTAACCCAATGGGTGGGAGGGCCAAAGGGAAAAGGAAGCCTTGACCCCTCTACGAGGGGTTCCAACAGGGCCAAATCCATCGCACCCCCTTTCCCTGCAGTGCCATGGAGAAGGGGAAATTGCACAAGTCTGTGAAGGACTCGTCGAAGCGCGGCCGGCAGGTTAGCGGGACTTGGGGGGCCTCCGGGCAGCAGTCAGGGGCAGGATGGGAACAGTCAAGCCCCACCAGACCGGTGACTGATGCGTGCACTCCTCTCCACAGACGCCAGTGCTGTATGCCATGCTGGACCACAGCAGAAGCACCAAAGCTGCCAGTGAGAAGAAGACTAAAGGGTTGGGGGAGTCTCGCAAGGATAAGAAATAGCGGTTAGCGGGCCAGGCGGGGGGTAAGGGGTCAGGGGCAGAGTCTTCCAAAGGCTCTCAGATGGTGGTCATAGAGATGGAGCTACGAAAGGATGAGCAGAGCTCGGAGCTCCGGCCTGCTGTCAAGTCCCCCAGCAGAACCAGCCTCAAGAATGCCCTCAAGAACATGATGGGCCTGGACTCAGAAAAGTGATCACACCCCCCCCCCCCCCCACCAAGGCCCTGCCAGAAAAGGGGAACCTAGGCTCCTCTATCCCCCGTCTAGGTGCTTTCCTCCTTAGCTCCCCAGCCCTGCCCTGCCCTCACTTCCCTTTGAGATGTAAGTTTCATTCCAAAATTCATTCCCCAGGCACTTCATATTCTCCCCCACCTTCACCCCCTGGCTTTCTGGAAGCCCAGGGCTCCATCCTACGCTTCACCTGCCCCAAGGACTCTGTGTTTGGTGCCCGTTCCTCTGGCGCTGAGAAGAAAGGGACCTTGATACCCCCTGCCTCAACTCCAGGCCACCTGATATTCCCATCCCCTGCACCACCTAGCCTGTCCCTCTGACTCTCTTCTCTCTGACCCTCCCTCCCCTCTGTCAGGTGGCCCAGCTCCAGACTCTGCCCTCCCAGCTAACACCCAGGTCACCCAGATCAGACTCTCCTTCAGGTTTTATTTAGGTTGTTAGTTATTTTTTATTTTTTAATCCATTCTTGTTTGTTTGTTTGTTTGTTTATCTGATCTGTGACCATGCTCTACCCTCCCCCCATGACTGAGTACCAATGACGTCATGCGGCTTTGGCAATTCCCCACCCCCCATTAAATCCTTAACGGAGAGCCAGCCCAAGCAGAGGGGCCCCTGATCCTCAAACCTCAGCTACAGGAATGGTGCCCCCTGACCACTTTGGAGCACTGTTCTGGGACTCAAGGTCACGGGAAAGGAGAGGGAGAGACAAAGGATCTTCATAGGTGAGGGGGTTGAGGAGGGGACAAATGAGCCTTAAGAAATAGCTTTTCAATAACCAAAGACAAAGCAGGAAAAACAAATGGGAAACAGGGGGGAAAGGGAAGAGGCTGCACTCCTAGCCACAGGGGATTCTTAGGATTTTTCTACATTCTGTATATTTCTTCTCAAACCCCCAAATCTCCTTAAATGTTTAATAAACACTGACATTTCCAGAAGCTGCTGCCTCCATCTCCAATTTCCTCATTCTTCTGGGAATAATCCCTGCCCCTTATCCCATCCCCAACCTCCCACCTTCCCCAATCCCTCTCCTCCCCAACTTCTTCTCCCCAACCGGTTTCAGTTGTTAAGAATTTGATTTCATGGCATGGGGTTACATAGTATCGTGGAAAGAACTCTGAAATAGGCTCATAAGACACATTCATACATTCAACAAATATTCAGTGAGTTCGTACTATAGTACACAGAGTTTGTACTATGTGCTAAACTGTGTGTCAGGCTCTGCGTTTACATGGGTTATAACAGATTCCCTCTTCACCAAGATCTGTATTTTTAAAATATCCCAGCCACTCACAAGCTGATCCAGGGCTAGTCACTTGGCTTAGGTAAGCCTGTTTCTACATTTGTAAACAACTGAGATAATGATACCTGCCCTACTGAATTCCCAGGATTTTTGTAAGAATCACATGATTCCATCCTGTGTATGGAAACCTTTGTAAACTATACATTGATATACAACTAAGATATTGAGGATCAGTCCTTTAAAGATGGAGTCCTTTCAATCTTGCCTAAAGGATTACACTTTACACACTAGCACTAATCTCATTCACCCCTACAAACTCATGCACACACAACTTTGTTTTGTTGGTGCATTTTAGGTATAATATTAATAGCTCATTAGCTGGTTTGTTGGTATGCTAATGATACACCATTAATATCCTGGAATCCTTAAATAATTATGGAAAAACATATATATCTTTTTCCCTTGGTGGTTACTGATAGCAAAAAACCCAAGATTCTCACAAGTCATTTCTTCACCTTGTTAAGACGTTAAAGATAAGATTTTTAACAGCAGCTTTGCCAAAACCCAGAGTGCTTCCATCTATTTCAAGGGCTGTCTTCCACTTCTCTTAAAAGAAAAATGAACCCAAATTCATTTTAATATAAAAGCTAATAGATTCCATTAGGTAAATACAAATGAAAACTACAATGAGATACCACCTCATACCCATTAAGATAGCTACTATCCAAAACAAAGTGTTGACAAGGGTGTGGAGAAGTTGGAACCCTTGTGCACTGTTGCTGGGAATGTAAAATGGTACAGCTCCTGTGGAAAGTATGGAGGTTCCTCAAAAAAATTAAATACAAAATTACCATATGATACAGCAGTTCCATTTCTGGGTATATATCCAAAAAAAATTAAAAGCAGGGTCTTGAAAATATATTAGTACACCCATGTTCATAGCAGCATTATTCACAATAGCTGATATGTGGAAGCAACCCAAAGGTCCCTGGACAATTGATGACTGGATAAGAAAATGTGGTATATCTATACATACAATGGGATATTATTCAGCTGTAAAAAGAAAGAAAATTGTAACATATGCTACAACATGAATGAACTGAGAACATTATGCTAAGTGAAATAAGCCAGGCATAAAAAGACAAATACTGTGATTCCACTTACATGAGGTACTTAGTCACAATCATAGAGACAGAATGTAGAATGGTGGTTGCCAGCCGCTGGGGAAATGGGAGAATGGACAGTTATTGTTTAATTGGGATAGAGTCTCAGTTTTATAAGATGAAGAGTTATGGAGATGGATAATGGTGATGTTGCAAAACATTATGAATGTACTTAATACCACTGAACTATACACTTAAAAATGGTTAAGAGGTAAATTTTATGTTAATTGCATTTTACCACATTTTTTAAAATTGGAAAATAAAAGCTAATAGAGTCTACATAGCTTTTTCAGGGTGGGAGAGGAAGCTTAGTCACAACTCAATGAAGTTGGGAATATCTAAGCTAAAGAGTCTTTATCAGTAGACCAGAATATGGAGTCCAGAAATGCAAATAAGCATGGGAACATATTTTATTATAAAAATAACATTCCACTTCAGTGGTAAATTAATGGATTATTTAACAAAAGGTATTGGTGCAATTGACATATGTCTAGAAGAAAACAAGGTAAGATCTTTATCTCATGCCATATATAAAAATAAAATCTAAATATTAAGAAATAAAATACAAGTATCTGAAGGAAATAAGCATATTCATTTAATCCTCAAATGGAAAAGGCCTTTAAACAAGACAGGAAGTCCAGAAATCTTAAAGGAAGTACATAAAATCTTGAACCTCTTTAATGGCAGAATATATTATAAATGAAACCAAAAGACACTTGGTAATTGTGGAGAAAAATACAACACAAATGAAATATCTTCCTACACATAACAATCTAATATCTCCCTTATTCGCATCTTCAGCTACTGTCCCATTTCTCTGCTTCCCTCTATAGCAAAACTTCTTGAACAAGTCTAGGGCACTATCTCCTACTTCCCATTCTCCCTTCAACACACTGACCCCATCACTCTACTGAAACTGCTCCTGTCCAAGGGCATTAATGATGTCCATTTCACCAAATTTGATGGTCATTTTTCAGTCCTCCTCACCCTTTCAGCAGCATTTAACATTAATGGCCATTTCCTCTTTCTGATAACACTTTATCTCTTGGCTTCCTTGAAACACACTGATGGTTTTTCTCCTATGTATTTGAAAACTGCATGACAATTTTAAAGTAGAGATTGAAACAACCAGGAAGACATCTTTTGTCCCTCACGAAGTGTGTTTGTTTATTTAAATTAAGGCTACATTTGAGCGTCACAGGGCAACAATCATCTTGAACTGAATATAGTTTTTTTCCTCTAGATAGGGCCTGAATTCTCACTACTCTCATTTCCTTACCTGCCCGACCACCCTTAACATGAATTTGCTGCTCTGCCTTAAAACGTCTAAGAAATTGGACAAATATTTATGTGTGGGAGTGAAGTTGGAGAAGGGAGGTAAAGTCAGACTACAAAACAGAGCTTTTCACAGTTCCTCAAACAGGCCACCAGTCATCATGTCCATCTCTGGCTATATTAGCTACTCCTTAAACCCAGAGTTCCACTTAATTTTTTGTTACCTAAAGATTAAATTCTGGAGTTCACTTCCAACAACTAGTATAATAACATAAAAATGAGAAGAAAGGGAGAGATGAATAAAATGGTTAACTTAGACAAACACATATCTAAAACAAGCAAACAGAAAATATGCCAAGTTACCACAGTCCTCATTTCTGTAATTGGTCAAGAAGCCGTAATTAATATCTGTGAACTGCTTCAACTACTCATTCCATATTTCCTATGTCTTCAGCCAGAACTTCAGATAGTCAGAGTTCTTTACCTGGTAGAGTGATCCAAACTTCCATTTCTGACTCAAGATCTGTCCTGTCTTTTTTTTTTTTTTTTTTGGTTACTATGTTAACATTTACTATTAGGCAAGGAAGTATTAAGTGGTGCCCCAGAGAATCTCCTGGGTTCCAGAAATAGCTCTCCTTGCTCCCGTTGTGTAGCAGCATCCCAACTTCCCCTAGGTCATCAGGATAAATCACACCAGCCAGCCAAGTAATCATTTTTTTTTTGCCTCTTGGTTCAGTGATGTATAGAGCCCAAAATGACCAGGTGGCAGTCTCCTCTTCTAATTCAGTGGAACCATTGTGTCTAATGGTAGAAGCATTCTTCTTTTGGAGACTAAGTCCTCCAAACCAGTAAAGCTCAAAGTTGCCAGGAGAAACAAAACTTCTGTGAGTTGGTTATTAGGTGTAATAGTGAAAAAGCCACCCGCACTTTTACCCCTTGACTCTGGAACCCTTGTATTCTGGCCATGGAGGAGAAAACACCATGTAATAGTCTCTGATTCAAAGCATATATTGCATTTTGTAAGCCAGAACTTCATTCTTTCAGGGTATTGTCTCCCAGTTGCTGCTGTAAATCTTCAGTAAACCATTCCACGTTTCAAATAAGCTTCTGCTTTCAGATGATGGGGTACATGGTAAGACCACTTAATTCCATGAGCACAAGCCCATTACTAAACTTCCTTTGCTATGAAATAAGTTCCTTGATTAGACATAATGCTATGGGGAATGCCATAACTATGAATAGGCATTCTGTGAATTCCCCCAGTGTTGGTGCTGGCAGCAGCATTATGAGCAAAGAAGGCAAATTCATGTCCAAAACGTCTATTCCAGTGAAGACAAATCTATGCCCCTTCCATGATGAAAGAAATCCAATGTAATTAACTTGACATCAAGTGTCTGGCTGGTCCCCCCCAGGGAGTAGTACATATTAGGGACTCAGTGTTGGTCTCTGCTGTTGACATATTAGGCACTCAGCTTTGGAGTCATCTAGAAGATTTTTTTGTTTGTTTGTTTAAAGCATTTTAAAAATTTATTTACTTATTTATGGCTGCGTTGGGTCTTCATCTTCATTGCTGCGCGCAGGCTTTCTTTAGTTGCGGCGAGCGGGGGCTACTCCTCATTATGGTGCGCGGGTTTCTCATTGCGGTGGCTTCTCTTGTTGCGGAGCACGGGCTGTAGGCGCGTGGGCTTCGGGAGTTGTGGCACGCAGGCTCAATAGTTGTGGCTCGCGGGCTCAGCAGCTGTGGCGCTCGGGCTTAGTTGCTCCGCGGCACGTGGGATCTTCCCGGACAAGGGTTCGAACCCGTGTCCCCTGCACTGGCAGGTGGATTGTTAACCACTGCGCCACCAGGGAAGTCCCTCTTTGCTTATTCTAAAAGAACCCAAAATTAGGAATGGTCTAAAGAAGGAACTCACCCCTGTTTTTGGCAACCTAAAACACGGATCAAACCAGTCTTGCTTTAATTCCTGTTGAAGCTCTCTGTGACCTGGGACAAATCACGTGACTGTGGAACCTTGAGTTTTGTTAAGTTGATATCTATCCTATGGTGCACTTAAAAGAAGAAATTGAGAATATATGTAAACCATGTCACTAAGTACTTGGCATAGAGTGGAAGCCCCATCCATGTTAGTTCCTAGTCATCCTCTTCCTCCCTTTTTTCCCTCTGTTCAGTTGAAGCAAGTGGGGAACCTCTCCCCCAATACGCACTCAGGCAGGAGGGCCTAACTTGCCCACAGGTCAGATCTCCATCTACTACTGTCTGCTTCACAATTCAGGCATCATCACAACACAGACATGATCCTTTTGTCCTGCAAAGGCTTTCCTTTCTAGGCATTAAGTGTGGCTTCCAGCTGAGTCCCCACTATTTATCTTGTGGTCCCTCTCTGAGTGTCCAGCTCATGGTAAAGACTTACAGCTTGGCAGTAAGGTTTGGGGGCCTCTTTTAGAGAAAAAAGGGGTGGAGGCAGGGGAAAGATGAATTCCTGAATCTTCAGGCTAGTGCTGGGCATGACTTTCCAAAAGCTTAGGTCAACAGTTCCCAAACCCCTCAGACACAGTGCCCGTTTTACTATCCAGGAATGATATTCATATGTAATATAAACTATAAACATAATTTCAAAAAGTAAATATAATACTCTAACCATATTATAAAGGTGAAATAAAAGATTAATTTATAATACAATTGTCTGTATTTTAATATGTAATGTTCAGGCATAACTACACTGGAAGCATATAACATAGCGGAGACTTGAACCTACATGTAGAATCACTGTAAATACAACAGCAACAAATGCAAACTGATAGGGGCATATGTATCAGTGACTCAAATACCATAAACAGTATTGTCATTGACGACGTGGATTTCTGAAACGGTAAGCAACTCATGATAAAGTTCTGAACAAAACAAATTATAAGTTCCTTCAATCTACATGTTAGTTGCATTTCTGAAAATTCAGTGTTTAAAATGGTGCAAAAAGTACTTTGTGTTCATATGTAAAATGCAGTTGGGTTCCAGGTACCCTCAGATTATAACAGGTTTTTCACATTAATACACAATGGTATTTTTAACAGTCATGTGGGATGGGGGACAATTTTATTTTGTGCAGCACTATTCTGGTCATTGCAGTATGTTTAGCATCTTTCACCTCTGAAAGCTCAATACCAGGAAACCCTCCCCCATCCCCACCCCACCCCTCTACATATCATGACAACCAAAAAAATACCCCCATGGACTTCCAAAACAGCCCCTAGAGGGCAGTACATCTTCCTGTTGAGAACTGGCTTGGGGATTAAGTGAGACCTGGAGCCCTCCCAGGAGTTAGAGAAGAGTTTGGTTTCATTTCATGATGCCCGCATCTCTTCACCTTTATACCCTAATGTGAGTCTGTTGACCCTTCTTCCTTTTCTGGGCATGCATATCAGCCCTACCCGCCAAGTTCTGTGCCACATTTCTTTAGCCATTTCGTTTCAAACCACCTTTAATTCCAGAGGGCCTGCCCCTATATTCCTTGCAGCACCAGGGGAGGCAGCTGGATGCTGTCAAGCCACTGACAGAATTCTGGTAAGAGTCTAGCAGTACAATCAGGTAAAGCCAGAGCTGGTGGTCCCCTAGAAATATGGGGGACCACAGAGGGTCTAGGTCTTACTTGTGTGGGCTATGAGGGACCAAGTAGATATGCCTGGGCTCAGCTAAGGGAAGCTTGGCCCTCTCTGCCCTCTAAACTAGGCTGAACGACATCCTCGACAACAAAACTCTCTACTCTTCAGTCATCCAGTCCCTTATCAAGCTGGTACAAAGAGCACAGATTCTGGAGGCAGACTACCTGAGCTCTGATACTAACTCACCTATTCACTTGCTTTGGGAAGGTTATTTAATCTCTCTGTGCCTCAGTTTCTTCATACGTAAAAGGGAAATAGTATGTCATAGGGTTGTAAGAATTAAATGAGTTTACATATGTAAAAGTGCTTGGAACGTGGTCTGGCACAGAGTACTTTACAAATCTAGATATTACCACTGTCATCACCATTCATGCCCTGCGGGTAACATAAGGCTAGGGAGTTACCCCAACTTGATGAACATGATGAAACCTATGTCAACAGAACATTATGTGCAGGTAATACTCAAGTGATCTAGGGGAGATGGCCCTCTTGCTTCATTCTTGATGATCTAAGTGATTAGGGAATAAGAAAGGCCTATTAGTAGTAGCAGTAGTGTTATACCAAGGGGAGGCTAGAATCCTGAGAGCAGGAGGGAGGGCTGTCAATGCCACCCTAACCCAATGGCTGGAGGAGGGAAGTAGTCAAGGAGGGAATGAAGAAGTCTCTCCTGAAGCCTTGGGAACAGGCTGACTTTCTGAAAATCCATGGATTGTGAGTTTCTGCCTTTGCAGATCTGGACTCAGGGCTACCACCCAAACAACCAGAACAGTAGGCACCAGTGATGTCCATCTTAACAAACCACCTGACCCACAAACCCTCGGTTTTCAGAGGCACAGACAGCACAGGATTGAAACTGGAAGACAGCAGCTCACTGGAGAGTGATTCCAGTGAGAACTGGTTCTCAGGGATGAGTACAGCAGGGACAAAGAAGCTGCCAGGAGTCACTCCCACTGAAAACAACTCCAGAAATAAGGGAAACACAGCAAGGGTAGACAGAGAGAGGCAGAGGTGGACAGGAAGGGAAGCTCCTAAAAAGGGCATTAGGACAGGGGTTAAGTGTAAGAGTAAAAGATGCAAGAGATCAAAGTGGAAAAAGATGGCTCTATATTGGGGCAAGTTCAAGGAGAGGTCAAGAGCCCTACCCAGCAACGACACCAAGTCCCTGAAAGTAGGTTGTCCAGGGAAGCAGGATCCTTGTCCTTTTAGCTGCCTGAGTTTCTCCCAAGACTTTCACCTCCAAGTTTGGGCTTTGGGAACATATTTCAAAGTATTCCCCGCTCAGATCTCCAGACCTCTTTCACTTTTGACGAGACTCTACTCCCAGCTCTGCCACGCCTACACAGAGAAAAAGCACCAAAAGAGTTATCAGTGATATAGATGTGACAACTGAATTTGCTTTCTTCCTCGACTGTTTCTAATGCGTGTGTCTTCTGCTAAACCACTTATTATAAGAGTATTCACCGATCCCTCAAAGATTTGTGGTTTTTGCTCCACAGAACAAAGCACTCAGGAATAATTTCTCAGTGATCAGTACTCAAGGATCGTGTCTCTGGCAGAGAGACAGAATTCTATGGCCCCAAGGAGGAGTTACAGATATGCCAGAGAGGAAAGGCTCAATTTGAGTGCCCTATGGTAGAAGTAAGCAGCCTGGGCAGAGAGAAACCAGCTTTCAGAACTTTTATTGAGAACTACCACTGGTCCAGCAAAAGATGCCTAAACCTTTCTTTCCAGTTCAAACTATCTTTCCCAAGGCAACAGACTATGTTTTTGCTACCATGCCCTTTCTTTAAAAAACGCATGAGGACAAGCATAGTACCCTGGAACTAGTAGTAGTGAAGGGAAAAAAATCATGCTCCAGATCAGTGTGGCAAAAAACAAATCAGCAGGTATCCTCCAAGCAGCAGAGTCTATAGGAGAGGGCTGGTGACAGAGAACGCCACGATTGCCCTAGCACCAGCCAACTTTCAGAAGCTCATACCACCAGGAACAGGAAGTATCTGTTTTACTTTAGTGTGAATAGGGGCAGACCAAAGTGCAGTACAGTTAATCCCCATCTTGTGTCCGCGGAACTAGAGAACAGGGAATCCTCCTGTTTTACCAGGACATACTGGACACACACCTGGTGTGGCAATGAGGTTATCCTTTTATTTGCCCCTGAGTCCAGGACTAAAAGCCACCATCATCACTATACTGCCCTCAGAACAGATTTCAAATGTAAAATTTCCTTCTCGTCTCTGGCAACAGGAGAAGAGGGCCTTCCCATGAATTACTGTTTAATCCTCCTGATAGTCTATAGCCATGGCTTGTCAGGCATGGATAAACTTTGTAATATAGGTTGCTTCCAGGGATATTGTTCCTTGCTTCCTACTCAGAGCTGCTGCATGATTCCAGCTTCTGTATTCTTAAATCAGTACTAAGAAGTGAGGAGAGTGGGGGAGAGAAAGCATTCCTTGTTTGACCTTCAAGCATTTGGCTTCTGGCTTCAATGTATAGAAATCATTTCTCAGCAATGTAAGCCACCATTTGATTCATGGTTTAAAATCTTCAGCGTGACAGTGGTGCTCTCTATTGACCCAGAGTCATCTGCTTCTTCTCCTAAGTTTGAGAAAACAGTGGGAGGGGAGGAGGAGGGATGTGGGAGGAAGACAAAGCAGGAGGGACAGCTAGCACAGGTCATTCGGGGAGAGGGAGGAAGGGAAGATCAGGTTTGTTTTCAGAGGCAGATCCACCAAGCATGTGCTCGCTGGAAGGGGAAAGGGAAGGAGATGGGCACCCTTGCAGGGGAGCACCAGGGGTGGAAATAGCAGCAGATAGAGACAATGTGGGTGGTGAATCAAGGTGAGGACAAGGTCAGGGAAGGAAGGTAGGAGAGGGCTTCGGTCTGTGTTAGTTTCCTGAGCCACCATGTAATCCGTGCAGTTGCTCTACCACCCTCCCTGAGGCCAGCTCAGGCTTATATTCATATTCCTCCCAAGAAAAAACAGAAGTAGAGGTCAAATGGCCCCATTTAAGGATTTTGTTTATTGTTTTCATAATTATTAAACATGCTAAAATCACACAGAGTGGCTGTTCCACTTCTGCTCTGACTCCACAGTGGGGCAGGTGGGAACTACCAGGGTCACTTGGTTTGTGTGGCCTCTGGGGGTGGCTAGGCATGAGGGGTTAGAGGTAGGCAGGTTAACAAAGCCCCAAGAATCCTTCATATAGTACACCTTTACCAGCAGTAACTTGTGTCCTTAGAGATCTCCTCCTCCTTCATTTTTCTTTTTTTCCCAAATCAATTGGCGATTTCCTTCCCAAATCTTCCCATTTCCCTGCCTGTGGCCCCTTGAACCTCTTCCACTTCTGCCCCTTACGGTTCTAGACTAGACGATGAAGGAAACTTTTCCTTGTCTCTACCAGTCCCAGTCTCCCTTCCTTGGAACTAATCTACTGAGCATGCACTAACATGGGAGCAGCTTGATTTAGGTCTGCCCAGGGGAAAGGGAGGCTCCAGTTCCCATGGTGGCTTAGCTCATAGGAGGGAAGTTGAGGTCCTGATGAGAAGGATGTGAAGGGGAAAAATGCTACCTGAAGTGCGAATGTTGTAACCAGTGGAACAGGGCATATGACCCACCCTCGGGCACCCTACTCTGAAGACTTTTCCCTCCCTCCCACATTGTCAGGGGTCCCTCTCTCAACCTCAAATCCTCTTCCTCTTCAACCTCATAAGTCAGACACAGGTACTGATCAAGGAGCTGTATCCCAAGGAGAAAACGTTCCACCCTTAAGCAAGTGGCTGCCTGTTGAATTCTTCATCTTCCCTGTGTTCCTTGTGCCTCTGCAGCTGCGATGGCTTGAGGGGCCAGAGAAAATAATGTATAAGGGTTGGACTTGCCTCAACGAGAAGCTTGAGGGACAAAGAGACAAAGATACATGGGAGTAAGAGCTGTGGAGAAGGGGAGGGAAGGGAGCAAGGTGAAGGGTAAGGTTGGTTATTCAGGAACTGGGATCCTTTTTCTTTTTCTGGAATCGCCGGAACTTGCCCTGAATAGCAAGGGCAGCCTTCTCTGTTTCTGGTGCCGTCAGATCAATATCAATCTCCTCCTCCTCCTCAGCCTTCTTGGTATTGCCAGCTCTCCCTGCAGATAGTTGAGAGATTCATTAATGAGTAAACCTGAATTGCCCCAGGCCCCAAATACAGTGGTTAAAGTCCACTTTCTGCTGGACTCTGTGACATCCCCCAATCTTTGCTAGGACCAGGAATGCCTGATAACTCTCCCA
This sequence comes from Balaenoptera ricei, assembly GCF_028023285.1. NCBI lineage: Eukaryota > Metazoa > Chordata > Mammalia > Artiodactyla > Balaenopteridae > Balaenoptera > Balaenoptera ricei. The sequence continues at coordinate 118,075,532 of NC_082639.1, read as the reverse complement.
GAAGCTTGAGTCAGGGTACCTGGGGTGAGAATTAGCTATAGTAGGTACTCAGGAGCTTTGCAACTCTTGAACCAAGATGACAAATGTCTTCTATCACCACTTATTCCTAAATCCTACAGTTCAGAGTCCCAGAGCACACTCACTTTCCCCTGTTTTCCCTAAATTTCTGATTGAGACAGAGGCTGGGATTATTTGATGAGTTTCTTCCTATCACTGTACCTGTTTCCAAGCATTCCAGAGCCAGTTTCTAAAGTCAAAGAGTAAATTCTAGTAGGTTTACTTCTTAGGAAAAAGTGGAAGGAAGTTTATAGATATAGTAGTCCTAACCTAGTGCTTTGTTTCACTTATCACATTCTTATTCCTGTTACATCTGACTTTAGGAGCTTCCAGGCTTACAGCCCTACTTGTCTTCATGTCCCTATATTTACCTGCTCTACAAACTGCTTAGCCCACCCCCACTCACCCTTTTCCTCTGGGCCAGCTGCCTGGTTGGTTGCTGGGGATGTTTTGGTGTTAAGCTGGAAAAGAAAATTCAGAATATTAGCTATTCACAGAAGTATTAAGGTGCCATCCCCGTAGACTCACCATCATCATTTTCAAGCCCTCCTACTACCAGGTACATCCCTCAGTCTTTTGAAGAAGTGGGTCTCGAGATCAGAGAGAGGGAGAAAAGTCATCAAAATTTATTCAACAAGTATTGATTGGTGCTAGGGAAACTGTAGAGGACAAAACAGAAAAAACCCTGCCCTCATGGAGTTTACATTCTAGGATATAGATAGACAAATGAATAAACAAAATTATTATTATGTTAAGTGGTGATAAGTGCTATAGAGAAAAGACAGGGAAGGGAGGTAGTGACTGCCAGGTGGGAATGGAGAAATACAGTTTTATACAGAGTGGTCAGGAAAAGCCTCTCTGAAAGGTGGCATCTGAGCCAAGAGCTGAAGGAGATAGGGAGTAAGGGCTGTAGATGGTCGGCAAGAGCTTTCAAGGGCCCTGGGGTGGAAGTGTGACTAGCGTGTTTGAGGAATAGCATGAGTCCAACGTAGCTGGAGTGGAGAGGAGGAGGACGGAGGAACCATGGAGATGAGATCAGAGATAACTGGGAGTGGGGGCAGACTCTGTCAGACCTTGGGAGTCTTCTTAAGCCTTGGGAGCCTTTTTAAGGAATTTGACTTTTATCATAAGGGTGATGAGAAGCCATTAGAAACCTTCAATCTGCACATAAGGGGCATTAGGGAGGAAGCTGAAAAATCTGTTAGGCGATTATTGCAGAAAACTAGACAGGAGATAATGGTTGCTTGGATCAAAAAGGTGTCAGTGGAGGTGGTGAGAAGTGGTTTGATTCTAGGTATACAATTGTCCCTCAGATTCCGCAGGAGATTTGTTCCAGGACTCCCGAGGATACCGAAATCCACAGATGCTCAAGTACCTTACATAAAATGGCATTTATTTGTATATTGGCAAGTATTTGCATATAACCTATGCACATCCTCCCACATACTTTAAAAGCTAGATTACTTATAATACCTAATACAATGTAAAGGCTATGTAAATAGTTGTCAATACAATGTAAATGCTATGCAAATAGTTGCTGGCTTGCAGCAAATTCAAGTTTTGCTTTTTGAAACTTTCTGGAATTTAAAAAAATATGTATTTTCAATCTTTGGTTGGTTGAATCCACAGATGCAGAACCCTCAGATACAGAGGGTCAACTGTATTTTCAAGCTACGACTATTGGTTAAGTGGCATAGTGAGACAACTCAAGGATAGCTCCAAAGTTTTTGGGCTGAGGAAATGAAAAAAAATGAAATTGCCATTTCCTGAAATGAAGAAGACAGCAGGAGGAGCAGGTATTAGGGAAAGGATCAGAAGCTTGTTTTTGGACAAGTTTGAGATTGCCTACCTAATTATCCTGGAGGAGTTTGTTTTGTTTTGTTTTGTTTTACATCTTTATGGGAGTATAATTGCTTTACAATGTTGTGTTAGCTTCTGCTGTATAACAAAGTGAATCAGCTATATGTATACATATATCCCCATATCCCCTCCCTCTTGAGCCTCCCGCCCACGCTCCCTATCCCACTCCCCTAGGAGGTCACAAAGCACCTGATCTCCCTGTGATATGCAGCTGCTTCCCACTAGCTATTTTACATTTGGTAGTGTGTATATATGTCAGTGCTACTCTCTCACTTTGTCCCAGCTTCTCCCCCCGCCCCCCTCCCCCGTGTCCTCAAGTCCATTGTCTACCAGGAGGAGATGTTTTTATAAGCTGTTGGATATTCAAGATGAGTTAAAGAGAAGCCTCTTGCCTAGAGATATAAATTAGAGAGTTATTAAGATGTGGTTGGCATTTATGCCATGAGACTGGGTGAGATCACCAAGGGTGTGAGTTCAGATAAAGAGGAGAAAAGGGTCAAATCCTGGGGCATTCCGGTGATTAGAGGTTGTAGAAATGTGGAAAAATCAATAAGAAAAGTTGAGAAGAGCTTGCACTGTTGGTGGGAATGTAAATTGATACAGCCACTATGGAGAACAGTATGGAGGTTCCTTAAAAAACTAAAAATAGGGGCTTCCCTGGTGGTGCAGTGGTTGAGAATCCGCCTGCCAATGCAGGGGACACGGGTTCGAGCCCTGGTCTGGGAGGATCCCACATGCTGCGGAGCAACTGGGCCCGTGAGCCACAATTACTGAGCCTGCGCGTCTGGAGCCTGTGCTCCACAACAAGAGAGGCCGCGATAGTGAAAGGCCCGCGCATCGCGATGAAGAGTGGCCCCCGCTCGCCGCAACTAGAGAAAGCCCTCGCACAGAAACGAAGACCCAACACAGCCAAAAATAAATAAATAAATTAATTTATTTATTTAAAAAAAAAAAAAAAAACTAAAAATAGAACTACCATACGACCCAGCAATCCCACTACTGGGCATATACCCTGAGAAAACCATAATTCAAAAAGAGTCATGTACCAAAATGTTCATAGCAGCTCTATTTACAATAGCCAGGACATGGAAGCAACCTAAGTGTCCATCAAGAGATGAATGGATAAAGAAGATGTGGCACATATATACAATGGAATATTACTCAGCCATAAAAAGAAACGAAATTGAGTTATTTGTAGTGAGGTGGATGGACCTAGAGTCTGTCATACAGACTGAAGTAAGTCAGAAAGACAAAAACAAATACAGTATGCTAACACATATATATGGAATCTAAGGGAAAAAAAAAAAAGGCCATGAAGAACCTAGTGGCAAGACGGGAATAAAGACACAGACCTACTAGAGAATGGACTTGAGGATATGGGGAGGGGGAGGGGTGAGATGTGACAGGGTGAGAGAGTGGCATGGACATATATACACTACCAAATGTAAAACAGATAGCTAGCTAGTGGGAAGCAGCCACATAGCACAGGGAGATCAGCTCGGTGCTTTGTGAGCACCTAGAGGGGTGGGATAGGGAGGGTGGGAGGGAGGGAGATGCAAGAGGGAAGAGATATGGGAACATACGTATATGTATAACTGATTCACTTTGTTATAAAGCAGAAACTAACACACCATTGAAAAACAATTATACTTCAATAAAGATGTTTAAAAAAAAAAAAAAAGAAAAAGAAAAGTTGAGAAGAAGCCAGGAGAAAAGTCAAGAGATTATAGTACTTTAGAAGCCATATGAAGAAACTATTTCAAGGAGACGAGAGTGATTAATTGTGTCAAATTCTGCAGGTAAGGGACTTCCCTGGTGGTCCAGTGGTTAAGAATCCAGCTTGTAATGCAGGGGACGCTGGTTTGATCCCTGGTTAGGGAACTAAGATCCCACATGCCATGGGGCAACTAAGCCCGCTCACCACAACTGCTGAGCCCGCGTGCCACAACTACTGAAGCCCGCACGCCTAGAGCCCATGCTCCGCAACAAGAGAAGCCACCACAATGAGAAGCCCGAGCACTGCAACAAAGAGTAGCCCCTGATTGCCGCAACTAGAGAAAGCCCGCGCACAGCAACGAAGACCCAACGCAGCCAAAAATTTTTAAAAAACAAAGTAAAACCAGTCAAGATATTGTCCCTATCTTCCAGGCTGAGTGAGGAGATAAGACAAGTACCCAAATAATACTTCCTGAGCATTTATTATGCGCCAAACCCTATCCCATTTAATCCTCTGAAATCTCTGAGATGTCATCCTATTTTATAGTTGAGGAAACAGGCTTAGAGATGTTAAAGATCTTGCCCAAGTTCAAGCCACACTACTAGAAAACAGTGGAACTGGCTCTGGGACCCAGGCAGACCAACTCCACACTCTTAGCCACTGTGCTATGTCCACAGGATCGAATACCGTCACATGCTGACACAAATATGCTAATATATTAACAGTTACTGAATCTAGTTGGAAAAGATATGGATGTGCATTGAACAACTCTTTCAACTCTGATAAATTTTTCTAACAGAAAGTTAGGGGAAAATAAGAAGAAAATAATAATTGAAAGTAAAATAAAAATTATTCAAATAAAAAACGCTGGGACTTCCCTGGTGGCACAGTGGTTAAGAATCCACCTGCCAAGGCAGGGGACACGGGCTTGAGCCCTGGTCCGGGAAGATCTCACATGCCACAGAGCAACTAAGCCCCTGCACCACAACTACTGAGCGTGTGCTCTAGAGTCCGCGAGCCACAACTACTGAGCCCATGTGCCACAACTGTTGAAGCCCGCGCACCTACAGCCCATGCTCCGCAATGAGAGAAGTCACTGCAATGAAAAGCCCGCGCACCGCAACGAAGGGTAGCCCCTGCTCGCCGCAACAAGAGAAAGCCCATGTGCAGCAACGAAAGACCCAACGCAGCCAAAAATAAATAAATAAATAAATAAAGATAAAAAACGCTGATGCAGTGCTATGTTTGATAGGGAAGTGTCTTTTAAAATAAATTACAAATTTAAAAATTGTTAGGTAGATGGACAATCCCATCTTTTTGGATGTTAAAATTTGGGCCAAAGACGGCTTTACTGATCATGTGTGATTTTCAAAGGATATATTGGTCACATTTATACCGCCTTTTCAAGTCTTGTGATTTATTTGTGTATTCCTAGCATCTTGCAAAGTACTGGAGAGAGCAGACAGTTATAAAATAAGTATTTAATTTTTTTTTATTATTTTTAAAAATTTTATTGTAGTATAGTTGATTTACAATGTTCTGTTAATTTCTGCTCTAATGTTTTTTTGCTTTGTTTTGTTTTTTATAAATTTATTTTTTGGCGTGTTGGGTCTTCGTTGCTGTGCGCGGGCTTTCTCTAGTTGCGGTGAGCGGGGGCTACTCTTCGTTGCGGTGCATGGGCTTCTCATTGTCGTGGCTTCTCTTGTTGCGGAGCATGGGCTCTAGGCGCACAGGCTTCGGTAGTTGTGGCACGTGGGCTCAGTAGTTGTGGCTTGCAGGCTCTAGAGTGCAAGCTCAGTAGTTGTGGCGCACGGGCTTAGTTGCTCCGTGGCATGTGGGATCTTCCTGGGCCAGGGCTCGAACCTGTGTCCCTTGCATTGGCAGGCAGATTCTTAATCAGTGCGCCACCAGAGAAGCCCTGCTCTAATGTTTTTAAAAGTTGATATGGTCCAGGGACTTCCCTGGTGGCACAGTGGTTAGGAATACACCCGCCAATACAGGGGACATGGGTTCTATCCCTGGTCCGGGAAGATCCCACATGCCACGGAGCAACTAAGCCCATGTGCCACAACTACTCAGCCTATGCTCTAGAGTCTGTGAGCCACAACTACTGAAGCCCACACGCCCTAGAGCCCGTGCTCCACAACAAGGGAAGCCACCGCAATGAGAAGCCTGCACACCACAATGAAGAGTAGCCCCTGCTCACCACAACTAGAGAAAGCCCACGTGCAGCAACGAAGACTCAGTGCAGCCAAAAACAATTAAATTTAAAAAGAAAAGTTGATATGGTCCAATTTTTGTAAAATATATTGATTGCTTATCTATGTATATGTACATTTTTATTTAAAAATCTGAAAGAACATGCACAAGGGTGTTCCCCAAACCCTACAGAATTCCTGCTAGTCCCCCTTTCACCAAAAAAAAAAAAAAAAAAGTTTCCATGAGAGGAAGGGTTGTTCCTGAGACTATTGGGAGACTGGCCACTCATTACTCTTTCTTTTCCCATGATCTTCCTGTAGTCAGTATATATATATATATATATATATATATATATATATATATATATATATATATATATATATATATATTTTTTTTTTTTGGCACATGATCAATGTAATGACCCAGTAGTTAGCTAGGTGACACTTTCCACACTGGCACGCTGTCATCACAAGAGGTCTGTCCACACTGCAAAAGCATGAGATAGATGGGGTGTTTAGTAATAGGATAACAGTCAATAGTCCAGACAAGAGGGTCTCAGGTCAAGAGGCAAGTTCTACAGTCCCATGATCTCTGACTTCAAATCCTACTTTCTTTATTGCCAGCAAATCCCTGAATCTGATCCTTGCTTTAACAATTATCCCTCTCTCTCTCTCTAAGCCTGTTCCCTTAATCCACCAATTCTTTTCTTTCATCCCTCCCCTTTGGAGGAAAATCTGGACCCCAGTTCTAAGCATCTCCCCTGGAGTAGCTGTCCCTTCCTCTACCTTCCTTCTCATATCAGCTAACCTTGAGAATCCTCGAAGCAGGAATATTTGTCAGGACTGAACCTCACACGCCACCCCTTTCCCTCCGCCCTGCCAGCTGTCACCTTCTTGAGTCTCTCCTGAGATTACTGACCCTGGAATGGAGCCATGGCTCAGCTGCTGTCTAGCCACCCAGGGGTTCTCAGCTCCATTTGGCTTAAATTTAGGAGAGGTCACTAGGGAGACTAGAAAAGGGTTCTGTAAAGGAGAAGAAAACCCCTATTACTCACAATGCCCCTTGAAATCTCTCTCACACCTTCTGCTAAAAAGTAATACGCTGGGGCTTCAATCTGCCCCTCCTCCCTGTACCCTCTCCAGCCAGTTCTCAAATAGCTACTCTGAACACTATGAATTTCTGGATTTAGTGGTTAGTGATTTGCTGAGGTGGGAGGTGTGGGCAGTTAGGTCACAGGTTGTTAGCTCCCACCCTCTACGTCATACTCAGCCCTTTACTGGTCCCTGGTCTCTGCCCTAACCCTCCTGTGTATCTTCCAGAAACTCAGCAATTCTAGATGAATCAAGGTCCTCTGGTGCATCCATCTGACAGCCATCAGATTAACCATATTTCTAAACCTAGGAGGCACGGAGGTCCACTCTGGATGAACCAGAAACCACATGTGCTGTAAGAGTGTCTCTTACAAAAACTCACAACTCCAGAGGATCAGTGCTTACCCACAAGAGCTGTGACAGGTGAGCGTTTGTCAGCCGCTCTCTCTCAGCCTCTCATTCTAGCCAGGTATGGATTACTGGAAACTCTCAGGTGCTCTTCTACTTCTTTCAATACTGAGCTCTTCTGACCAGAAATAACAACAGGGAAATGGTTTAGCAAATCCTTCCTTTTCCTTATGGGACCCATCTATGGGAACTGGAAGAAATCAAGGACTTTAGAATGCCACCCCACCTCATCTTATTAATAATCATATATATTGATATAATACTTACTTTGTGCCAGTCACTTTTCTAAGTACTTTAACACGTTGAATTCTTACAACAGCCCTATTAGATAGGTATTGTTACTAGTCTCACTTTACAGATAAGAAAACTAAGGGCCAGAAGAGGTTAATTAACTTGCCTAAGGTCATACAGCTAAGAAGTAGCAAAGCCAGGATTTGAACCAAGGTGGTCTGACTCCAGAGTCCACCCTCTTGAACATTATGCTATGCTGTATCCCAGTCTCCAGCCAAAGGCGTAAGCATGTGTATGCATGTGGTACATACATACCACATGAGACGGATGTCCAGTGTGAAACTGATTTAAATAGACAAGTTTTCCCACACAGCAGAGCAATCCCTAGGTAAGAAGGAAAGTCCTAGAGATCATGATTTCCTTCCATTCCCACAGTTAGGCAGCTGTATTCAAGGACCAGTCTCTCAATCCATAGTCCCCAACACTTTCTTGATATACACTCTAGAGGGTCCTGTCCTCCCAATATGGGGAAAGCTTACTTGTAATTTGAGAACCTGATCCCAGACCTTGTCTACTGACTCAGATTCCTGCTCTGCTAGTTGAGCTAGCCATGCTGATTCTGGCTTTCATCTTGACGTTTGTCCAGTGGGCCTCCTGACACATACCGGGCTGACCCCTGGGGGTTAGCCATAGCCTGTGTGTGTGTTCTTCACTCCCAGGGCCAGATGCTAGCCTTTCAGATTCTGAGAATTCCATGTGAAGGATCATCCTATTGGTTTCCATTTCAAATGACTCTCTTGCTTACATTTAAGCCTGTTATTCCAAGTTTCTAGTGAGTTGAAGCTTGGTTCAGTTCAGCCTCACTGCCTACACAGGACTAAATGTTTCTTACTTCTCAACATGTAATTAGCAACTATGAGGCCCATCAACTCTTGCCTTTCCCTAGAGGGCCCTAGTTTTTTCCCTGCCTACCTTCCTGTGTTCCTTTTCTCCTCACCTCTGGGCCTGATGTGCTCCAATGTTCCATTCCATCATCTTGGCAGTAGGTGCCAATTCCCCATGAGTATACTTTTGTTTCCTCTGCAGTTCAAAGTTGTGGACTCTCCCTTCCAGTGTGGAAGGAGGAAAAGGAGAGGTCTGATGGCTTAGGGGTCTTTTGTCTTCAGACTTTGAGAGACAGCAGAGAGGGAAATGACACAGCAATATCCTCCCTTTCCTGACCCCATACCTCCTTCCAGGGCATTTATCAGCATTCAGATGATGTCTCGTCCTTCCATTTGAGCTTTAGATCCCATTCCCCTTTTCTCCTCCTCAGGAATCTTCACAATCAATTCTCTTGACTTGCTTATAAATAAAACCTCTTCCTTTTTTTAAAACCAAAAAAAAAAAAAAAAAAGTCTTCCTCAATCTGAATTCCTTCTTCAACCACAACTAGAATGAAAAGAAGTGGGTCTAGGACCATGCCTTGAGGAACCCCAGTATTAAAAGTTTAGGGTGAACAGATGGAGAAATATACCATGTTCTTGGACTGGAAGAATCAATATTGTGAAAATGACTATACTACACAAAGCAATCTACAGATTCAACGCAATCCCTATCAAACTACCAATGGCATTCTTCACAGAATTAGAACAAAAAATTTTACAATTCGTATGGACACACAAAAACCCCCGAATAGTCAAAGCAATCTTGAGAAAGAAAAACGGAGCTGGAGGAATCAGGCTCCCCAACTTCAAACTATACTACAAAGCTACGGTAATCAAGACATTATGGTACTGGCACAAAAATAGAAATATAGATCAATGGTACAGGATAGAAAGCCGAGAGATAGACCCACGTGCATATGGTCACCTAATTTATGACAAAAGAGGCAAGAACATACAATGGAGAAAAGACAGCCTTTTCAATAAGTGGTGCTGGGAAAACTGGACAGCTACATGTAAAAGAATGATATTAGAACACTCCCTAACACCATACACAAAAATAAACTCCAAATGGATTAAAGACCTAAATGTAAGATCAGACACTATAAAACTCTTAGAGGAAAACATAGGAAGAACACTCTTTGACGTAAACCACAGCAAGATCTTTTTTGACCCACCTCCTAGAGTAATGAAAATAAAAACAGAAATAAACAAATGGGTTCTAATTAAACTTAAAATCTTTTGCACAGCAAAGGAAACCATAAATAAGACAAAAAGACAACCCTCAGAATGGGAGAAAATATTTGCAAATGAAACAACGGACAAAGGATTAATCTCCAAAATATACAAACAGCTCATGGAGCTCAATATCAAAAAAACAAACAATCCAATTAACAAATGGGTGGAAGACCTAAATAGACATTTCACCAAAGTAGACATACAGATGGCCAAGAGGCACATGAAAAGATGCTCAACCTCACTAATTACTAGAGAAATGGAAATCAAAACTACAATGAGGTATCACCTCACACCTGTCAGAATGGCCATTATCAAAAAATCTACAAACAGTAAATGCTGGAAAGGGTGTGGTGAAAAGGGAACCCTCCTGCACTATTGGTGGGAATATACATTGATACAATCACTATGGAAAACAGTATGGAGGTTCCTTAAAAACTAAAAATAGAACTACCATACGACCCAGCAATCTCACTACTGGGCATGTACCCTGAGAAAACCATAATTCAAAAAGAGACATGTACCACAATGTTCATTGCAGCACTATTTACAATAGCCAGAACATGGAAGCAACCTAAATGTCCATTGACAGATGAATGGATAAAGATGTGGCACATATATAAAATGGAAGATTACTCAGCCATAAAAAGAAATGAAATTGAGTTATTTGTAGTGAGGTGGATGGACCTAGAGTCTGTCATACAGACTGAAGTAAGTCAGAAAGACAAAAACAAATACCGTATGTTAATGCATATATTATGGAATCTAAAAAAAAAAAATGGTACTGATGAACCTAGTGGCAGGGCAGGAATAAAGACGTAGACATAGGGAATGGACTTGAGGACATGGGGAGAGGGGGAGAGGGAAGCTGGGGGGAGGGGGAGGGGGAAGCTGGGGCGAAGTGAGAGTAGCATCAATGTATATACACTACCAAATGTAAAATAGATAGCTAGTGGGAAGCAGTAGCATAGCACAGGGACATCAGCTCAGTGCTTTGCGCCAACCTAGAGGGGTGGGATAGGGAGGGTGGGAGGGAGGCTCAAGAGGGAGGGGATGTGGGGATATATGTATGCATATGGCTGATTCACTTTGTTGTACAACAGAAACTAACACAGTATTGTGAAGCAATTATAGTCCAATAAAGATCTATAAAAATAAATAACTAAATAAAATGTTAGGGTTGTCCTTTCAAAATAGTGCTGGAACAATTGGATAGCCATGTGCAAAAAAACCTCAATCTATATCTTGCACCCTATACAAAAATTAACCTGAAATGGATATAAAACCTAAAACTATAAAACTTCTCGAAGAAAATACAGGGGAAAAATATCTTTGCAACCCTGGGGTAGGCAAAGATTTCTTTGATACACCAAAAGCACAATCCATAAAAGAAAACAATTATAAATTGGACTTCATCAAAATTAAAAACTGCTCTTTGAAAGACACTCCTAAGAGAATGAAGAGACAAACTACAGACTGGAAGAAAATATTTGCAAATCACAAATCTGATAAAGGACTTGTATCCAGTATATATAAAGAACTTTCAAATCTCAATAGTATGAATACAATTTGTAAAAAGGAGCAAGATATTTGGACACTTCACCAAAGAAGATAGATGGATGGCAAATAAGCACATGAACATATATATATCATTAGTCATTTGGGAAATTTGAATTAAAACCACAATTAGATATCATTATACACCTATTAGAATGTTTTTTGTGTTGTTGTTTTGAGGGGGTTGTGTGTGTGTGCGCGCGCGCATGCACGCATGCATGCACACACGTGTTTTTGTTGGTTTTTTTTTAATGACTATACGATGTGCTGGCAAAGATACAGAGTATCTGGAACTCTCAGACATTGCTGGTGGGAATGTAAGATGGAACAGCTAGTGTGGAAGTTTCTTAAGTGTACATTTTTCTTACAACCCAGCAATCCTACTCCTAGGTATTTACTCAAGTGAAATTAAAACGTACGTCTACACGTAAACTTGTAAGTGAATGTTCATAACGGCTTTACCTGTAATCACCAAAAACTGGAAACAGCCAAATGTCCCTCAACTGAGGAATGGGTAAACAAATCGTAATACATCCATAAAATGTAATACTACTCAACAATTAAAGAAGGAATGAACTACTGATACATACAACAACATGGATGAACTTCAAAGGCATTATGCTAAGCAAAGAAGCCAGACCCGAAAGGTTACACGTATACTGTATGATTCCAATTATATGATATTTCTTGTAAAGGCAAAACTATAGGTACAGCAGACAGATCAGTGGCTGCTAAGGGCTGAGGTCATGGAAGGGGTGACTATAAAGGAAAATGGGGGAATTTGGGGATGATGGAACTGCTGTATATCTTGATTGTGGTGGCAGTTACATGATGTATATGTTTGCCAAAATTCACAGAACTATATCCAGATAAAAGTCCATTTTACTGCATGTAAGTTATACCTTATTAACTTATTAAGTTATACAAGTAACATAAGTTATTAAATAATAAGTTATTTTTTTAAGGGGAAAAAAGGTTGAGAGGTCAAGAAGCTAGCCAAGACTGAGAAGGAGCAGTTAGAAAGGTAGAGTAGACAGGTGACTGGGGAAGGGGTGGGAGCCAGGGTCTCTCACGTCTCTCTTCTTTTCATAGCTGGACTTCTCAGAACACTTACTGTCTCCATTTCCTCACCTCCCACACACTCTCCAACCCACTTCAACCTAGCTTCTACTCCTACTCCACTGAAATGCCTCTTTAGAAAACCAATGTGCTCTATGATAAGAAATCAAATGCAAAAGTTTCAGCTCCACTTGGCTTGACCTCTTGAAGCATTCAATACTGTTAATCATTTCACCTTTCTTGACACATATTCTTTCCTTGGCTCCTGGGACATCACAGTTTTTCCTGGTTTTTCTCCTATCTTTCTGGACACTTCTGTCAATATTTAAGTACTGGGAGCTCTCGAGGTTTAGGGCTAGGCTCCCTTCTGTTCTCTTTTCCTAGATGATCTTATCTGCACCTATGACTTCAGTTATCATTTATACAGCACCATCCAATAGAACAGTGGTCAGCAATCTATTGCTCACTGCCAAATCTGGTCTACGGCCTGTTTTCCTAAATTAAGTTTTACTGGAACACAGCCATGCCCATTGTTTGCATATTGTCTGTGGCTGCTTTTGCACCACAATAGCACAGTTGAGTAATTGCAACAGAGGCCACAGGGCCCACAAAGCCAAAAATACTTGCTACCCGGCCCATTACAGAAAAAGTTTGCAGACCCCTGCAAAATAACTTTTTGCAATGATGGAAATGTTTTATATCTGTGCTGTCCAATATACGGCATCCCCTAGGCACATGGGGCTATTGAGCATTTTGAAATGTGGCTAGTGCAACTGAGGAATAAAATTTATAAATTTATTTAATAAGTTAATAATTTATTAATAACTAATAAGCTAAATAGCTACATGTGGTTAGTGGCTACCATATTGAACAGCACAGAATGCCATTGACGGCTCAAATGTACAGCTTTCCCTTGGTATCCAAGAGGGATTGGTTTTAGGATCCCCAGGGATAGCAAAATCCACAGATGCTCAAGTCCCTTACATAAAATGGCACAGTACAGTCTGCCCTCCAGTACCCATGGGTTCTGCATCCTCAGATTCAGAAATTCGATCCACTGTTGGTGGAACCCGTGGATGCAGAGGGCAGACTGCATACCTCTATCCCAGAAATCTCCTCTGAGGTTTAAAACATCTCCACTTGGATGTTCTATGGAAACTCCAAACTCTTTGTGTCTCAAACTAAATTCATAATCCTACCTACCCAACCTAGTCCTCTGCAAGTATTCCCCATTTCATCCAGTTGTACAAGCCACAAACCTAGAAATTGTTCTTGACACCTTTCTTTCCTTCACATTGCATATCCAATTCAATATTAAGTCCTATTAAGTTTATCTCCCAAATATCTCTTAATCCATTCACTTCCACCATCCTAACACAGTTGTTTCTTATGTGGACCACGGTAATAGCCCAAGAGGTTACTGATGCTCTTAGGATAAAGAAGAAAATTCTTTTTTTTTAGAAGAAAATTCTTAACACAGTCTAAAAGGCCTTACATTATGCAGCCTCTGATTACCTCGGTAACCTCATCTCTGTTCCTTCTCACCTCAGGATCTTGGCACATGGTTCCCTTACCCTTGCTCCCCTTTTACCTAGTTAATTCCTATTTATCCTTCAGAGCTCTCCTTAAGGGTTCCTTCTTCCAGGAAGCCCTTCTTAGCTCCCCAGACTAGGCTAGGACCCTCATAAGTTTTCACAGCACCTGGTATTTCTCCTTAGTAGGACTTGTTACTAATGTAATTAAATAATAATTTATTGATTAGATATTTAATGTCTGTCTCCTCCATTTCTGTGCGAGTTCCTATGAGGAACTTGCTATGAGGGTAAGGGCAGTGTCTATCTTACTCACTCCTGTAGTCCCAGGATCTAGCACGATATAAACTCAGTATATGTTGAACAAATGAAGGGAGCTCCTACTCTGCTTTATTTGCCACCTCACCACGATTTCTGAAGTCTAATTTGTTTTCAGATAGCTGAGGGCCTCATTCTGTAGCTGGTTCAGAGATTGTGAAGCCAGGTCATTGCTTTTCCTCACATCAGTAGATGTGCCTGAAAAACAGCTGAGGATGAAGGGGAAGATCTTCTCTAGGAGTGTATTTCATGTTACCTGTATTATAGTTACTGTGTATTTGTCTTACCTCCCCTTCCCCAACTTCACCACCCCACCAGAGTCCATTTCCTTGAAAGCACGGTCCATTTATTTGTGCATCACTTGTAGTAACTGCAACCTATGTCTTGCACATAGTAGGTATTCAGTAGATATTTGTTTACGTGAATTAAAATTTTCTCAAGCCTCAAATTCCTGGTGGAAGCAATATGTCATGTTAGGTAGAGTTAGACAGATCCGAGTTCATATCCTGGATCTGCATTGACTATCCCAGCTCTCCCATTACTAGCTGTGTGACATTGGGTAAATCAGTTAGCCTTGCTGTGCTCAGACATCTCATCTGCAGAAGAGAAAACATATTTATCCTAAAAGGTGAAAAGACTTAGAAAAAATGTATGCAAAATACCTAGCATATATCAAAATAAATAGTTATTATTTTGAAGTAATGTAACTCTGGATTGAATATAAGAATAGGTCAAGTTACTGGGTTGTTGCCTGGCTCAAGGTCTGGAATCAAAGAGTAGAGCTTTCACAGAGTATATCTTCACCAAGTGAGACTGAAGGAGGAAGGGAATACCTGGGATGGCTCTAAGGGCCCTTGAGGCTTATTCTGCTACCAAAGGAGTTTCATAACTGTTCTCTTTCTACCCTAAACCAACCCTGGAAATCACAATCTCCCTGTATTCTCAATGTCTGTCCCCAAAAATGCTGACAGTAGCTCTAAACCTTTGGTAAAGGGCCCAGCAATAGTCTGCTTGGGCAGAAATTGTATTCTGTATAGCAGCTGCCCACGTCTGTAACCCTGGAGCCTCCTGGAACTACTCCCAGGTCAGAGGTGTACCAGAGGGGACCTCCAATACAGCACCTCCATTAGTGTTCATGTTTCATTGCAAAGAACCCTTAGACACAAACACACCCTATTTTTTTTTTTTTTTTTTTTTGGTAGGCCACAGGGAGAAGATGATTAGTGCTCAGGAGCAAATAGACCATATCTCCTCAATCAATCCTTTGTATCAGCAAGATGACTCTGTAAATCCATTCCTTGCCTCAGAAGGATAGTTTGTTAGTATTGGCAAAGCACCTGAAAATAGTCAAAGTGGTAGCGACTTAGGTGCTTTTTCCCTATAGCTGTCACTATTGGGGAATAGGTACCCTATAACTCTAGGTCCTACTCGCCCTGCCCCCTTCTTAGGCTGCATTTCTTCCTTTCTTTGTCTCTTTCATCTTTAATGGTGTTGCCACAGCAACCATTGTCATGCGAAGAGGCAAGATAGCGTCACCCCCTCTGTTCCAAGCAGCAATTTAGAACTAACCATGGGAAAGGTAAACTACCCAGATTTCCCCATACTCCTCATCCCACTGGGGTCTTTAAAGAGGTATCACAGGTTGTTAGCAGCAGCAACAGACAGGAACAAAGGAGCACCTCACTGTATCTGGATCACATATACTGTGCTTTTGCATGATATAGCTTGGATGCTGGGCAAATGAAAACACGTCATATACACATTATAGTACTGTTAGAATCACTTAGCTCAGATGAATAGGCACAAGGACTCAGAATACTGTCCTATAGTCCAGGGCAGGGAAATCTAAAAAGGGCCTGAATCCTAAAAATCCTAAACATGAGCCCCAAAGACCCCTTTCTTGCCTTAGTATTGAAATAAATCCTAGGCCTTGTAAGCTCCCTGCTTGCTTTAGAGATGCAGAAAGTGAAGGGAGAAAGGCGTTAGTGCATTTGCTTTCAAGTAGTGACAAAGAGGCTTCAGCCCCCCAGGGACCCTTTTATCCCTGCTGACATGTTCTCCCCCAATGATAAATGAAGTTCACTGCTAAATATCCTTAGAGAGGCCTTTGGGATCCCCTGGTGCCCCTGAAAGACCCTGGACTGCTGTTTTTGGAGCACTGTTGGAACTGTTTCAATTCTTTCAGTGCAGCAACCAGCTGCAGTCCTCAAACAGCTTCAGAAAGACTTGCTCAAGGTCACCCTCAAGATAATAATAGAAAAAGAACTAGGAATCCTTACTCCAGGTTCTACAGACACACATTCTTTTCCTAATGTTTCCTAATGCATGGAATATAACCCAGATACCTTAGAGACAGCAATAGAACCTAAGCAGTCCGAGCTCCCAAGCCCCCTGGTCTGTCCTTCCCCACTCAGCCATCCCACCCCTGTTTCCTGAAATAGCAGTACCCCTCACTGGAGTCAGGCAGAATTCTTTAGCTATGCCAACTCATGGTATGCGGTGAGTCAACAGCCCCCGCCCGTTTCCCCCCAGCATGGGCTGCCACAATTTAATGAGTAGTTATTTGTGGTGCTCTGCACACAGCTTGGAACTGTGCCTTCACCTCATACTGAGGGTAGGGGGTGGGGGAGAGAGAGTAGTGCCAAAGCATCATTTATTACTGTAATCTTCAGTGTGCATCCCACCCATGGCGTTATTGTCCCAAAATAAACGTATTAATCCCACCACAGCCTACAAAGCAAACACTCAGCTGGAGGGCTTTGTGTGGGAGGGAGGCAGCACCAAGGACAACAGAATGGTAAATGGCACCTCTTTTCCCTGGATGGGGGGTTGGGAAACCTAGGTGGGCCTGCCTTCTGGCGTCAGCCTGGAATTAAACAATAATCAGGCTTCAGGGAGGAGAATGTGATGAGGTCTAGGCACCTGCAGGGATGCAGATTTCTTAGAAAAGGTGGTTTGGGATCTGCTTCTGACTTGGCTTACTCTTACAGGTAAAATAATTCTGGGGCAAGTCAAGCCACTTTGAGAAGTAGGTCTGGAGTACGAATTTAAAAAATCATGCACTTAGTATTCATCACTTACTTTGCCAGCCTAATGTGTTCTTCTTTCCCTCTTCTAGATTTCTCCTCCCAAAGCTTTTGTACTCTCTTTGGAAGTCAAGTGGCCAAATGAAGGAGGAGTAAATGTTCAGTGCCTGTCTGATTATCAGGTACAGCAATTTTACTTAGATACCTGTTTTCTACGCTGGATCCTCCAAGTCAAATACTTTAGAGTTAAGAGAATTGCTCATTCCTTTCTTTTCTGAAAGAAAACCTCTCCTTCTGGTCCTTGATGCTTTACAGTTATGGAAATCAGTGATGGACACCAGAAACTAAGAATGCATGAAAAGAGGACCTCCAGACTTCCCCCTTCCTACACTCTTATTAACTTACCTACTCCACTTCAGCACATTCATTGCACCCACTTTTAAGGTGACTAGTCGTCTTGCATAGGAAGAATAGTGCTTACCCTGTCTAGTATTCTACCAAAATTTACCCCTTTGATACATATCATCCTATGTTGGTCTCTCCTCTCTCTCTATCCTCTTGCTCAGGATTTAGTAAATCACACTGCTTAGATCTCCTGTAGAAAGTATTTGTAATATATTCCTTCAAAGTTGCATGTAAATTAAATCATTCTATCACTGGAGTCACATGTTAAAAGAGTCTTAGGGAAAGTTCTTTGGGGATAAGAAGGCAGCAGTTCTATGCCCCAGTGTTGGTTCTAATACTGTGTAAACTTAGATAAGGTTTGGGCCTCAGTTTCCTCATCTGTAAAATGAGAAGATTGGACCAGACGATCTTTAGGGTTCCTTGACAAATCTGAAATTATATCGTTAAAATGTTTTGATATATTATTTGAGATTTTCTTGGTAAAAAAAAAATACCTGTATTTCTTCTAGATAGAAGGATTTTTGCAAAACTAAGCTTATTTTTTCCATGATAACATAGACTCATGAAAGACAATTTGGAACTATAGAAAAACAGAAAGAAAACAGGGGGAAGCACTCATAGAACCACTACCTTGAAAAGACAAGGTAGTGACTTGTCTTGATTGACCTGATCCTACTTCCTCCTCTGCCTTTGCAGCCCTATCTCCATCACTGTCATCACTTAAGACTCTCCATGGACAGACATGAAAGACACATCAGGTTTGCATATTCGGACTCCAGCCACAATACTTACGGTGCCTGACCCTATAGAGACTTGACATTCTAAGGTGTTACTGATCACAGCTGCAGCTTAGGAAGAAGACTCGTCTATATTCCCAGGTCACAGGATGACAAAGTCATCCACTTTTATCAGCCAGAGTCTCCTGCTCATGCAGCTAAAGCCAACAACCTGAACTGGTGACTAAGAAAGGGATAAGCAAGCTCTAGAACCAAATTCTTGTTTCTCTTACTTCAGAAGACAGATATTTCTAGAGGTGGAAGGCTTTCCAATATCAAGCTCTTCTGTTTTATATGTCCAATATAATCATCATCATAATAAAATACCAATGAGAGAGAAAGAGAGAAACTTGGATTTCCTCCAAGTCCCTACCAGGTTCCCTAACAAATGGTTCACAGAAGACATAACAGAATGATGTCACCCTGACCAAACTTCCATTGTGGAGAAGGTTGTAGATTCAGGCAGATATGCACAGGAAGGAGAATGTGATCCCCAAAGTGTGATATCCCATTCCTATTACCTAAGAGGACAGCAAGCAGAATAATAAAGGAGGAAGTACTGGTTCTGGTGAGGTTTCTAACTGATCTGTCCCTTGCTCCATCCCCTGCCAGCCTGGGGACAGACACTATGGGGCAGACACCATGGAACTAGTTACCAGTCATCCATAACCCCCATTTCAGCAGAATGACTGCTGGACCAAGGGATGCCTCCAGCTGGGCTTTTTACAGTTGAGAAGTGCAACAGGATCACAGAAGAACTTGCAAGTGTGCTTTAAGCCACCAGCTACACCATATGACAAGGGATTATAGGAAAGAGCCCTCAGGGACTGAATGCATCTCCCAGCCCCATTCTTCACCGAAACTAGCAAAAAGTTATTAAACTATAAGAGATAGACTGTGATTCACAGCAATCAAGTCCTGCCTGCAGCTGTGAATGCAGATGAGCTGGAGATGAGCCCCTGCAGCTCCTCTGCACACGAACACACACACTCACAGGGAAATGCTCTGCTGCAGTACTGAGTGACAGCAAAGAGCCAGGAAGGGAAAGAATAACCAGAGACCCTCCCCAGCAGCGTCACCAGGACCCTACACTTTTCCTTTAGGTCTGGAGACCCCCTCCCCAATTTTTGTTCTTCATTTGAAATGGGAATCTCTTAAAGAGATCCCAAATTCTCTCATTTCATGCAGTTTCACTGAAGCAAGAAAATAAGCAGGTGGGGGAGGTGAAGCTTACATAAGATTCAGAGTGCACAGGGCTTTCCTGGGCTAGGGCTCCAGCCTGAAAGAGAAGACCCCTGGGGCTGGGCTGAGAGAAATAAAAAAGTTTGGAGTCTCCCTAGAGCTTCAGAGCTCCGGGCAACACTTCCACTTTTCTTCATAGCTTTTACAAGAGGAAGAAAACAGGCTGGATCTTGGCCTCTAGGGAAGCAGAGGCCCTTTGGGGATCTGGTTCAGAGACAGCTGATCTCTGTGTAAGCCCAGGTGGCTGCTTCTGGATTTTATAAATACTCATCCCTGAAGCCAGGCTCAGCTCTGTATTAGGAGGCAGCTTCTACGGCTAAATTGCTAGTTAGGACCAGTTCACTCTGACAGCCTGGGAGGCCAGGCAGCCCTGCAGACGCTGTCAGTTACTTCCCATCCAAGGATCCCACTCTCATCATTCTACTGAGTTCCTGATTGAGGCTAGTCAAGTACAGCTGCTAAGTCAAGACTTGACTTTCCCCTCAAACACCAAATTATTTTTCTTGACACTGCTTTGTGATAGCTTTGTCACTCCACCAAATATCACCCTAAATCTCAGCCCCTGTAGTGTATCCTACAGAGGGGCTGTGCACTTCCCCTAAAAAGCACAGGCTAACCACACATCTTCATGTTGGCATAGACTTCAGATCACAAACCTCCAGGGGATGGCTTGAATTGCAAATTTCAGATTTAGAAACACTAGGGGGGCATTGAACTCTAGACCTCTGTGAAAAGAGGGCAAAGAAAACCTCTCTTCTCATATTAGGGCTGAAAGAAGCAAAAGGAAAGAAGATTGAATCTTTTTTTTCCTTTTCTTTCTTTCTGAAAGGCTGCTGTGGTCACAGTCACAACTATCTGAGGGACAGGAAACCACTTTAGTTCATCTGCAGCCCCCAGAGTAGCTGAATTTTCCAGGATAAACTTAGTGGACATGGCAACCAAAACATAGTAGTTGGCACTAATTGGCTCCCTGGACGAGAGCTTTTGTTAGGAGCCAGCAGAGCTCCTACTAAAGATGAAGATCTAAACTGAGACCTCGGCTACAGGGTCCTACCCCTTCACTAACCTTGTATCCTTGAGACTTCTCATGCTAGTTTTCTGAAATACTCTAAAAAAAATTTTAAAAGAGAGAGGGAGATAATAACAATAGCTAACATACATTGAGTGCCTACTCTCTGCCAGGTACTGTTCTCAGTACTTGGCATATATTATCTCATTTAATCATTAGAACAACCAGTATTACCCCCATTTTGCAGATAAAACACTGAAGCAGAGGAAGGTTTAGTAAACTTGCCTAAGGCCACATAGCTAGTAAGCAGTAGAGCTGGGATCTGGCATATAGCTGAGATGTTGGATTTAACACAAGATCCTGGGTACTAGGAAAGGGGTTGCAGAGAGCAAGCCTGTGATGTCACTGCCCATACTGACTTCACTTAGAAAGGAAGATCCTTGTCTCTGGATGCCTACAAATGCAGTCAAACAATGGGAGAGGTCTTTCCCAGTCTCTGCTTTGACCCCCACGGATGGACGGTGTTCTTTGAATAGAGGAAATCACAGTTAATGGACTGGGTCTGGCTCGGATGACCACGGACCCTGTGGAGACTCAGGGTGTAACAAGCGCTGCAGAAAGAGGTCTACTCTTCAAGGGGACATCTCCCCAGGAGCCAGACAGGCCCCCACTACAAGGCTTCTGAATATCAGAATGGTCCCTCCAACGGTTGGTTCTTGATTGAATGAGTGGAGGGTAGGATGCCACCTTCCTAAAAGGGACGAAGTGGCCACCCCAGGGGGCGAGGGCTGGAGTTCTCCATTGAATGCTACATAAGGAGTGTAAAAGCAATACAGCCCTAGGAGAGGGAAGACAGAAGCTAATGTTTTTCTCAGAAGTCAGGGGAGTGAAGGGAAGCCCGAGTAACCTCGGAGCAGTAAGACCTATGCAGAGGGCAGTATCCTGAGGATAAAACTTACGACCTGAGACCTCAGCCCTCCCATTCTACAGTCGATTCCAGTCCTCCAAAATCTCCACCGACAGTCAGGGAACTTAAAGCCTCCCTCTTCCAATCGCTCCCCAGCACTCCAAGGTGGGAGCTTTCCCAGAGAGGCAGGGGGCGTCCCGGGAAGATTCTCAGCGGCTCTGGGCTGCAGCACCCTCCCTCGCAGCCCTGGGACCCCGAGCCGCGGCCTCCCCGCGCCGCAGCCCTAGTCCGCAGCGGCGGGGCCGGGCAGCGCCTCTCACCTCGCTCATCGCGGCGGCCAGACGGGGCGTGCGGGGCGCGACACGTGCAGGGGAGACAAGGGGCACTCGGGTTGCACGGGCGACGGCCGCGAGTTGCCGGGCTCTGAGGCAGGGGCCCCGCTGACGAGGCGAGGAGAGTTAGTGCGGAGAGCCGCTGCTCCAGTGCCCGCACCCCAGTTCCGGGCGCTCAGCTCCCTGCCGGGAGTCCCCTTCCGACCCTGTCCTGTCAGAGCCGCTCCGCGAGCCTCCGTCGGCCCCACCTTTTATAGTCAGCTCCTTACCAGCCTCCAGCCCGACCAATAGGAGCTCTTCCTGCCGCAGAGTGACAGCCCCTGGCATCCAATGGTGGCAGGCTCAGAGGTCTGCTGCATTTCCAAACTAGGGTAAGGCAGAGAGCGGGAAGGAGGGGGAGACCGTCGGGGGATGAGAAGATGGAAAATGAAGCAGGGGGAGCAAAGAAGGAAGGAGAGGAAGGAGTAGTACATGAAGGAAGGAGAGAGAGAGGGAGGGAAGGAGTGTGTGAGTTTGAGAAAGTGAAGAAAGAAGAGCTGGAAGGAGATCAAGAGGGTGCATGTGAAGCAGGAAACTGAATGAAAGGGTAAAAGCTAAGAGATGTTACAGATTAAGATTTAGTAATAGGATGGCAGTCTGAATAAGAGAAGGGCAGAAAGGAGGAAGGGAAGGAGAAGGAGAGATAGAGACAGAGAGGGACAGAGAGAGCAAAAGAGAGACAGAGAGATGCAAGGGGACGGTATTCTGTGGCAAAGAACAGGGAAAATTTGAAGTGCCTGTTTGATTTGGAAGATCATAGATCTAAGGAGTTGAAAGACATTTTAGGATTCATCAATTCTACCTCCCACATAATGCGAAAAACCCTTCTCCAACAAAATGATGGTCCCCTAGGGTCTACTTCAATAGGTAATGAGCGCCCCCCAAAAGTTAATTTACGACTGTTTACTCATTCAGTCTCATTCTGACAATGTGCCCTCCACTGTGGTGGTGAAGCTATTAAAAAAAAGAGAGAGAGAGAGACACACACACACACACACACACACATTATGACCTTGCACCTATTGTTGCCGTTAAAATAGATTTCAATATGCAAGTCCTATCTCCTAGAGTCTAGGTTTTTTCTTCCTGCAATTCAGGTAGGAACCCATTTGGTGGTATATGTTTGAGTACCAAAACTAGCAAGTGGATTCTGCCCAGATGTAGGGAGCAGATGTGAAAGATGAAGCCCACAGTCCAATCTATATAGATTATTTTTCAATAAGATGGAACTTTACTAAATAATCACTATGTTGTATAAGTTTTAAGAAAAAAACATGATTAGAGCAAGATGAAAAGAAATAGAACACCTAGGTAAAAGTCAGGAACTTTCTGATAACTTCAACTGCTATTCCTAAATATCTGGCTTTCATTTCTACTTTAAAGAAATCTTTTAAATGCTCTTGCCTGTGATACTTCTAGGCATTGTAAAACCTTTTAGCCTACTTAAAGCTTCAGTCAGCCAAAGCCAAACACTTTCAGCTTTAGCTGTTACACCCTTTTGATAATTTCTTTCATGGCCTGTAATAACTGAGTCATTAATAGCTGAGCTTCTCTCAGCCAGCAACCACTGATCCCTTCTCAACAACCAGATTCAGATAAGACCTCAAATACCCTTTCTCTAGCTAGACCCTCTGTGTGTTTACATTTTCTCTGCCACTTCGGAAACAGAGAAGATGGAAAAAAGATCACATATTTTCCCCCATCTACCTGGGATTTTCTGACTCTCACTTTCCAGTGGGAATCTGGTTGCCTAAGTTACTAAATTCTAAGTAGGCTAGCTCCTACTTACTCTATGCAGCCTATCTCTGGCTTCCCCCACCTGTCTAAGGACCAGCTAATTAGCCTTGAAAAGATTGTCTTTAGTGAAGCAGACCTCTCCAAAGTTCTTGAACAGCGATGCAAAGATTATACAGAGAATTCAAGATCCTAGATCAGAGATTAGCAAGCTTTTTCTGTAACAGCCAGAGAGTAAATATTTTAGGCTTTGTAGGCCCTATAGTTAAACTACTTGAGCCTCCCATTATAGCTTGAAAGCAGTCATAGACAATGTCTAAACAAAATAGGTGTGGCTATATTCTAATAAAACTTTATTTGTGGACACTAACATGTGAATTTCATATAATTTTCAAATGCTGTGAAATATTCTTTTTCTTCTTTTACATTTTTAATGTAAAAACCATTCTTAGCTCACAGACTGTGCAAAAAACAGGCAGCAGGCCAGATTTGGCTTACAGGCCATAAACTGCCGATCCCTGCCATAGATGATTAAATGCCCAAGTATGCTACAACAGTAAGTTGTACAACAGTAAATAGTATAGGTCTAAGAAGAAAGACATTGTCTAGGACTGAAAGAGTCAAAAGCTTCCTGGAGAAAGTGGAATTTGGGTTGGATAAAGGAAGGGTAAAATTTAGACAAATGCTAGAAGGAATGGGGGAAGGAGGCAAAGGTGTCGATCTGACATCTGGGTGATAACAAGAAAAAAATGATGAAAGAAGACTGAGGTTTATGATAGGGAAGTGGCAGGAGATGTGTGAGGGCCTTGAATGTCAGAATAAGGAATTTAAACCTTACCCTTGTACAAATGGCATTTTTAGATTATTCTTGCAAGGAAAACATAGGACTGATTTGACAAGAGAAAGACCAAGAGCAGGGAGAAAAAGATGAGGATGTCATAATAATACAAAGTGCTACAGTCTGGGTGACTATAGTGACAGTAACAGAAGAAAAGGGACAACATCAAGAAACATAAGGCATAAGGAATCAATAACAAGATTTAGGAGAGGATTCAAAGTGACTCTTGGAATGGGGACCAGAAAATTGGGAGTTATTCAATTATTCACTGGCTATTAAACACACATTATGGCCAGGACTTATGCTAGGTGTTGGGAAAATAAGACCCACGTGACATAGAACCTACAGTCTAGAAGGGGATAGACGGTCATGTGAACGCGAAGGTGCAATATTATTATGGGTGTTGTGGTGGAAGTCTGGGCAAGTGCAGTGAGAGTCCAGAAAAAGGAATAGAATGAGAATAATAATCTGAACAGGCATCATAAGGAACTACTAAGAATAGCAAGATCCCATGCATGAAACTGGAGTTAATTTGTGAAGACATTCACATACTAGAATGAGGATAAATGAAATCAGGTATGTAAAGGCACTCTGTAAACTGTGATGCTAAAATGTGAGCTATTTTTACATTTTACCAGAGCCTTGTGACTAGATGAACTATGAGGGAAGAACACAGAAGAAGAAAGGTGAGGAGGTTGAAATTGAGCCTTAGAGAAAAACCCATAGTTTTCCATAACCCGTAGCCTTAGGAAAAATGAGAATCCAATAGAGGAGAAAGAAAAAAGAGCTATTAGAAGTACAGGCTGAGAATCGGGAACGCATAACATCATAGAGGCTAGGGAGAAAAGGCATTTCAAAGAAGATAATGTGGTTGTCAGGGAGTCAAAGCAATAGGGAGGCTGATTGGGAGAAACATAAGAGAAAGCCCATTGAATTCAACAGGTCACCGGAGATCTTTGGTGAATTTAAAGAGGA
This sequence comes from Balaenoptera ricei, assembly GCF_028023285.1. Lineage (NCBI taxonomy): Eukaryota > Metazoa > Chordata > Mammalia > Artiodactyla > Balaenopteridae > Balaenoptera > Balaenoptera ricei. Next base: position 118,050,061 of record NC_082639.1, on the reverse strand, counting down.
TCAAAACCCGATTACAAGGTACAAAGAAAAGGAGGTAGCCTGAACCCTTCCTATTCAAAGAAGTGTTTCTGCCAAAACTTGGGAGGCCAAATAGGATAAAGCAGGCCCAGACTGGCAATTTGGCTCAGTGGACACCTGAGTGAGGTTGACCACATGTCAACTGCAAACATGGCAGGTAAGAACAGCAGGCAGCAATTGTTCAGAAGTCAGACAGGAGTCAGGAATCAGACTAAAAGACTAATGAGTATCCTGTCAGAAACTCAGAACAGCAAAAGATAATCAGCTATGAAAGACAGCAGCTAAAAGGGAAACAGGAAATTATACCCAGATGACATGGAATGTACCTTACTAAAAAATGCCTGGAAAAATAGATACTCATTAAGTATTTGTTTAATGAATGAATGCATTCTCAAATAATAACATAATGCCACATAGAATGAGCATGAGTTTGGAATCAGACCTTAATTCATATCCCAGCCCATTTATTCACTCTGTAAACATTTATTATCTGTGCTTGGAGTATACAAGACCCTAAGTATCCAAAAATAAAAGATGCAGCTCTTGACTTCAACTCACAGTTGATTGACAGTCAGAAAGTGACAGTTGCTCTGCAATGTGATAAGTGCTGTGACAAATGTGTGAGCAGATGTGTAGCTCTAACCCACAGGCTCCCAGAGGTGATCTGCTGTACTCAGGCCCAAAGGGCCAAAAGGATCAAGAGGACCTGGTGGGGGGATATGTGGTGGTTTGGAAGTGGGGTGTGTGGGGCAATTCCAATCAGGCTGAATAATAAGGGCAGATGTTCAGAGGTGTGTGAGTGTAGCTTGTTCAGGGAACTCTAAGTGCTTAAGCACAAAGTATGATGTGTTAGGTCAGGGGAGGGAAGTGGGATAAATGAAGGCAGAGTGATAAATAGGGGCCAGATCACAAAGCACTTTGTGTGGCATGCCAAAGAGATTGGATTTTATCCCAAAGGTGATGAGAAGCAAATGAAGAATTTTAAGCAGGGGAGAGACATGATCAAATTTGCATTTTAGAAATAGCAACAGCGTGGAGGATGGGTTGGAAATAGATGAAGCTGGTCTTAGGGAGAATAATTTAATTTAATAATTTAATTCCACTACTTGCAGTGATAAGTGGAAAATGATGAGGGCCTGAACTCAGCTAAGAGGTAGTGGGCATGTAGAGGCCAGGAGACAGGAATGGCAGGGCATGGCATCTGATCTTTTTTAGGGAGGGAGAGAAAAGGGGCTAGGTGACTCCCCGGCTTCTGGCTTGACATCAGGGAGAGGGTAGCAGTGGAAAAGAAGGAAAGGAAGAGGGTAAGAGAATGAATATGTATTGACTTCTTTCCATGTTCCAAGCACTGTGTAAGGAAGTTTACATATATCACTTTATTTAATCTTCACAACAAACCCAGCTAGTGGGTATCATTAAACCCTTTTTTCCAGATAAGAAAACCAAAGTTCCGAGAGTTTAACCTACCAGGCTACAACCAACACAGTTGTTTTTCAGAGCCTGGCCTAGGACAGGTATGTTGGAAGAGGGTAAGGACATCAGTTAACCCTGAAAGCCTGTTCATCATGGATGCCAGGGGCATCCTGCAGCCCATCTCCCAGCCTCAGGCCGCTCAGTGGGAGAGACCATGAAGCCGGGGGAGTATTTCTGTACATAAGAAGAACAAGGTCAGAGAGGTGTGTTCCTAAGACAACCCCGTCTCAAAGAACTGCAAGGTGGACTTCTCCAAGAACAAGAAAGCTCAGGGCCAGGGAATTCCCTGGCAGTCCAGCGTTTAGGTCTCTGCACTTTCACTGCCCAGGGCACAGGTTCAATCCCTGGTCAGGAAACAACAACAACAAAAAAGAAGGCTCAGGGCAACCCCTGGGCCCCAGGTGAAGGGGCAGCCCTGGGCCAGAGCACCTCTCCTCTAGTCTGAACTTCTCCCTAATTCAGTACTGAGCTAGGAAAAGGAAGTCAGCCTCCCTTCCCCGGTCTGGGAATGGCCCAGCCTGATGATATCTGACTCCCGTGGAGCTGAGTCTCAGTGACTTCAAATAATTAGGAAAGGAACCAAAAAAAAAAAAAAAAAAAAAAGTAATTCAGCTAGCAAGAGCTGGAGTCAAAATTTGAACTTAAGTCTTTATGACTCCAAGCCACATGTGCTTTCTATGGGCTTGGCCAAAAAGTTCATTCGGGTTTTTCCATAACATCTTACAGGACAACCCAAACGAACTTTTTGGCCAACCCAATACTTCCTCATGTTGGGATAGTCACCAAGGTAGGTTGTGTAGGAGAAATTAGTTTGTGGGGAGGTGACAATGATTTCCATTTTGTTTTTATTTTTTCTGGTTTTATTGAGGTACGACTGACATGTAACATTGTGTAAGTTTAAGGTGTACATCATAATGACTTGATATGTATATATTGGCAAAGGATTCACTTCACAGCTACAATTTTTTTCCTTGTAATGAGAACTTTTAAGATCTGCTCTCTTAGCAACCTTCAAATATACAATATAGTATTGTTAACTATAGTCATCATGTTGTGTACTGCAACCTCAGAATTTATTTACATTATAACTAGGAGTTTGTGCCTTTCGACCAGCTTCACCTCTCCCCCCACCTCTGCCAACCACCAATCTGATTTAATCTAATCTTTATTTCTATGAGTTTGGGTTTTTTTTTTTCTTGGCCGCCCTGTGTGGTATGCGGGATCTTAGTTCCTCCAGGGTTCAAACCGGTGCCCCCTGCAGCGGAAGCGCGGAGTCTTAACCACTGGACCACCAGGGAAGTCCCCGAGTTTGGTTTTTTTTAGATTGCACATATAAGTGAGATCATACAGTATTTGTCTTTCTCTTCTTCCCTTAGCATAATTCCCTCAAGGTCCATCCATGTTGTCACAAATGGTAGCGTTTCCTTCTTTTTTATGGCTGAATTAAATATATATCATATATTAAATAGATATTATATATTATTTATGTATATATAAAAAATATATATATATATATCTCACATCTTCTTTATCCATTTGTCTATTGATGGTCACTTAGGTTGTTTCCACGTCTTGGCTATTATAAATAATGCTGCAAAGACCATGGAGATACAGATATCCCTTTGGGACAGTGATTTTGTTTCCTTCAGGTAGGTACCCAGAAGCGGAATTACTGGATCATATGGTCGTTCTATTTTTAATTTTTTGAGGAACTTCCATACTCTTTTCCACAGTGACTGTACCAGTTTACATTCCCACCAACAGTGCACACAGTTTCCCTTTTCTCCACATCCTCACCAACAATTGTTAGTTCTTTTCTTTTTTTTTTTTTTAATTTTTTATTTATTATTATTTATTTTTTATTTATTTTTAGCTGTGTTGGGTCTTCGTTTCTGTGCGAGGGCTTTCTCTAGTTGCGGCAAGCGGGGGCCACTCTTCATCACGGTGTGCGGGCCTCTCACTATCTTGGCCTCTCTTGTTGCGGAGCACAGGCTCCAGACGCGCAGGCTCAGTAGTTGTGGCTCACGGGCCCAGCTGCTCCGCGGCATGTGGGATCCTCCCAGACCAGGGCTCGAACCCGTGTCCCCTGTATTGGCAGGCAGATTCTCAACCACTGTGCCACCAGGGAAGCCCGTTATTTCCTTTCTTTTTACGTGTGTGTGTTTGTTTATTGAGGTACAGTTGATGAACAGTATTACGTAAGTTTCAGATGTACAACATAGTGATTCACAATTTTTATATCTCTTGTCTTTTTGATGATTGTCATTCTAACAGGTGTGAGGTGATATCTCATTGTGGTTTTGATTTGCATTTCCACAAATATTAGTGATGTTGAGCACGTTTCATGTACCTGTTGGCCATCTGAATATCTCCTTTGGAAAAATGTCTATTCAGGTCCTTTGCCCATTTAAAAATTGGATTATTTGGGTTTTTTGCTATTGAGTTGTATGAGTTCCTTATTTATTTTGGATATTAACCCCTTAACAGATGTGTGGATTGCAAATATTTTCTCCCATTCTGTAAGTGGCCTTTTCATTTTGATTATTTCTTTTGCTATGCAGAAGCTTTTTAGTTTGATGCAGTACCACTTATTTTTTTATTATGTTGCTTGTGCTTTAGGGATCATAAAGCTTCACTGTAGACATACTGAATTTGAGATGCCTATGTGACATCCAGGTGAAGTCATCTAATAAACTGTTGGGTATAGTAATCCTTGTACAAGTTATTTAAACTCTCTGGCCTCAGTTTTCTCATCTGTAAAGTGGTGATCTTACTTATGTTTTAGGGTTAACACTGGTAAGGATTCTTACACAGTATGCTGCTCATAATAAGAACAAATTAGTGAAGCAATTAATACCTATAATATGATACATGATCTTTACCACACAATTTAGAGTTTGATTATATATTTCCTTGTAAGATCTAGGAGTTCCATTTACTTATGCAATCTCCATAATCAGTCAGTAAATTCCTTGATAATAGGAACCCTCTCTTTTATCCCTTTCCATAGTGCCTCACCACAGAGTGGGTACTTAATAACTTATTGCTAGAGTAAATCTGCAACTGTGGGAAAGAATAGAGGCCCAAGTAGGGAGGGCCCTATACTCCTCCTGTAGTCTCTCTCCCAGTTGGTGGTACCACCATCCACTCAATCACCCATGCTAGGAACCTGGAGTCATCTTTAACTCTTCCTCTTTCTCAACCTAGACATTCTAGTAATCACCAAGCTCCAATTATTTCACCTCCCATGTATTTTTCAAAACCCTCTCCTCCACTATATCCTACCACTATCCTAGATCAGGCTTAATCCCTCACCTACTTTATGGCAAGAATTTCTAACTGGTTTCTTTGCCTCCAGTCCTGCCCCCTCAAATCTATCTTCCAAACAGCCAGTAGTTGGATATCTAGAATAGATCTGACCATGTCATTTCCCATCTTACCCTTTAAAAGCCTCCTGATGGACTTAAGTTGCTTTCTCTGGCACACGAGGTCTCCCATGAACTGGCCCTGCCTACATCTCAGCCTCATACCCCATCTCTCTAGACTTTTCTCTTCCCACTCCAGCCTGAAATGTTATGCTCCAGCAAGAAAGACCTGTTCGTGGTTCTACCATATTTACTTTTTTGTATCTGGCTTCTTGAACTTCTCAGGTTGTACCCTCTACCTGAAATACCTTTCATTTGTATCTGGCTAACTCCTCCTTATCCTTTAAAAATCAACTCAGCTGTCACTCCTCCAGGAAGACTTTCCTGCCTCCTCCTCAACACCTCTTTGCCAAAGCAGGATTAGGTGCCCTTCTTCTGTAGTCTCAGAATGCTCTGTGCATAGCGTCATCAGTGATAGGATTATATTTCTTTTCTTTCTTTTTTTCGGCCGTGCCGCCCGGCATGCTGAATCTTAGTTCACCAACCAGGGATCGAACCTGCACCCCCTGCAGTGGAAGTGCTGAGTCTTAACCACTGGGCCACCAGGGCAGTTCCCGATTATATTTCTTTATATCTATTTAAAGGTCTGTCTCTCCACTAGCATCTTTAAACTCCATGAGGGCAGGAGAGCATCTTATTCATCTTTTTTATCCTTAGTGTCTAATACATAGTAGGTTCTCGGTCAGTATTTGTTGATTGAATGAGTTAGTATGAATTCTCACAGAGTCTCACTCAAGCAAAGATACCAACAGATGCATATGCATAAATATGCTCACCGACTCCCAAGGACCAGATCCAAGCACCTGTGTTCTCTGAAGCTCAGCTTCCTTCAAAATGCAGTAAGTTATACATAGTTGGATGTTGCACCTACTTGAGATGAAGGGGACCTAAACAAGGCTCTTTTTAACCCAATCTCTTCTCTCTGTCTCTGTCTCTCTAAGTGTATTTTTATGGCTCTAGACTCCACTTGGGCTTTTAACTCACTGTTAGAGTATCATTAATTATAATTTAACCCTTAACTGAAGAAGCAGATGATATGCAAAAAAAAAAAAGAGAAAAAAATGCTGTATTCTAGCGGGAGAAGACTACTATATTAGTGCAGAAACAACAAACACCCAGGGAGATGTACAGTGAGAAAGACCTTTCAAAGTGAAAGACTGAGATTTGGACCTTATTCCAGTGTGTGTGGGATCGGATTTATCCAACATAGATGTATCCAACATGTTACCCATCCCCAAAACATCCAAATAGCTTTTGAAATTACTTTTTCTGTTCATAAAGGTTGGGAGAGAGAGTGCATGTGTATGTGTATACACACATACCCACTTTTTCTTTTAGAAATTCCCACCTTTTTAATTTTTTTAAATTTTTATTTTATGTTGGACTATAGTTGATTTACAATGTTGTGTTGGTTTCAGGTGTACAGCAAAGTGATTCAGTTATACAGCAAAGTGATTCAGTTATACATATACATATATCAATTCTTTTTCAAATTCTTTTCCCATTTAGCTTATTACAGAATACTGAGCAGAGTTCCCTGTGCTATATAGTAGGTCCTTGTTGGTTATTTATTTTAAATATAGTAGAGTGTACCTGTCAATCCCAAACTCCCGATTTATCCTTCCCTCCCATCTTTCCCCTTTGGTAACCGTAAGTTTGTTTTCTATGTCTGTGAGTCTGTTTCTGTTTTGTAAATAAGTTCATCTGCATCATTTTTTTGGATTCCATATGGAAGCGATATCATATTTGTCTTTCTCTGTCTGACTTACTTCACTCAGTATGATAATCTCCAGGTCCATCCATGTTGCTGCAAATGGCATTATTTCATTCTTTTTAATGACTGAGTAATATTCCATTGTATATATGTACCACATTTTTATCCATTCGTCTGTCGATGGACATTTAGGTTGCTTCCACGCCTTGGCTATTGTAAACAGCGCTGCAATAAATACTGGGGTGCATGTATCATTCCAAACTATGGTTTTCTCCAGATATATGCCTAGGAGTTGGATTGCTGGATCATACCGTAGCTCTAGTTTTAGTTTTTTGTTTTGTTTTGTTTTGTTTTTTAAATTAATTAATTTATTTATTTATGGCTGTGTTGGGTCTTCGTGTCTGTGCGAGGGCTTTCTTCTAGTTGTGGCAAGCGGGGGCCACTCTTCATCACGGTGCGCGGGCCTCTCACTATCGCGGCCTCTCTTGTTGCGGAGCACAGACTCCAGATGCGCAGGCTCAGTAATTGTGGCTCACGGGCCCAGTTGCTCCGCGGCATGTGGGATCTTCCCAGACCAGGGCTCGAACCCGTGTCCCCTGCATTGGCAGGCAGATTCTCAACCACTGCGTCACCAGGGAAGCCCTAGTTTTAGTTTTTTAAAGGAACCTCCGTACTGTTCTCCATAGTGGCTGCACAAATTTACATTCCCACCAACAGTGTAGTAGGGATCCCTTTTCTCCACACCCTCTCCATCATTTATTGTTTGTAGACTTTTTGATGATGGCCATTCTGACTGGTGTGAGGTGATATCTCATGGCAGTTTTGATTTGCATTTCTCTAATAATTAGCGATGTTGAGCATATTTTCAACTGCCTCTTGGCCATCTGGACACATACACACTTTCTACATTTGCAAAAAGATTCTTCAGTGTCTATGGAGCACTAGACAACCCCAGTGAAGGCTCCTACTTCTGATTCTTAAGCTTATTAATTAGATGTCCTTCATCTTGGCTCCATACAAACCAGGTACATAATTTGCAGGGCCCACTGAAAAATGAAAATGCAGAGCTCCTTGTTCAAACATCATTAAGAATTTCAAGACAGGACCTCCCTGGTGGCACAGTAGTTAAGAATCCACCTGCCAATGCAGGGAACACGGGTTCGAGCCCTGGTCCGGGAAGATCCCACATGCCGCGGAGCAACTAAGCCCGTGTGCCACAACTACTTAGCCCGAGTACCACAACGGGCTGAAGCCCGCACGCGTAGAGCCCATGCTCTGCAACAAGAGAAGCCACAGCAATGAGAAGCCCGCGTACCACGACTACAGAAAGCCCATGCACAGCAACGAAGACCCAACGCAGCCAAAAATAGATAAATAAATAAATTTATTTAAAAAAAAAAAAGAATTTCAAGACAGCGGCAACATCAGAGCATTAAACCAAGCCCAAGATCCCTCTGAGCACAGAGACTGTGTGACTGCACAGGGCACACTCCCATGATGCCAGCGCTGGTGCAAGAGCCCCCAGATCAATCCCATATATCTAATGTTTTAGAGGCCATTCTGATTTAATTCTCAGCCCTCCCTTGTTGGGAAGTGGGACCTCTTCTAGCTCTTTACATAAGCCCTTAATTAGACCCCAGTCTCTTTTGAAGAACTTTCCTTTTGGGAGCTTTGTACAATTGATATGCCTATTCTTTTACTGTTGACATACTGCATGTGAAAAAGCTCGCTCTCTCCCTCTCTCCTCAGCAATAGGGAAAATCTACATGTATCTGATAAGGGGCAGTTTCTATCCTCGTTTTCCAGATACTGAGGGCCGTAATCCCTAACTCTAAACACTAGCAGCTCTTGAGCTCAAGGGGAAAGCAGAGTCAGAGTGGGAAGAGAAGCAGGTAGGAAAACTTCTGGGGTCCAGAGACTAAAAGCAATAAAGTGCAGATATGCAGGGGGTCAGGCCGAGGGCAGGTTTGGGAAGAGGCTCTGCAGGAGGGGAAGAAGGTCAAGGGTGGTCCAGAGCTGACTGATAACCCCTCTGACATTCAGGGGCCTGTGACAGCCACTGCAACACCTGAAGCCATGGCCAGTGAAGAAGATGAGCCAAGGAATTGTGTGGTGTGCAGGCACTGAGCCACAGGCTGTCACTTCCATGCCCTGCCTTTTGAGGACTGCAAGGGTTCCTTCAGGTGAGAACCTCCTACCCAACAGAAACGCCCTCCCAAACTGCCTGCCAGGCAGCCTTTAAGCCCTGGCACATGCCCAAGCTTGTGCAGTTACATCACTCCTGCATCCTGAAGCCTAACTACGCTGTGGCTAGCACGCTACAAATTGCCAACCTCATCACTTGTATAAACATGAGGCAAAATAACAGAGGGAAGGCTGAGTGCTTGTCCTATGGACACAACCCCTTAGTCAAGGGTACTCACTACCTGCAAAGCACCAAACTAGTACAGCATCAACTAGGCCTTCCTGACTGATTCTGTGCCCCCATGGAAATGCTTGAGATGCGTTGTATCCTCTCTACCCCTAGGGACCTCTGGGCACAGCTCAGAGTAGCCCCTGTCACCACAGATTTTTTTTTTTTTTTTTTTTTTTTTGGCCACTTGGCTTGCGGGATCTTAGTTCCCCAACCAGGGATTGAACCCCAGGCCCTCGGCAGTGAAAGCACATAGTCCTAACTGAAACCGTGCACCTCAGATTGGGACTCGAACCCAGTCTAGACTGACTGGGACTTGAACCCACGGGTCTGGGCCTCGAACCCGGCCAAAACTCAGATTGGGACTTGAACCCTCTCGGCCAGGACTCGAACCCGGCCAAAACCTACAGTCTTCCAACTGAGATCACATACCTGGTTTCAGGACTTAATGAAGCTCAGGTTCTTGATGTCTCATCGCAGAAAGAATTCAGTGAGAAACAAAGCAATAGGTAAGAAGTGGATTTATTTAGAGAGAAGCACACTCCACAGACAGAGTGTGGGCCATCTCAGAAGGCGAGAAAGGCACCAGGGTATGGGGTTGTCAGTTTTTATAGGGGTGGGTAGTTTCATAGGCTAATAAGTGGGAGGAGTATTCCAGCTATTTCAGGAAGGGGTGGGGATTTCCAGGAATTGGGCCACCACCTGCTTTTTGATCCTTATGGTCAGCCTTGGAACTGTTATGGCACCTGTGGGTGTGTCATTTAGCTTGCAGATGTGTTACAGTGAGCGTATACTGAGGCTCAAGGTCTAGTGGAACTCGACTTGTCTGCCATCTTGGACCCATTTGATTCTAATCAGTTTATGTCATGTCCTTGGGCTATGTCATTCTTTCAAAGGTTGTGCCCTGCCCCCTTCCCTCCTGTTTCATAGCCACTGGACTGCCAGGGAATTCCCACCATAGTTTCTTTTTGACCATTTCATTTCAGCCCCTCACATACCTACCTGCTCGCTGCCATCCCCAACCCTCACAATGTCTCTGTCCTCTCAGGCGAACAGTCAGCAAAAGCACCGGTCTCACGTGCCCCTTTGCTGGAAGCTGGAAGGTCAACAAGGCCCAGAGGCGCCACTGCCCAGCCTGCAGGTTGCAGAAATGCCTAGATGCTGGCATGAAGAAGGACAGTGAGTTGGCCCCCTAACATCCCAAGAATCCACTATGTCCCTCCACTGACTATGCTTTGCCCTTGTTCCCACAGCTTATTCTCCACAGGGCAGGCAGAGTAAGCTTTTTGAAACAAGTCAGACAATGTCACTATTCTGCTCAAAAACTCCAAGGGCTCCTCCTCTCTCTTATGGTCCATGATCTCATGGTCCAGCTCCTCCATACCACCTCTCAGATTTTACTTCCTACTCTTCCCCTTGCTCAACCCATCCCAGCCACACTGACGTCAATGCCATTCTCAAACACACCAAGCACACTCTTCTCAAGACTGTTGTAACTTATACTTGCACTTGCCATTGCCTCTACCTGGAATGCTCTTCCCCTAGATATTTATATGGCTTGCTTTTACTCTTCCATCTCTCAAATATAGTGCCTGTCACTTAGTAGGTACTTGATAATTGTTGAATTATTTAATGGTTTTTCTCTGTGCCAGGTAATAAGGCTCTGCCCCCAAAAGATAATGTAACTCATAATCAACTTAAAGTAACAGGAATCAACTTGTCCAAGTCCACTCAGCTGAAAAGTTGTAGAGTCAGTATTCACCAGACCCTTGCTTTCTCCATGACGTCACACTGCTTTTCAATATGGACCAGTGGAAACTGTAGAAGTCAAAAAATCTTGAATTCAGTCTACATCACATAAGGATTTTGTGACCTTGGACCTGTCACTGGAATGTCAGTCTGTTTCTGAAAAATATGGATAATAACACCTGCCCTCTCCACCCACAGGATTGTTTCATTCAGTGAGACTTAACCTCAGAAGCTTTGAAATTATAAAGCTATGCAAACATAAGGTGCTGTTTTTGGTATCACGAGCCCCCCCTCTTCAGTGCTCCCCCAGAAGCCAAACATCTCCTTAAACTGTTCCCACTTTATTGTCTATCCTTTTTTTCCTTCCCACAGTGCATTGTTTTCTGCTGCAGTGCCTCACAGGTCAGGGAAAGTGTACAGGAACTCCCTACCACCTGGAGCCCCTGGGACTTCAGCCAAGCCCAAGGAGGCCTCAAGAACTCCCCTCCAGGGCTTCCCTGGTGGCGCAGTGGTTGAGAATCTGCCTGCCAATGCAGGGGACACGGGTTCGAGCCCTGGTCTGGGAAGATCCCACATGCCGCGGAGCAACTAGGCCCGGGAGCCACAACTACTGAGCCTGTGCGTCTGGAGCCTGTGCTCCGCAACGAGAGAGGCCGCGACAGTGAGAGGCCCGTGCACCGCGATGAAGAGTGGCCCCCGCTTGCCGCAACTAGAGAAAGCCCTCGCACAGAAACAAAGACCCAACACAGCCAAAAAAAATTAATTAATTAATTAATTTTAAAAAAAATGAACTCTCCTCCCTCCCCTGCGTCCTTCATTACGCAGAGTGTCTGAGGGCCCCAGACCAGGGGCTGACAGAGAAAGGTGCTCTCTGCTGGTCTCAATAGTTTTGTCACATCTCTTCCCCAGGCACAGTGATCCCATGGGCAGAAGCCCGGGCGTTGCGGTGAGCAAGACAGGCCCGGCGACGGGCACAGCAAGCGTCGATGCAGCTGAGGAGCAGAGAGAGCTAGTCCAGACACTGCCGGGGCCCAAACTCGCCATATGGGCACCACGTTTGACCAGTTTGTGCAGTTCAGGGTGAGCATTTACAGGATTCAAGCTGAAATGTGACCAAAAGGGTGCCCAAGGAGGCTGGTCTGAGGGAGGGGGCTGTGTGCCACGCACCAACAGAGGGCAGGACTTCTCCAGGACCCCAGCCGAGGCAGACTCCTTAGCCCGGAACCCTTCCAAGATAAAGCTGGAGAGGCCTAAAAGAGCTCCCTAGGACCGGGGCCTCTCACCCAGGCTCTGATCTCTGCAGCCTCCAGCTCATCTGTTCATCCATCACCAGCGCCGCCCACCCAGTTCCCTGTACTGCCTCTGCTCACGCATTTCGCAGACATCAACGCTTTCATGGTACAGCAAATCATCAGGCTCACCAAGGATCTGCCCCTTTCGGTATGTGACCTCCCCTTACCTTTCAGGAAGAAAACACTCCGGTAAATTATAATCCCACCCTTACCACCCCCACCCTCCACCAAAAAAAAAGGTCACTAACCAAACTAACCCATCGCTCAGCTTTTCAAGTACCAGGTCTTGAATTCCCAGCTTTTTTAAGTGTCTCAATCAGAACTGGGAGTTCCTCTCCCTCTCTGAAGTTCAGGCTAGAGTCTAAACAGCAGGTTTCCTGCTCTGGCCCATGGAGGACCAGATCTCCCTTCTCAAGGAAGCAGCTGTAGAAATGTCACATTGCACTCAATACCACTTTCTGTCTCCAAACACAAAACTTCCTCTGCGGGCCTCTTCGCTACACAGTAGAAGATGGAGTGCATGGTGAGATGGTGCTAGAACAGTAGAGGGCATGCATCCCTTCGGTATGGTATGTGGCGAGGTGACCTGAAGGCTCCTAAGCCTGGTATCTCCCACAGTGGGGTTCCAGGAAGAGTTTTTTGGAGTTCTCTTCGGCTTCCATAGGACACTGCGCCGACTGCAGCTCCAGGAGCCTGGAGTGTGTGTTCATGGCTGCCATGGCCCTATTCTCTCCTGGGAAGCATCCCTCAAAGCCCAGAAGCTTTTGTTCCACTACCTCTGCCCAAACTCCCAGCTCCCTGAATCCATCCATCCAGGCCTTTTAGTCTTCAAACCTGTGGAATGGGTCTATCCCGGTCTTGGCTCCCCAGGGCACCATGCCGGCCACCCGCAACCTCCCACCTTGTCCTTCCCCACTCCCTATCTTACAGACCAGCCTGGGATAACCCAGAGAGAGGGGACTGATCAGTTGCAAGAGGAGATAGCGCTGACTCTGCAGAGCTATATCAAAGGCCAGCAGCAAAATCCCTGGGACCAGTACAGTGGGACTGGGCGCGTGGAGGCTGCGCCAGGGTGGGAAGGAGTTAGGGAGATACTGAACTCAGGATGAGTGCTTTTACTGTCCTTTCCTTTGGGAAACCAGGGCCCCTGGGGGTCTAGTCCTTCCCTCCCATCTCATAGAGTTCCGGCATTCAAATTGCTCCTACTGCTGTTTCATCTCACTTTTTCCAGATTTTTTTATTCAGGAGAGATGCAAAGTAGTAGCTCACAGGCTTGGTATAATAGCATTCCTGAGATTGATGACATCCATCACCTCACCAATCCAACTCCTCCAGACTAAAACAGCCTTTCAAGAACCTTGTTCACTCTCTTTCCTTGGCCCTTCCCCTCCTCTCCACTGGTCCAGTTCCTTTAATTTTTCATTCCCCTTGAAGTTATGGTCGTTCAGTTTCATGGCCAACGCCAGTCCCTGGTTCAACAGTCCATGATCTAACCAGGCTCTGAAGTACACTCCACTTCTGTTTTGCTTATTCCTCCATGTGCCAGTTTGGCCAGGAGAGGGTTGCTTTATACCATAGAACACACCCATCTTCTAGAACCTGCTCTAGAAGGCCAGATCCTCAGATTCCACACAGCTGAATATCTGGCAAAGTCTGGGGCTTTCTTCACACTTGGCCCTCTGAGCTCTGGGTTCAAGAAAAATGGCATGGTGAGAGAAGTCAGTGTCAGATAGAGGCCCCACTGGGGACCTTTGGAACTTTTGATACATTTGTCACATCAGAGCATATTTTCCCTAGTGTTCAGACCTAGCTTCACAGAGAGGCAGTTTAGGGGGTCAGGGCCTCAGGACAAGACTCTCAGCTTCCTATCTCTCTCCTCCTTCCCTGGTGACCCCAAAGGTTCCTATATGCGGAGCTGCTGGGCCTGTTGGCTGAGCTCCGAAGCATTAACAATGCATATTGGTACCAAATCGCGAACATCCAGGGGACTGTCCACCATGGTGCCACTGCTCCAGGAGACCTGCAGCTGAGGTCCAGTTCGCCTCCTTCCCCAGCCCACCTGGACACGCTGGACTGGAAAGGGGAAAATGCTCGGACCAGAGGCTGGAGCCAGTAAACAGGGAGCCCACTGGTTGCAATGAAAGATGAAAGCAATATCTGCCTCTTCATGCGGTAATGGGGAGAATGAGGGGTGGCCATGGGGACAAAGTTGTTCTCTGGAAGCACAGAAGATGGGGAAGGAGGAAGCCTCAGGGCTAAGAGGTAAAGAAGCTCCGTCTGGGAATAGGTGGGCCCCACTTTCTGAGGTCAAAGATTTAGCCCTTCAGCCCTTCTTTCCCAGCCTTGGGAAACTCTGGGATGGAAAACAGGATGGGGAGCTAATCCCATGCAGATTTTTCTGCGCTGAAGAGGAAGAGGCTAGGGGCTTTAATCCATAAGGAAATGAAGGAGGTGGGAGTGAGGGGAGAAAACGCAGCCAGCCAGACCCCTTAATCCTTCTCCCTTAGTCCAGAGCCATAAGAGTATGGGAAGATGAAACTGGGGCTGATGGCAGAGGTGGGAGCCTCAAACCACTGCCTCAGCAGCTGCCTCTGTGGCAGCTCCAGTTCGGAGGAGGGCATGTATTGTCCCCACTCTGCTCCTGGGACCTAGAGGTCACCCAGCACGGTGGGCTCTTGAGAGGGGCCTAGTTCCTGGCCCCAGGGCACCTGACCCAGAGGTTCCAGCTGTTATGGGGGCTGGCTCTGGGACAACCTCAGCCCACAGTGATGCTGAAGCCACAGTGGAATCTGTTGCGCCAGTGATTAAGGAAGGCTCCAAGGGCGAGGGTGACGGGCAGGGGGGGCATCTTCTTCTCCAGCACAGCACCCACACACCAGTTACTGTCCACCAAGCCTGTTGGGGAAGAGAATATACACTAGGTTATCTAACAGGGCTCGGAGAAAGGGGCCAGCAGAGTAAGGTGGGGCTTCCCTCCCGCTGTCCCCCACCCCAATCCCTCAGCACCTCCGAATGTCATCTGAATAACCCTCACCTCTAAATACCATGTTGGCCTGGGGCAGAGTCAGGTGGTAACCAAAGGAGAAAGTTGTGTCTTGTAGCCTCGTATTTGCCTCAAACTCCACTCCAACCTGAACCTGAGAACCACGGGCAAGGATGGGAGAGGGATCTTTCTCAGTGAAGACTAGAGGAGTCCTGACAGGGCATCAGCAGAATGAAGGTGCGCGTGTAACGTATATGTAGCGAGGGTAGGAAGAACAGTGGGTCAGCAGGGCCTGTGGAGGTTGGGAGGGGCTTGTTGGGGCAGGGGATGGGATCAGTAGACTCACCTGTTCATTTGCCTTGTGGTAATAACTTGCATGGGCCCCACCTGATCCCACATTCAAGGTAGCTACCCAGTGTACAGCTGTCAAAACCAAAGTACAAGTGAAAAGGAGTGTTACTGTACTAGCACACAGGCCAGGACCCCAGCCAAGTCCAGAATTTCCCTCCCTGTCACTATTCCTCCTCACCCCATACCCGAGTACTTCCCAGCCAGTGTCAAAATGGCCCCCTCTTCTCCTGGCCGCCGGTGATAAACTAGCTCTCCTCCCAACACCAGCCGATGAGTGAGGCTCTGCAGGAAATGAGCGACCATGATCACTGTGGGGTGGGGAGACATGGAGTCACTCATAGAGACAGGCCATCTACCTCACCCCCAGCAGCCCCCCACCCCAGCCTGCCCCAGAAAGTTTCTTTTCTAATCCCTGAACTGTACAGACAGTGAAGAGGCATAGCCAGCATTAGCAAGTGGGCAGCCAAGACAAAAAGAACCCTGTACCAATTCCTCACCCGATTCCCCAATCAGGTCAGGATTTCCTAGGGTCAGAGTGGCTGTGTAGTCATCTCCCCGATACTCGCCATCAAACTGCCACGTCAGGAACTTGGCCTGCTGCGTCTGGGTAGGGAGAGGGAGAAGTAAAATCTCCCTCCCTATTTATGATCACTGTTGCCTCTGCTCCTCCCCCTGAGCCTCCAGAGCAGGACACTCATGGGGGAGAAAGAGGAAATGCTTCAGTAGATGAAGGCAGGAACCATGGGTCACCTGGAAGACAGCCTTGGCTCGGAGCCGCTCTGCCAAGAGGAGCAGGACCTGGGCGTTGAGGCTGCCACTGCTATCCATATCCCCGACCACAGTGGGGAACACCTGTTGAAGAGTGTCCAGACTAAGACTGAGCTGGGTGGCACCACTCAGCCTAAATCCAAATGTAGGATTTCTTTAACGGTACCCAGCGCCCCCTAGTGGAGCCACAAGGACAAACTCCCAGCTCATCACAGAAATGTTTCCCCACCCTCTCCCATTCAGCAGAAACCCGGAGGAGGTGCCCTGCCCATTCTTCCCCATAACACACACATTTCCTCCTCCTCTACACCTGGGTCCTAGCTGGGCTTTTAGGGAGATAACCCAGGTGTGTGGAGCCCTCACCTCAGTTGGGCTAAGTTGCCAGTCCCCTGCATAGGCCGCATGGAGGTGATAGCCCGGCAAGCCCAGAGCACTCATGTGCACAGTGTGAGCCACCTGAGGAAAGAGAAGTTAATGGAGGAGAGAGCATTTCTGCTCTATTTCGATCCCCCATCCCACCCTTCATTTTGTCCCCATCCAGCAGGTCTTTTAAGAAACCCAAACATTCCAACATATACAGAGGGTCACCAGATTAAAAGCAACAACTCCCACAGGCAAAGGAAGTAAAGAGAGCCCCCATATTCTCTCTCTTTTGTCCCATATAGCCTGGCTAAGGCTGGAGTACAAAGGAAAGGAGAAGAGGATCCAGAGACAGGCAGGGAGGAATTGAAAGGAGGGGCCAGAAAAGTGGGAGCACCTGGAAATGGCTGCTCAGAACCTTGTTGACAACGAGCTTCACTCCCTCCATCTGTGCTGGGAATACATCTGAAGCGGGTGGAGGGGAGGGGAAGGGAAGGAATAAGCACAGACAAGGAACCCCTACCCCATGAAGTAGTCTCCCCTTTCAATCCCATAGAAAGTGCTTTGGAGGAATTGACCTCCTTTCAAGTCCTGTAACAGGAAGTGCTCCGCTCCACTGAGCACCTGATCCTCCCTGAGGCTGCACGCCCCAGCTGTGATCTCCCCCTTTCTGCTCCCATCACTGGACACCCACCATTCAAGACCCTCCCCTTCTCTGCCCCTTCAACTTGAGACACCCAGATGCCAAGTTCTCACCTTTGCACAGCCGGTGCAGCTCATCGAAGCTCCCAGGGTTGGGGAGAGGTTCCTCTCGAGGGGGGCTCCGGCGGGGCAAAGCCCCCATCGGTGCCAGGCCCAACGTGTTCCCCATTTCAGTTCAGAGGTCAGGGGAGGGGCCGGGGTTCGCCTGGGAAAGGACGCTTTTGCTCCCTCTACCCCGCACGGGTCCCACGCCCCATTATCCGACTCCCCAGTCCCAGAAACTTCCACATGGCCCGACGCTAGACCTGGAACAGGAAAAGTGGGGGGAGAGGGCACCGGTGGGGAGCTTGAACCCAAGCCACACTCCCATCCCATCTTTAATCCTTCACCCCCACCTGTCACCCCTGTACCCTCCCCCACTCTCTAATCCTAGCCTCCACCACAGACCTCACCCAGCTTCCTAGCTTTTCTGCTCTTCATTCCTATCCCTCAAGGCGAGGCTTGCAATGGAGCAATAACCCTTACCGTCTCATACCATCATGCTGCCCCTTTCCCCCAGGCACACCCCGGTCATCTTGATGGGGGCAGCCATCTTGAATGATGGCAGAACTGCGGCTTCACGTTGCATTCCCAGCGTAGTCATGAACACCATCTTGGAACCGGGCGAAAAAAAGATTTCAGAGACCCAACCCTCCCTTGATTGGGCTCCGCCCAATCGATTAAAAAAAAAAAAAAAAAAAAAGCTGCCTGGCTGCTGAGCATGGGCCAGTGGGAGAGGAGGACGCAAAGGAGTGACAGACCTCTCTCATCCAGAGAGCTCCGACCCCCGCACTGCAGAGACAGACGGGACTTGTTGGTAGCTGCTTAGACTTACTCAAGTGGATGGCCTTAGATCGCCCTGCCTTTCCAAGGTCGGGAAAAACCTTTGAGCGTGCAAGACACTAGAGGGAGCATCTTGGAGCTTGAGCCACTGAAGTTCCCTCCACCACATAGCCTGGAGACGCGTTTTGTGAAGGGTGGCGGAGGGAACTACTGTGAAAACTTCTTTAGAACACTGCTTCGGAACGCCCCTAGGCGCCCCGCACCCTCCCAGGCCCTGGGGACTCCTCCTCACAGTCCTGAACAGAACACAGTACACCTCCAAATGAGTTCGACGCACAGGTACAGCTCTCCGTAGGAAAATGGACCTACACGTCCCTCCTGGAGGTCTGCACCTC
The DNA here is from genome assembly GCF_028023285.1 of Balaenoptera ricei. Classification (NCBI taxonomy): domain Eukaryota; kingdom Metazoa; phylum Chordata; class Mammalia; order Artiodactyla; family Balaenopteridae; genus Balaenoptera; species Balaenoptera ricei. Next base: position 118,031,596 of record NC_082639.1, on the reverse strand, counting down.
TCAAAATTGGCGCTCTTGTCCTCTTGGTAGAATGGGAATGGGTGTGAGAATTTGGGGTAGAGTATCAGGGGCTGCAGCCTTAATTCTAGCAGAACTATTCCCTGAAACAATTGACCCCTGAAGTTAATCCTTCCTTCCCTGCTTCCTTAGGCAGAGTTGGCAAATAAAATCGAGGAATATGGACCCCTGCCCTCAATGCGCTCCACTCTAAAGCTACAGACAAGTCGATGGAGTGCCCTTCAAGAACTAAGTGCTCCACAGGGGAATAGTTGAAGATAGAATAAGATTTCTTAGGCTCTTGTCGCCTCCCCACTAGCTCTCACATCACCACTCCCATCTCTCAGGAATGCTCTACGTATACTTTGAGGGCAAAAGGATGAAAGATACAAATACTTCTGGTATCTATTTAGCTGACTTCACCCAAATACCTTGGGCCTGGGGAATGCACCTCTGCCTTCCCTCACAGTCTGGGCTGGGACAAGGGTCAGGGCCTTGGTCAGAGGGATGCTGTGGCTCCTGCTGACTCATATTGGCTGACCATTGCCTAGAACTGGTAAGGTGATCAAATGCCCAGAGACCTTCAACCTTTATCCTTGGTAGAAGCCTCTCATTCACCTCTTTTCCTGCCAGAGCACTCCAATTCAGGGCGAGGGCAGCGGCTGCTTTCTGAATTTGTTTTATTGGGGGTGGGCTGTGCTCACTGATCAGCACTCAGGAAGGTCATTCTGGGCTCTAGTGTTTTCTCTCCCATCTCATTCATTACACATTAACTCAAAAAGGTACAGAGTCAATGACACCTGGCCTCTGGCCCTAACCCTTATTGTCCTAACCTGCATTCCCCTCACCCGTGTCTCTGATTTTATGTCCTTTCATCTGTTCCCCAATACCTCTCTGCCAAGTTGCAGTGACAGGGGATAGGGTTGGGAGATGAAATATACCCATAATGGGACAAAGATACCAAGGGCTAAGGGCTTGATATGTCAGAGCTTTCCAGGGAAAAAAACCCTAGGAATCCTGCTTTCTGAAGAATTCAAATCCAAGGACTACTGGGCCCAGGCCCCAAAGGAATGGATCTTGAATAGGCCTAAAGTATACCCCTTTGGCATCCATTAAGGCCTGCATCCCCTGCCTCTTACCCCATCACCATGAGTCCCCTACGTGCTGTCCTCTCCTCCCCCCATTTCTCTAACTTGTTTACTCCAGGATAGCCCCTGCCCCACTGGACTCCTCCAAAGTACTTGTCACCTGACAGGGGGGTGGGGAAGCATACAGATATATAACCCCTGCCTCCCTAGCCAGGCCAGGCACAGACGGCAAGGACAGCAACGCTGACTAGGTAAAGTAAGGGAGTAAGAGATGTGGGCAGCATCCAAAGATTTAACTGTAGAAAAGGAGGGAACCAGGTTGGCGTGGACATGTAGGTAGGGGTCTCTGGGGAGGGGCTGAAGCCCATTCGCTTCAGTGACCTTCCTTGCCCGCACCTGTTCGCAGGCCACTTTCCCTTCCATTAACACCATGAAGCTGCTTGCAATGGCCGTGCTGCTCCTTACCATCTGTAGCCTTGAAGGTGGGTGCGGTATGAAGAGGGGTCCCAAGGAGGAAAAGGTGCTTGGGTCCTAGCTGCCCATCTGTCTGTTCTCCTATGCCCAGGTCTGGCAACCAGAGAGCTTAAAAGAAAAATCATTCCCTCTCTAAAGCCCAGAAAGCGCATCCAAAGACCTGGAGCTGGATACCTGTTCGGGGAGAGAGCTGAGAGCTGAGGCTGAATACTGGCAGAGATGTGGGACTTATTGTTGGGAACTCAGCTGAGGATGTGTGTGTGTGTGTGTGTGTGTGTGTGTGTGCGTGTGTGTGTTTCTGTGTATGTGCAGGGGCTTTGGTTCGGAGACAGGCAGAGGAGCTGAATCTGCAGAGCCTGGTCTCTCAGTACTTCCAGATTGTGACCGACTATGGCAAGGACCTGCTGGAGAAGGCCAAGGGTTCAGAGCTTCAAATCCAGGCCAAGTAAGTCTCAACAAAGGGGGTTCATGGACCAGGGGGCTATGGAGAGAAAGAGGGGAAGCTGGGAGGTCCTACAGAAGACTGAGGTAAGGGGTGGGGGTTAGGGAGGATGAGGTTTAAATTGTAGAGAAAATTCCTTCATCACCCCACAGATCCCATGGACCTCTTGGACAGATAGGGGTAGCAGGAACTGGGCTTTGAATTTCTATCTCTATGGTCTGTTCCTCTGCCCAGCGGAGGGCTTGCCTCTCCTCCTAGGAGCTTTGCCATGCCAGGATAGACCAGGCACTAGAGTTTGGGGACTTGGGTCTCACCTCCCACCACCAAGAAGGCCCCTACCAGTCCCTCATCCTGACTTCTAATCCCTCACATATCCAGGGCCTACTTTGAGAAGGCACAGGAGCAGCTGACGCCCCTGGTCAAGAAGGCTGGAACTGATCTGGTTAACTTCTTGAGCAGTGTTATGGACCTCAAAACACAACCTGTTGCCAAGTGCATTGTCTAGACTGTTGTCTTCCATCCCCAGCTGGCCCCTGGAACACCCACTGGCCAGGCCTAGAGCTCCTCTTCCTACCTACTCCTTGTTTTCTACAATAAATATTGAAGGAATCAAGTTGTGAGCCTGGTATGTTTTGGGGACTGGGAAAAGTAGGGGTAGTGGAGGAGGAGGAGGAGGGAGAACAAAGAGAAATCTGCTTCTAACAGGAGAGGGGTTTTGGTGTGAAGGGGTGGAGAAAGGGTTGAAGAGACCAGTGATGGAAATGACAGGGTAAGGGTGCCTGTGACTCTTCTCCAAACCCCAGGAATTTTTCTACAGGCCTGGGAATGGCCCTGCAGGAGAAACTAAAGAGACTTTGCCGTGGACATGGTACCTTGAAAGGCATGAAAGGTTCATGAGCTGAATCCCTAGACTCCTGGAGGTCACGGGAAATGAGAGCACCCTTCAGAATTTCCTCTATCATACCATGAAGAGGAGAAAGCTTCCCAAAAATGAGCTCAAAGTTGTCACCCAAGGCCCCTCCCTTCCCTTCTGAGCCAGGGGAACACTGTGCTTCCCCCCATCCTGCAATAAAAGACTCCTCTCCCTGAAGGTGCTCTAATCCTTCCATTTGAAACCTCTCACCTAGACCCCCTGTCTGGGAACACCCATTCCAAGCTTCTCCCCCACTGTTATCTGGGTGCTATTCATGGAACTGGCCCAAGTTCTGGTAGCCATCTTAGAGCCTGGAGCTAGTAGACGTGGTAGCCAGTTAAAGGCCTAACAGGTCTCCAACTTAATGGACATGTGGGACTTGAGAAATTTTGGTAGCTGTGACACCTGGATTAAATCAAAATGGAATGGAGGTCAGGCTGGACTGATGCAGGAGACTCACAATCCCAAAATGGGAAAATGGGCATTTTCCAATAAAAGTTTACTTCACTTTATATTTAAAATAGTTACTTCTCTACCCCAACTCATTCCTCATATCTCATCTGAAATCACCTTTTCCCCAGACACCAGAGATAGCTCCAATTTCTTCTGTATATATATATATATTTTTTTAATTTTTATTTTATATTGGAGTTTTGTTGATTAACAATGTTGTGTTTCAGGTGTACAGCAGAGTGATTCAGTTATACATATATATGTATCTGTTCTATTTCAAATTCTTTGTCCATTTAGGTTATTACAGAGTATTGAACAGAGTTCCCTGTGCTATACAGTAGGTCCTTGTTGGTTATCTATTTTAACTATAGCAGTGTGTACATGTCAATCCCAAACTCCCAATCTATCCCTCCCCCGCTCTTCTGTATACTGATCAACCTCTTCAGTCTGGGCTTTAAGACCCTTACCACTCGTGATTACTTTCTTCCCCTTTCTTTCTCAGTATCTTTTTTTTTTTTTTCCTCATGTGGTGAAACGTTCAGGGACAGAGATCTGTCCGTCACTTGCAAGATGACATTGGACAGGTTAATTAACTTCAAAGAGCCTGAATTTCCTCACAGTGTTAATGAGCGGATCAAATGGTACGACAGGATGGAAAACACATTGAAAAGTGTAAGTCACCATGCAGTACAAAGTATTGCCCAGCATAGGGGGTTGCTAGGGGTAAGCCTGGAGACTCTGGACCCATTTGGACAGGGCTGCTGGATCAGAGGTAGAACTGACAGCATCAGATGGGATTCAGATACTACCAGGGAATCCTGCCTAGAAATAGGACAGGCACTGAGAAGAGGGATTTCTTCACCACTCACCCATGTGGTTGGAGGAACTGGCCTCCCATCTGGACCTGACTTGCTCCCCTTTGCCTTACCCTCCTCCAACCCAGACCTGGCTCCCTCAGGTCCCTCTTGCCCCAGAATCCACTGAAAACACTGTTCCCATAAAACCTTCCATTGGGAGCATCACACAAGCTTTTGTCACACCATCCCTTCTGCATGTTTGGCTTTTCAGCTATGCTAATGCCCATATGCACGTATATTGCGAGCTGTGCTCACACTGCTCCCTGAAGCCCACTCTGATCTGGACTGGTGACTATTTGGGGTTGGACAGCCAGGCTTCTCCGCAACCCAACCTTGTTTCAGTTGTCAGACACAGAGGGCCAAGCTGGGTGCGGAAGTCACTTCTTGGGTTCAAATGTCTCTGAATGTGCCTAGACTCCCAACACATTACGCCCTGCTCCAGCACCCTGCTAGAGAGCCTGGGGGTCAAGGGTCTCATCCTTCCCCCAGTCACAGTCAGCATTCATCCCTCAATCAAGCAGAACAGCTCTGGTCTATTAGACTATGAGTTATGGAAGGTCAGGAACTAAATTTGCCTTGTGATATCTTCAGTATCCAGCCTAGGCTAGTAGAGGCTGAGTAAATGTATGTTAAATAAATGAATGAATAGAGTCCAGTCTGTGGTAGCTTTATTGATGTTAGTCCCTTCCCTTCCCATCGTTTAGTGGGAGTTGGGGATGGGGAAGAGGAGAAGGGTGGCATAAAGAGGTGAGACTAGAATATAAACATTAATGAAGAGCATCTGAGGCCTTTGACAGGGAGGAGGAATCACTGGTGTCTATTAATGGGGGGCATAGCGTCATTACAGGGATAGGGTCAGCTGGCATTAACGGCGGGGAGGCATATGTGATGCCAGCTACGAGGGCTGGGAGGAGAGTGGAAGAAGGAAGTGACCAAGGGCATCTGTTCTAAAGTTATTGTGGCGGTTTCTCATGCTTCAGGGTCTCATAAGTCTCCTGGTTCCGGGTGCTCAGGCCCTGGAGGTGGAAGTCAGAGGATAGTCAGGAGCTTGAGCCCATCATAGAGCCTCCTACCCACCCCCAGAGGCCCTACCCCTTCCAAAGTTCACTCAAAAGCCCACCCTCTTCTGCTGACTTCTTGGGACTGGGGTTGGGAGGCAGGTTCACTCACCGTGTAAATGCCATCTGATTTCTGCAGAGGTAAAAGGGGCAAGGCATTAGAAACCCACATCTCCTCCAGGGCCCCTCAGCATCTTCTTCCCTACCCAGGGAGCTATGTGGCCAGGGGTGGCTGGCCCCCTTGGGCTAGAGGGCACTCCCATGGATACTCTGGGGCATGAATGCACATTTTCCCATATGGCTACCAACACACATATACACACAACATACAACTCTCTCATGTACTCCTTGTCACTCTGCACTTGACTCTTCCTCGTCACCTGTTGAATATTTTACTTGTGATTTGGCTAGGTGGCAGGGTGGGTAGGATGAGGTAGGAGGGGGACCTCTGAAGCTTATACAGATCAGCACCTGAGTCCCATGCTCCCCAGAGATCTCAGATCCCAAGGCTAAGGCCCCAGAAGGGCTGAGAGACTGAAAAATTGTTGATACCCAGTTGAGGAAGGGTCCATACCTCAAGGCTGGCTGTAGCTGCCTTTCGCACCTGCAGCTGGAGTAGGGGAAAGGCCATTAGTACAGGTGAAGTTAGTGGCCCAACCCCACCTCCAAACGCTGTAGGGGAGCCCCTTTTATTCCCTCTCTTTGGAGCCATGCTGCCACCACCCTCCCACTTCTCCTTCCAGCCCTCACCCCACTCTGCCCAGCCTTACCTTGAGTCGACAGTAGAGCAGGGTGAGGATAATACCATATAGAAACAGGATCGCATCCAGGATATAGCAGAGCTGAGGCTCTCCCAGGCCCGCTGAGGGGACAGAGGGTACCCATGGGGTCAGGGGCAGCAGGAAAGATCTGGTGCTCAGAGGAGAGAAAGAAAGGGCTCTGGGAGGTAGGACGGGGCTTGGAGGGGCACCATCCCAGGGAATAAACTTCATCTTCCTCTCTAGATTCCTATTTCTCTCACCTCTCCCTCTTCTTCCTCACCCTAGGGTAGGGGTAGGACAGGAAGTGTGAACAGTTCTCCTGTGATGGAACTTATAGGTTCTGAGAGATGAGAGCTTCCCCCTCAGCCCCCAACCCTCTCTTTTTAGCACTGTGGGTTCCTCAGATACCACTGAGCACTCCATAGCCCTCAAGGGACCCATTTGAGTTCACTGAGCCAAGACCAAAACCTCAGCCCAGGGGGGTAAAGTGAGTGGAGGCAGTGAAAAATTTCAGCAAAGAAACCACAGGGGTGTCTCTGCTAAGTCCTGTGACCTGTGGCTAAGGGCTGGACAGGAAGAGTGTGAGCTGAGGAAAGGAGGGAAGGCAATCACTCTATTATGAGTCATCTAGCCTCAGCCACATCGCTTTCTGTCCCCCCCCACCCAACTAAGACACTTAAATATGTAAAAACAAGGTGCCTGCTTTCCTTGGCCTTATAGATACCGATGGCTCTGCACATAAGGCTGAGCGAGTGTGTTAGCCCAGGCTCAAGGGAATGACCACAAGCTGTATGGATTCCGGCTCTGGGTACTCTGCCCTGTTACTCACAATGGGCCACTGAGAGAGGAAGTTTGGTGCAAGGAAAAAAATCAAATAAAGTCCAGCCTCTATCTGCTCTGACCCCTATCAGAAGAGCTCATGGGCATGTGACATACGGGTGAAGTACGTTTTATTCTGTGACGCTCTTTCACAGACGGTTATTACATAAATCTCAAACTACCCCGTGAGGGAAACATCATCGCCATTTTGTAGATGACGAAACCAAGGCTCAGAAAAGCTTAAGTAATTCATTTAGGGTCATAGCATTAAGTGCCAGAGCTGGAATTCAAATTCAGGCTTTCTGCTTTCCAAGTTTGTGCCCTCTCTTTTATGCCTCGGTGCCCCTGCTCCCTCATCCCATGGCAGCAGACTGGCCGCTCACTTAGTCCTTCCCTCCATCTTCACAGCTGGGCTGGTGGAACTCCATCCCGGTCCATCTCTTTTAATTTCCCCACTTTCCCTGAAGTTTCACTAACCTCTTCCTCCCCGAACCCCAGCTGTAACTATCCCTCTTCAAAACACAGACAATCCAAACAGAGTGAGGAGAGTTTAGAGAACGCCTGGAGCCTCAGAGATGCAGAGGACTTCCCATTTCTGCCTGCATTTCTCAGCTGACGCTCAGCTCTCTGGAACTGGGCATTGTACGCTGCCCACCCTCACATCAACTGTGCCTTAGTGATGACCCACAGAAGCCGCAATCACGTATTTGACTATCTCTGCCTCACTCCTAAACACAAGGACAGGCCCCTGCCTTCCTAAAGGGGGCTTTATAAATATTATTTAACCAGCTAGAGATCAGCTCCCAATGGATAAGACCAAAGGCACCCCACAGAAAATGCTGATCATGGGAAACGGAATTTTTCCCCAGACCAGCTTTTCATGTCATACATCCACTCCCCTCCTCTGCCAAACTGAAGACTTACGTGTGTATCAGTCCTGAAAAAGTAAGAAGGGGACAAGAAAGGAGGGAACTACAGTTCCTGCGCCCTGAGAGAGACTGGACAGGGCCAGCCTCAGGGTCTCTGTGCCCATCCTCCCAGTGCCAGCCTTCCTCTGCCTGTCCCTGCCTCAGCCCTCAGACACACGCCCTTGATTCCCACCCTGGAGCCCAGCTCACTGTCCCTCAGCAAAGCCTCTTACCTGCTTGTTCAACCAAAAGGAGTAAGAGCAAGACCACTGCTGGAAACATCTTGGGCAGGGGCCGAGGGGCCGTGAGCTGGGGATCGGATGCTCCGATGGCACTGTGCAGCTGTGCTCTGCGAGCGGCTCCCTGACCACAGAGCTGTCCCCTTCCTGCCACGCCTTCCTCTGAGCTCTGGCCCCTTCCCCTTCCTGCACTAGAGACCGGGCGGCTCCCAGAAGGGCCAACTAAGGGAGCTACGAGATCTGGTCTCCTATGCCTCCGTCCTTCAGTGACCAAGGCCCTGCTACCATGGAAAGAGGCAACACCCATGCTTGGGAAAGGCTATCTAAACCCGCCATCTCACTCTAGCCCTGTTCAGAGACAGAGCTCTGATAACTTGCCCCTCAAAATTCCCTAAGACCCCATGATAGCCCCTTTCTCTCCCACCTGGAACTTTGTACCCAGTCTTGATTTGAGAAGTTTACCAACTAGTGTGGGCAGCAAGGTTTCGGCAGGGAGGAAGTAAGGGAAAAAGAGGAAATGGGCAATGGAGAAGTGGAAAGGACAAGAGTCACAAAAGGGGTGGAGATGAACAGAAAAAACTGCTAAGGACAGAGTCTAACAGAGAAGTAGAGGGTTAACACTCATAAGTTTCCCATCAAAGTGAAAGACAGGGACTTCCCTGGTGGCGCAGTGGTTGAGAATCTGCCTGCCAATGCAGGGGACACGGGTTCGAGCCCTGGTCTGGAGCTCCTGGTCATGCCGCAGAGCAACTGGGCCCATGAGCCACAACTACTGAGCCTGCGTGTCTGGAGCCTGTGCCCCGCAACAAGAGAGGCCGCAATAGTGAGAGGCCCGCGCACCGCGATGAAGAGTGGCCCCCCACACCGCGATGAAGAGTGGCCCCCACTTGCCGCAACTAGAGAAAGCCCTCGCACAGAAACGAAGACCCAACACAGCCAAAAATAAATTAAAAAAAAAAAAAAGTGAAAGACAGTAAGATACTGAGAAAGACATACCAGAAGTTTGGGCTTGGGGCCAGAAGGCGGCTAATTTATTACAATTTCTCCTTTTCCAGTACATGCACAGAAAGCCTGACAGCTAAGCATTCATGTACGTGTACACACACACACACACACACACACACACAGAGTCCCATTCCCAACGATGGACAGGCTCTGCAGAAGAAGCAGGTAGGCAGGGAGGTCCAATGCTGTTCCCGTGCTCACCGATCTACTTCTCCAAACACAATATCTTGGGTACCTAGGAGGTCAGGGGGAGGAGAAAAAAAGTGATGTTACCAAGAATCTAGAACTCATTACTGTGCTCAGGAAACTGAGGATTTGAGGATCTGAGTCTATGCCCATCGTCTATGTTGAACAGGAAGTGTTCAGTTTCTGTCCCCAATCAGAGTCTCAAACTCCCTTGCCTAGAACACCTCTACTACACAACAGGCCTTGTACCTATGATGGCAACGACGTCCGCCAACATGTGTCCCTTAGACATCTTGTCCAAACCAGCCTGCAGAGATTAAGACAGCAATAGTGTTAGGCAAGATAAGCAGGGTAGAAGGAGGAGGAGTGAAAGTTCATAAAAATCTCAACCAAGGTCATTAATTACTGGATTCATGTATTAGCGTTAGAATCTTTGGGGTTGGTTCTTACCAGGTGGGCAAAACCAGGAGCCTTGATCTTGCATCGATAAGGGCGGCTGCTGCCATCAGACACCAGGTACACCCCAAATTCTCCCTGTCCAAGGAAGAAGGTTGGCTGCCTCCATTAACAGGAAGAACCCTTTCCTCTGCCAACAAAAACCTCTCTATTCACCCTCACGTCCTCTCTCTCACTGATGAACAAGCATTTAACTGAACATCCATCTCCAGTCACCCACTCCACATACTGTCCTTTCCTTCCCCTTCTTGCCTCACCTTAGGAGCCTCGATGGCAGTGTATGTGGCCCCTGGAGGAACTTGGTAGCCCTCAGTATACAACTTAAAGTGATGAATCAGTGACTCCATAGAAGTCTGGAGAGAGGAAAAACGGAGCATCAACAAGCCAGATCCAAACTGTATGGCAGGTGTACCCACACACAGAAAATAATCTCTACCCCCAGGGAGTCTAAAATCCCACATGTAAGTCAATGAGCAGAGAAGTTACAGAAAAAGAGAGGAGGCTACGGGAGGTTAAGAATCTTATACAGTGAATTATTTGAAAAAGGAAAACTGAAAAGTAGGATTTAATCCAAAGGTACTCCTCCCCAGCCGCTGCCCCCTTTCCCCCTTTTCCCTCCCCCTATAGTTAACCTTCATCTCTGCTCGTTTTGGTGGAGACACTTTGGCATCATCAACCTTGATCTCCCCGGGAGGCATCTTGTTCAGACACTGTAAGATGATTCGAAGGGACTGGCGCATCTCCTCCACCCGACACAGGTACCTGAAGTAGATGAGACAGACTCGGAGCAAGAGAAGAGCAGCCAGAGGATCAGATGTGAGGCTGGGAAGATGCCCTTGGCCAAACTGAAGAGTGCTAGGTAACTTTCCTCATTCTTTTCTCCTAGTACAGCATCTCTGCTTGGCCTGGCCACCCATATAAAACCTACAGTCTTCTGATTAGAGTACTGGGCCCTCTCCTAGTTTTCTCAGACCAAATCCTCTCCTAGTTTTCTCAGACCATGTCCTGTAGTATTTCCCTCTTTAATTACCCTCTTAAACATTTTTTGGAGTATAGAACAGGTGAGAGTCAAAGTGACTCAAAAAGAAAACAGTAGCAAATTTTTCTTGGCGTCAGTAAAGAGGAATGGAATTTGAAGCTGAGAATCTAGTGGAAAGAGCACTGGATCAGGAGGATTCTTGTCTCAAGCACTACTAACAGAATAATATCCCAGGCTAATCTCTAACTTTTCTGCTTCAGCTTTCTCAGCTATAAGATGCAGCCAAAACTAGTTCCATCTAAGACATAAGAAGAATGTAAGGGTAAAATAAAATGTCTCATAGGTGCAAGTGCTTTGAAAAGCAACCTAGTTTAACATACACAAGAGCTCCAATAGATACTGGAAAGTATGAGAAAGAAGAAAGTAGTCAAGAGAAAAGTTAGATAGGGGAAACTAGCTGGACAATGCGCTAAGAAGGGATCTGGGCCTCACCTATCATAGCAGTCCCCTCGAGAGCCAATAGGAACATCAAACTCCACCTGGTCATAAACATCATAGGGCTGGGTCTTCCGCAGGTCCCACTGGATGCCCGAGCCCCGGAGCATTACCCCGCTGTAGAGAGTATAACGGGACCAAGGGTCACTTTCCACAAACCAAGAAAAGAGGCATGCTCTCTTCCTCAGTCTCCCCTCTCCCTCCCGCACGCTCTGGGCATGGGATACAAAGACAGCATGGCAAGGAAGGCGCCACACCTGAAGCCAAGAGATTAAGCTGGAACCCACCCGCCCCTAAGGAGAGAAGTCTTATTCCTCACACCTAAAACCATAGTTAAGGGCGTCTTCTGCTGTTACAACCCCAATGTCGACTGTCCGATTTTGCCAGATCCTATTGTTGGTCAGCATCTGTTGAGCAAGAGAGCTGGTGTGTGAACACTCTTCATGACACTCTTCAAATACCTCTGTTATTTCTTTACAACTAGGGATTAAAATCCCACAGATCCTCTTGGGGCAAAAGAGGGATTTTTCCCACTGACTCCTATCTTACCTCCTCCAGCTCATCAATGCGAAGAGAGAAGTTCTTAGAAAACTCATAAATGTCATCCATAAGCCCAAGGGGTAGGTCCTAGAAGACAAATGGAGAATCGATAGTGAGTGCAGTCTCCACTAAGGAAAGCCAGCTCTGCCTCAGGGATACAGGGTTAGCGCTTCCATCAGCCAGGGCTGCCCTCCAGTGGCCACAGAGGATACAAGCAAGGACTGGACATTAAGAGAGGCAGGGGATCCTGCTCACCTGGTGCACACCTCCTGGCCGGACATAAGCAGCATGCATCCGAGCCCCAGACACTCGCTCGTAGAACTCAAACATCTTGATAGGACACACTGGGAATTAGTGACAAAGTCCTGGGCCCCTAAGTCAAACACCATGATGGCCTACTCCCCCACCCCCAGCCTGCTGGTGCCCAACCAACCCCTCATGACATGGTTAGCTCCTCAAGAATATAACCCAGGTTAAATATACCTTCTCCCCCTAAACGTTCTCTCTCCTTTTACTCTCGTCTCCTTCATACCTTCTCTACCTCTGGCACCTCCTTCCCTTGTCCTATTCTTTCCTCCTTCTCATACCTTCTCCCTTTCTTCAAACATCCAGAAGAAAGGGGTCATGGCCCCAATGTCCAGGGCATGTGTGGTCACAGCCATGATGTGGTTCAAAAGCCGAGTGATTTCTCCAAACAGCACTGTAGAGAGGTGAAGACAAGAAGAGAAGGATATAGGAGCCAAGGATCCAGGCTGACAGAGCAGTTCTGGGCAGAGCCTGGAGTCTGCATACTAAGCTCCGGTTCGGCGCTCCTAAGCTGGGGGGCAGAGGCACTATGCTGTACTCTCAGTGGGCCACAGGAAGAAGGGGATGGGGCGTACCTCGGATCCACTGTGCCCGAGGAGGAGGCTGGATGTTGAGCAACTTCTCCACAGCCAGTGAATAGGCCTGTTCATTACACATCATGGACACATAGTCTAGCCGGTCAAAGTATGGAAGGGCCTGGGAAGAGGGAGGAATCGGGATCACATCTAACAGGCCAAGGAACCCTCAGTCTGGCTGCTAGAAGCACTGCTCTCAGTGGGCATCAGAGGTCAGTGCTACATAAACCTTCCCAACCTCAGGAGCCTCAGGAAGGCAGGATGAAACACACTGAAGGGGTGAAGGTGGGGGGACCCCAATTTGTCGTGTTTGCCAATTTCCATGGTGAAAATACTCCTACGAGTCCCACTTTAAACTACCAACATTATGTAACTGACCACAGACAGCACTGGGCCGAGTAGCACACCATTACACAGTATTTCCACTATACAGATACAATGGAAGTAAATACCTAAAGAGCACAGCGTAGAAAAATGTAGTAAAATAATGAAGGCATGGATTTTGATACTTCTTACCTTGATTTTTAATATATTAAATCGCAAGCTAGTATAATGTGATTTTTAATAACAGCTGTGTTTAACAACTGGCTCACAAAATTTCTGAAAATTTAACAGTCTGTTCTTGTGAGCCAGTATGAGTTAGCTCCAGCACACCACTGCCAACCAAGTCTTCTGGGCCAAGTGACGCCTCTGTCAAAGAAGAACGCCTCTCTGAGATACTGCAGGAGAAAGGTAATCTCAGGAGGAAATTAAGAACACCAAGAAGAATGGGATTTGTTTCTGGAGGAAGAGTCAGGTAGAAATGGTTCTTCCCCAGAATACCAAGAAAGCTAAGTCCCAGCTGTACGCTGAACCAGCTTCAGCTTCCAGGAAGGAGGCGGAGCTAAGACGCCTTGCCTTGGAACAGCCAGTTCTTGCCCTGATGTCACTGTGACGTGGGATAAAGCTACAGGGGTTAACTCCATGGACTCTGGGACCAGAAACCATCATTGCCTGGACTCTTTGGGGGAATCACATTCTAGTCAGCTGATTCTAAATCCTAACCCCATCGTCCTCTGTTATCAAGAGCTTTCTTCATGACAGTGAGAAAAAAACTTCAGATTCCTATGCCAGATCCAATTTCTTCAAATCTGACCCTCATTATTTGGGTCACAGAGTTCTCCTAAAAACAGCAAACTCTGTTACAAACTCCCTCCCGGTCACTCTGACTCACTGAGTATTTCGAAAACAAACTTAGAATGCTGGAAGATACAAGAATCAGCTGTTAAACCTGGGGAGCTGACGTCTCTCTCCTCTTTCCCTGACCCCAAGGACACCAGCTTTGACGTACTAGTATGACATTAGAGCAGGGAAACTGAGGCACTAGAGTAAGGATAAAGGGGTCAGCCAAAAGTCAGCCCGAGAAGAGCTAGGAGTGTAGCTCCAGGTCCAAAGTATTTCTGTTTGATAAACCAAGTCCACATGATCCAAGTCAAGCATCCCCTGCCACACCCCTCCATCCTCCCAACCAAAACTATCCTAATAACCTCAACGGGCTACTCCTCTCAACACCCTCCTCCCCTGGGGTTTTGGGGCAGCGAACTGGCAAAGACCCAGGTTAAAGCATCCCCAGGTCCTGTCAACAGGTCCCCGTTCACCCCCCACACCTGCAGATAGGTCTTGTATTCAATGAGCTTCTCGGTGCCTCGGTGCAGCAGCCCGATGTGAGGGTCGCACTTGCGCACCATCTCCCCACTCAATTCCATCACTAGCCGCAGGACTCCATGGGCTGCTGGGTGCTGGGGCCCAAAGTTCAGGGTCAGGTTCGACACCAACGTGTCCTTTGGAGGGTCCACATCTGAGAAGTGGGAAATAGTTGAGCCAAATGGTAATTCCTTTGAGAACCCCCAAAAGACAGCAAGGAGTTAGCATCTCCCTGGAGACTTTCCATCTCACCATTCCATACCCTGCTGATTTCCTAACCTTTATCATAACCAGGAAGAAGACCATTAGATGGGAAAAAGAGAAGGGAGATCTAAACTTTCTGACGAGAGGGACCATGAGCCTCACTCTTTCCGTGTCTCTCAGGATACCTTTAAAAAATAATAATAATGATAGATAACACTTATACAGTCCTTATTATGTGCCAGGCACTACTCTAAGCACTTTACTTATTTTAATTAATTTAATTATTTCAACAACCATATAAGTAGTTGATACTATCATTATCCTCATCTCATTGGAGAAATTGAGGCCAGAAAGACTAAATGAATTGTCGGAGTTAGTAAGTGGCAGAGTCAGGATTTAACTCAGCCTGGTCAGCTCCAGACTCCACACTCTTAACCACGAAGATACACTGCTCTCCAGATGTATCTGCTGAATGGCCAACTAATTGGGAAATGTATACTTAATTCTTACTACTACTAATTGACAGTTTTTACCCTCAAGAGGCTTACAATTTAATTTGGGAAATAAGTATATGTGAGAAACTAGTAACACAAGTCAAATTTACAAGTTGCCAAGTAAGTTGCTTAGCCGTTAAGTATTTAAAGAAAGGAAAGAACACTGTGAAGATCTCATGGAGGCAAGATACGACTTGGTTCTTAAACACAGGGAATGATTCAGATAGGTAGAGAGAAGAGGCATCCCATGCTATGGAATGAACACATGTCAAATCTTAGAAACAAGAAAGTAAATATCTATGGAACTCTTGTCTGCCAAGAGACAGAAGATTAAGTGTTGGCAGGCAGTAGGGGGTAGGGGGTAGTGGTTCAATTATCAGTATTATTTATTTATTTATTTATTTTAAATTAATTTATTTAATTTATTTATTTTTGGCTGCGTCTTCACTGGTACACACGGGCTTTCTCTAGTTGTGGCGAGCAGGGGCTACACTTTGTTGCGGTGCGTGGGCTTCTCACTACAGTGGTTTCTCTTGTTGCGGAGCACGGACTCTAGGCGCACGGGCTTCAGCAGTTGTGGCTCACAGGCTCAGTAGTTGTGGCGCACGGGCTTAGTTGCTCCACGGCATGTGGGATCTTCCCGGATCAGGGCTTGAACCCGTGTCCCCTGCACTGGCAGGCAGATTCTTAACCACTGCACCACCAGGGAAGCCCCAATTATCAGTATTATTAATAACACTTAGGGAGGACTTAGCATGAGCCAGTCACTATATTATGTGGTTTATGTTACCTGTATCTCATTTAATCCTTACAATAACGCTATGAAGTAGGTACTTTATTCACTGGTAAATGGAGAGTTGAGATCTGAAACCAGAGTCCACCTATGCAACCAAAATTCTTCACCATGGGCTTTGGAGTCAGACAGACCCACGTACAAATCCACCTGTGTCCTCAACCACTTTTTAATCTCTCTACACCATTATTTCCTCAAAATTGGGATACTATTAGTATCACTCTCATAGGGTTGTTGTAACAACTAAGTGAAATAATGCATACAAAAACACTCAGCACACGGTAAGCACTCAGCTATTGTTACTGTTAAATTTTTGAAAGGTAACTAGAAGTTCCTTTAAAGGTTTTCGAGCAAAAGAATGAATGACATGCTAAAATGATGTTTGGGGAAGATAAAGCCACAGACACTGTATAGGATAGCTGGAGGGAGACTATATCAGTGGCAAGAACCCATCAAAGAAACTTCCGAAATAATCAAGATCTAATACAAAATAAATCGAAACAACAAAGGGAGAAATGACCAGATGTGAAACATTGTTAAAGAATCTGCATGTTATTGGACATAGACATGGAGGGCAAGAGAGAAAAAAGAGCCAAAGGTGACTAAAAAGTTTCAATCCTGAGGGATTAGGAGAATGAGGGAGTCACTGATCAAAATTAAAAATCACAAGGAAGGGCTTCCCTGGTGGCGCAGTGGTTGAGAATCTGCCTGCCAATGCAGGGGACACGGGTTCGAGCCCTGATCTGGGAAGATCCCACATGCCTCAGAGCAACTAGGCCCGTGAGCCACAGCTACTGAGCCTGCGCGTCTGGAGCCTGTGCTCCGCAACAACAGAGGCCGCGATAGTGAGAGGCCCGCGCACCGCGATGAAGAGTTGCCGCCGCTTGCCACAACTAGAGAAAGCCCTTGCACAGAAACGAAGACCCAACACAGCCAAAAATAAATAAATAAATAAATTAATTAATTATAAAAAAAAAAAATCACAAGGAAGAGCTAGTTTTGATGGGGGTAAAAATGTTTCGTATTCAGAAAGGTTTCATTTGGGTGCCAGTGGGAAAAACCACCTTGTCAAGAGAGGGAGATGGAAATATACTGAACCTCTGGAAAAAGCTGAAGCTAAAGATATAAATTTGGTAGGGATCTTCGAGGGTTGGCTGGGACCTTCTCTTTCTTTTCTCTTGGAATATTCTACTTGACAAATACCTCCTATTATCACTATTGTCACGTTTGTCGAGTTGCAAGGTTAAAGATGCAAAAAGAGTTGGTGGCTAAAATTTGCCTCACACGGAAAGGTCAAGAGCACCTAGAAATCAGCTTGGGGCATGGAGGGGTGTGGGTTGGGACAGTGGCACTGGGCACTCACCATTCCAAGGTGGAGGCTTCCAGTGGGCTGTTTCCTTGGTGGGGTACATGACAGCACCCCCAAACTGCTCTGCCCATTCCACATCTGGCTGCCATTGCCGAGCACCTCTGGGGAGGTAATGACACATCCTAGACAAAGGGCCTGAACAGTGCTTGGTTCCTCTGTTCCCAATTCACTTTCAGGTGGGCCCAGGGAAGGGTGTCTTGGATTCTTCAATGCCAAGTCACTGACACAGAGCTGTGTCGCTCTGGCAGAACAAACTGGAATTCTAGAGGTTCCATCCTTACTAACAACTTATTCCTGAAATCACTTCACCTATCACCCGTACGCATGCAAAGCTGGGGATCCCAGCTCCTTTAAATTCTGGTCATATTCATATTCCCATCCTGGTGAATGTGAACTCAAGAAAGGTGTTTATTCAAGGTCAACTCAAGAGTAAAAAAAGAAAGGGGGGTGGGGCATGCTGGCTCCTTGGCTCTGCTCAAGTATGGCCAGAACAATGCACTGGGGCCAACCCGGGGATTCTTGGTTTATGTTCCTCCTTTAAGTCTATCGGGGTTGCTCTCCTCTTCTTCCACAGCGTCTAAGGAGACTTTTCACCAGTCGCGCCCCACCCGTGAAGGGGTTTGGGAAAAGCAGCAGGACATAAAGGGAGGGTGACATTATCACTAACACTGAGGCGCAGAGTCTCCCTCCAACTGATTTCACCTCCGGCAGATCGAGCTCAAACCCTCTTTCCTCCCTCGGCCAAGGCAGGCACCACTGGATCCTGGAACTCGATAGAGCAGGCCTGGGCGAGGGGTCACGGGCCTGGGTCATTCTTTCATAGGGGGTCACAGGGCCCGTGGAGTCCCCGGACTCGAGAAACCCTAGCCCTGGGGACAGCGCATCGAGGGCTGCCCTTGGTCTCACCTGGTGGGCTGAATCGGCAGTCGGGCCCCAGCCCCGGGCCGCAGCACCAGGGCCGCGACGCCCCGGAGGCCGCATAGAGCCCTGAGCGTCGCCATCTTGCCCCGCCACAGACTGCGGGAAGGAGAACCGGGCGGAAGTGCCTCTTGCGCGCCTCCTTGTGGGCTTCTCGCCTATTGGCACCACGCAGCCGCCCTCTTGGAAGCTGGCGGGGTCGCCGAGCGCGAACCTGACAACATCCGGGTTCTGCACCCGGCCTTCACTTTCGCTTAAATACCGGAGGCTGGGGGCCTTGCTTCCCACCGCTCCTGGTGGGCTCTTCTAAGGCTGAGCAAGAGAAACTTGCAGTTCCTGCTGCGGGCAGCGGCGCCCCTCGCGCATCATCGCCGAGCTGCCTGCGCGCCTTAGAAAGTGCCCTGCCGCCCGGAGCCAGGCGGACACTCACATGGGGACCCTTCCCCACTCCTCGCCTGAGCTGCACCGCTGCTGTAGCCCTGCTCTCTGGTTGTGTCTGAGCCCTGCCCTTCTGGGGTAGCCCCGGGCTTTGCTACCCCAGAATCCAAAATTACCTCTTTATCCCCGAATCCAAAAGATTCGGAGCCGGGAGAGCTAGCTAATTTCCAGACGGCCTAAATGGGTTAGGGAGAAGGGGCCCAAGTGGGGCTGGGCGGGTCGGTCTGAGAGCTCCTGCCAAAGTAAAATGAAAAAAGAGTAGGATGCGAAGGCCACCAGCATTGGAACGGGCTGCTGGGGTGTGTAGGAGCCACCTCATGAGGAGAGGAGGTCTCCTATGGGTGACCCTGATATCTGCCAGGCTTCCAGAACCCACAGAATTACAGACCCAAGAAGTGCCCTTAGCGATGCCTCGCACCCCACTTCCATCCTGGGTCAGTCTCTTTTACCTCATATCTTTCTTTTTTTTTTTTTTTTTTAAATAAATTTATTTATTTATTTTTAACTGCATTGGGTCTTCATTGCTGCACGCGGGCTTTCTCTAGTTTCAGCGAGCGGGGGCTTCTCACTGTGATGACTTCTGTTGTTGCGGAGCACAGGCTCTAGGCGTAGCTTCAGTAGTTGTGGCACGCGGGCTCAGTAGCTGTGGCTCGCAGGCTCTAGAGCTCAGGCTCAGTAGTTGTGGCACGCGGGCTCAGTAGCTGTGGCTTGCAGGCTCTAGAGCTCAGGCTCAGTAGTTGTGGTGCATGGGCTTAGTTGCTCCGCGGCATGTGGGATCTTCCCAGACCAGGGCTCGAACCCATGTCCCCTGCACTGGCAGGCGGATTCTTAACCACTGTGCCACCAGGGAAGTCCTACCTCATATCTTTCTGACCTGGCCTCTGTACTGGCCAACGGCATAGAAATGCAGTACCAGCAGGAGTCTGATCCTAATCCTGTGTGGAAGAGACAAAGAGGAGTTCCAGCCTTGGAGCTAGTTCCTGTTCTCTCTGCCTCCAAGCCCAGCTCCAGCTGGGCCACCCGTTAACTTTGCACATCCCTCCCACTTGGGGCCTGGAAAGAGGCCTTCCCCAGATCTCCTTCAGACAGGGTGCCTGGGCCACAGCCCACCAGCAGGACAGCAGGGTGGGGCAGACAGACCAGGAGAGTGGCAGAGACAGGGAATTCTTAGCTACAAAGAAAGAGGGGAAAGCCAGACTTCTAGCCTGCGAGTTGACCTAATGGGAACTGTACCAAAGGGCGAGGCCATATCCCTGGCTGTGGGAACTGACTGGGACCTGGGTGGGCTCGGCAGCCCTCACAGAGCCAGACAGAGGCTGTGCGTCCCTGCCCCCCTCATTCCCCACCGTCTCCCTGGGGCTTCTCTCCCGGTATAGCTGAAACACAGTGAATGTGGTGATAGTGAGGGAGGAGGATGTGGGGACTGCATTTATTTGCCCTAATCCAGCCTAGGAGAAGTCAGGATAGACTCCGGGCTGCTTGGCCCTAGGGGCAACTTGAGCTGGAACTAGGGTGAGGGATCCTGGGGGGCTGCCTAGGACACGGCATCTTTTGTGCCTTCTCCCTGCTGCCAGCACTCCCCACACACACTGCTGCTGTTACTCTAAGGCCTTTTGTCTCTCACTGCTTACTCGCCCCCTTTGTCCTCATCTCAGATGCGGGTGAAAAGGGGCAGTAAGAGTCCTCTGGTGATAGCTCCTCTTGCCCCTGCCCCTTCTGGTCTCCCATCCTTTGTCTGACTCCTGCAGCACCAACCCCCTCCACTTAGGACCAGGGTCAGGGCATGTGGTGGGTCCTGCAGTCAGAAGGGGGTGGGTGATACAGGAAGTGATGGTCACCAGGGCAGGTATTAGCAACCTGAGCAGGAAGGGAGTGGAAAAGGAAGTATTTTGGCGGATGGGATGTGGAGAACAGGAGGTGACTAGGCAGAGAGTGAATAGAGGAATGGGGGCAGGGGCAGGTGGTCTGCCTCTGGGAAAGGAAAGTGCTGACTGTACTCTCCTTCCTGGGGATATCCTGGGGAAAGGAGTGGCCATAGCATGGGGTGAGCAGAAATTGCCCCTACTTCTGAACCCTTTCCTTCCTTGTCTTGAGAATCCACCCCCAAGACTTCTTTGCTGAGTTCTCTCCAGTCCCAAACGAAGGGAATCATTTTGCTTCCTTTCCCTAACATTACCTCTTCCTCCCCAAGCACTCTCTCCATCCCAGGCACTGGGTTCCTGTTTCTCTCAGTTCCCTAATTTTCCTGTACACACAATGCTGCAACCACCCTCTCCCTGTCCCATGGGGAATGAGAAATAAAAGATTACTAGATATTCCAGGAACCACTGGGTTCTTAGGACAAGGTGGGGCCGAAAAGGGGAACCAGGTGGGGATTCCCTCTGATGGATTGGCATAGGGTACTTCTGGGTTCCTGAGAAAGCATGTCTTTCCTGTGCTGGGGTCTGGCTGACTTGAGGCTGGGGGAGGGTTTAGGGCAGTTGGGAGTGGGTAGGAGCAGGGCCAAGAGCCTGGGGGAAGCTACTGGGAGCCGGGCCAGGGAAATGGGGAGTCAGGAAGTGGGGAGGGGAGCTCTGGGGGGAATGGAGGCTGGAGGCAGAATGGCCGTCTGGGCTTCTGAGGGGGCGGGGAATGGTAATTCAGGAAAGGGGATCCTGAGGGAGAGAAGAGACGTTAGGGAAGAGGAGGTGCCACCCTAGATCTTCCTTCTATAAAAGAAAGAGTCGTTAACCCCTCCTGCCTTGTCCTCTGCCGGCTCCATGTGCCCATTCTAAGCAGACTCATATCCTACCTTTGGACAGTACACTGCCTGATCACCGTCTTCTTGCCTGCCCCTTCTCCCTGCCTCCTGTACTCTCTCCAGCTGCTTGGTCCCATCCTGAGCAGTGTCAAGCCACCTCCTTTCTTTGTTCTGCCCTCTTGATGCTTCCTTACCTGTTCCCCACCCTCTTTCCCTGGCAGCTCACTCAGTTCCCTCGGCCCTGGAAACCAGCCTCTAGGGGCATCATGAGGGATCCCTGAGAAAAGGGAGGATGTGCCAGGTTAGACAGTGGGAGCTAGAATTCTCCTGGGACCATGGTCCTTTCTTCGCGTGTTTTCCAGGGCCTTTCTCTGACTTCCTACCCCTCCTGGGGCTCTGTCCCACCAAAAAGGGAAAGAGACAGCTGAGAGCCGACTGTGGGGTTTGGGAAAAGGCTATGTCATCAGCTGGCCCAGTGCCTATGATCCATCCGGCTGCTAGAGATTCCCCTCCCCTGGGCAAGTCCCATTTTTTTTTAAAGGAAAACAAAAACTAGATTTTTGGGAAGCAATGAAACACCCATCTGAGTCCTACCACCAGAGCTCCTGGCTGAATGGCTTATAGCTCAGCCAATCGTAGTGACTCAGGATGCTTAAAAGAGCTGGCGCGGAGAAAGGCTGGGAAGAACTCACAGGGAGACCCACAGACACATAGACACGGGAGAGAGAGGAGGAGAAAGACAGAAACAAAGGCACGGCGGAAGGAGGCAGAGAGAGGACAGGCACAGAAGCGAAGCCAGACAGAGTCTGAGGGAGTGCAAAGGGAGAGGCCAGAGAAGCTGCAGAAGACACAGGCAGGGAGAAACAAAGATCCAGGAGAGGAGGGTGTGGGAGGAGAGTTTGGAGGAACCAGACCACTAGGCACCTCTCCTAAGCCTAAGGGCCAAGTTTTCTCCATCTCCTCTGAAGGTCCCCAGACCCTCTGAAAATTCTGCCTCTGACCCTGGCAGGGGTCCGAGCGCCCAGGCTGCAGAGAGGAGCTTTCCAAAGCCAGGGCGGGGAGGACTTGGTGCCCAGACGGCCTCAGTCCCTCCCAGCTTCAGCACCAGTGCCATGTCCCGGACGGACTCGCATCCCGGGAGGGGCTTGGCGGAGTGCTGCCTGTGGGGAATCCAACCCCGCCTGCTGCTCCCCACCGTGCCCGTCTCCGGGCCGCTTCTGCTGCTGCTGGCCTCCCTTCTGCCCTCAGCCTGGCCGGCCAGCCCCCTGCCCCGGGAGGAGGAGATCGTGTTTCCAGAGAAGCTCAACGACAGCGTCCTGCCTGGTTTGGGCACCCCTGCCAGGCTGTTGTACCGCTTGCCGGCCTTTGGGGAGATGCTGCTACTAGAGCTGGAGCAGGACCCCGGCGTGCGGGTGGAGGGGCTGACGGTGCAATACCTGGGCCGGGCGCCTGAGCTCCTGGGCGGGGCAGAGCCGGGCACCTACCTCACTGGCACCATCAATGGAGATCCGGAGTCGGTGGCATCTCTGCACTGGGATGGGGGAGCTCTGTTAGGGGTGCTGCAGTATCGAGGGACCGAACTCCACATCCAGCCCCTGGAAGGAGGCACCCCTAACTCTGCTGGTGGGCCTGGGGCTCACATCCTACGCCGGAAGAGTCCTGCCAGCGGCCAGGGCCCCATTTGCAACGTCCAGGCTCCTCCCGGGAACCCCAGTTCCAGCCCACGAAGAGCCAAGGTAGGCAGCCCTGGAGTCTGTGTCCTGCAGTGTCCTCCTGCCATGTCTGTCCTACTGACCCCTATTCACCTTCTCTCCACCCACTTCCACTTCTGGCCAGTCTGCTGCTTCCCTCCCTTCTGCCTGCCTTTTCTCTTTCCACTGGCCTCCTTTCCTGGGAAGGCTCTGGCTTTTCCCTGCCCCAACCCTTCTCCTAGCCAGACCGCTGATCCCAAGGGGATTCCCAGAGGTGGGTCAGAGACTCTATGCTGGGAATGACCGCTCTCCCTCCCCACCCTGACCCTGCCTGGCCATGGCATCCTACTGGCACCGTCCCCAACAATGAGGCCCTCCTGATAGCCCCTTGGCCTTGACTCTTTTCTGGGCCTCAAATTTGATTTTCACCACCAGCTAAAGGAGTGAGGTTTGAGGCCCAAGAGATTGGCCTCTGGCTTCTGATGCTGTCTTCAAAATTGTTCTGGCAAACTGCAAACTAGGGCAGGAGTGGACCGGGGAGGAAAGGCATCCTGAACCCCCTTCTGGTCTGTCCCCTTCCCACATTGTGGACTGACTGCAAGGCTGCCTGAGGCTCCGTCCTTTCCTCCCTCCCACTCCCAGTCTCCCCCCTTCTTCCCTTCCTTCCTCCCTCCCTCTCTAGCTTTAATCCAGACCAGACGCTCCCTCCACACCCGCCACGCTGAGATCTGGCCCTGGCCCTAGCTGCTGACTGAATTGTTCCTCCAACCACACAGGGCAGACACGTTGCAGCCCAGCCCTCTAGCCTCAGTCCTGCAGCCCCAGACACACTCAGGCCTGGGGGACCCCAAAGTCCCTCCCAGAGGCAGTCCCAGCTGCTTTTCACCTCTTGGGCCCACATAGCCCTGGGACGTGGCATCCCCATCCCCTCCCCTTCTCAGAACCAGCAGATGATTTCTCAGCATTACCACAAAAGCCCTGGGATTTGGAGTTGGGGGGGAGGCCCCACCAAGACCCATCAGGAATCCCGTGGGATGTATGTGGCCCAGCTGCATCTGCTGAGTTCCAGACCCAGGAAGTAAGGGAGGGGAGAAGTGATCCATGGGTCTGGGAGGCTATTTCAGGATCCTCCTCCCCCTTTTTCCTCTCCAGCGCTTTGCTTCACTGAGTAGATTTGTGGAGACCCTGGTGGTGGCAGATGACAAGATGGCGGCATTTCACGGTGGTGGGCTAAAGCGCTACCTGCTGACGGTCATGGCAGCGGCGGCCAAGGCCTTCAAGCACCCAAGCATCCGCAACCCTGTCAGCTTGGTGGTGACTCGGCTAGTGATTCTGGGGCCAGGTGAGGAAGGGCCCCAAGTAGGACCCAGTGCCGCCCAGACCCTGCGCAGCTTCTGTGCCTGGCAGCGAGGACTCAACACCCCCGAGGACTCGGACCCTGACCACTTTGACACAGCCATTCTGTTTACCCGTCAGGTGAGGCCCCAATCAGCACCTCAGGCCATGCACTGCACAACTCCAAGAAGCACCACTGCACAGACTGTGATGTAAATGGTGCCCCTGGAGTTGTTCCACCTGGTGCCTGGCCCCAGCCACACTGCCAGTGCTATCTGGGCCCTGACGGTGCTGGATACGCAGTGCCCAGTTCTCCACTAATCTGGATCTCAGCTCAATGGACGCTGGTGTCTTGGTTCCTCATGTGTTGTCTCTGATCTCCCTCTCCACAGGACCTGTGTGGGGTCTCTACTTGTGACACTCTAGGCATGGCTGATGTGGGCACTGTGTGTGACCCAGCTCGGAGCTGTGCTATCGTGGAGGATGATGGGCTCCAATCAGCCTTCACTGCTGCTCATGAACTGGGTAAGGTGGGGGTGGGGTCATGGGGCACCTGTGATGAGTGAGAGAGCTATCAGGGGTGAGGTGAGGGGACAGTGAGCTCACCGGGGTACAAATGCAGGTCACAAGGTGTTTCTTCCTTTTCCCCAGGCCTAGGTCCAGGGCCGTTACCCTTCTCTGCTCCGGATGTAGACAAACATTTAGATTTTTCTATTAAATGAGATAGTGTGTAGGAATCTACTGTGAACTGTGTGTGTGTGTTTGGAGGGGAGGTGGCACAGTACTGAGAGAGATTATTCACAAGAGTCAGTGATAGAGTGGATGGAATCAGGGTTGGGAATGTTGACTATAAGGAAAAGTGGGTAGGGAGGGGTCCTGAGTGTATCATGGGGAGAGGGGAGACAGAGCAAGGGGGGCTACATATTGAGAAGCCCTTGGAGCACCAGAAAGAGATTCGGGGGCAAGTTGGGATGGGGAATGGATCTGACCATCCGTAGCTGCACCCAGGCTTATGATGGGCCTGCAACCCCCTGAGGGCACAGGGATGAGACCCTTGGACCCTAACAGGGCCTCTGCTCCCACAGGCCATGTCTTCAACATGCTCCATGACAACTCAAAGCCATGTGTTGGTCTGAATGGGCCTGGGAGTACCTCCCGCCATGTCATGGCTCCTGTGATGGCTCACGTGGATCCCGAGGAGCCCTGGTCCCCCTGCAGTGCCCGCTTCATCACTGACTTCCTGGACAATGGCTATGGTAAGCAGATGGCACTCCCCTTTCCCTGTGCAGGACCCAGTTCCTGCCCCCCACTGTACTTTCTCTTCTGCTGCATTTCACATGGGCCAAATTGACTCCTTCCAATGTGCCTCCTCTGCAGTGTGGGATGGGGTGAGAAATGCTGCTGCCTTTGTGTGGCTCCCACTTCCTCTCAGAATAAATAGCACAGCTACAAGATGCAAGTTTTGGCTCAAAAGAATTAGAACTGACCTTCTAAGGGCCACAACTATCCAACACTGGAAGGGGCTAGTTGTGAAAGGAGGTGACTGCCTTGTCACTTGAGGTGTGCATGCCGAGCAGTATGACTATGATGGGCAGGGCTGTTGATGAGAAGCAGACTCAAGAATTCTGTAGCTGGTTAGGACAGGTAGGAAGATCTAGTGCTTTGAGTTCCTATCCTGATCCTGTTCTTTAGATGTGTGTAGATGTGTGACTGTAAGTTACCTCACTTCTGTGTAGCTGATCTGTAAAATATGCATAATAACGGTAACTACCTCATAGGCTTTGGCCATGATTAAACACGATACTGTTGGTCAAGCATTTAGCCAATGTTCATCACATAATAAGCATTGAATAAATTTAGCTGCTATTTAAAGCTTCTTCCAGTCCTAGAATTTGGATTTTAGGATCTATCAGGCCCTGGGGAGCCCAAGGCTGGCACCCCTTCAACCTACTGGTGACTTCATACCCCTGCCTCTTTTCCCAGGGCACTGTCTCTTAGACAAGCCAGAGGCTCCCCTGCATCTGCCTGTGACTTTCCCCGGCAAGGACTATGATGCTGACCGCCAGTGCCAGCTGACCTTTGGGCCTGACTCACGCCATTGTCCGCAGCTGCCGCCGCCCTGTGCTGCCCTCTGGTGCTCTGGCCATCTCAATGGCCACTCCATGTGCCAGACCAAGCATTCACCCTGGGCTGATGGTACCCCCTGTGGGCCTGCACAGGCCTGTATGGGTGGCCGCTGCCTCCACGTGGACCAGCTCCAGGACTTCAATGTGAGATCCCAAGGGCAGGGGAGGGGCAGAGGGCCTGGGGGAGTAGGGGGTAGCCCTGAGCCCAAGAGAGTGTATTTATCCCACTCTTCCGTTCTGTCCTTCTGCAGATCCCACAGGCTGGTGGCTGGGGCCCCTGGGGATCATGGGGTGACTGCTCTCGGAGCTGTGGAGGTGGTGTCCAGTTCTCTTCCCGGGACTGCACACGGCCCATCCCCCGGAATGGTGGCAAGTACTGTGAGGGCCGCCATACCCGCTTTCGTTCCTGCAATACCCAGGACTGCCCAACTGGCTCAGGTAAGGAGTGGGAGGGATGGGAGCCTTGGGAGGGATTGGTAGGACAGAAAGGGCTGTCCCTTGAGTTCAGGGACCAAGGAGGTGTTGACTGTCCCTGCTGTTGAGGGGGGTGACTTTACCCTTCAGGAAAGTGACAGGTAGTCTGTGGGGGAGAGAGCTGCCATGCTGTCTGGAGGTCTGAGAGGCTAGGTGGAGGGGCTGGTGGGGCGGCGTGAGGAGAGAGGGGCTCTGACTGTCCATTTTAACCCTACAGCACTGACCTTCCGTGAAGAGCAGTGTGCTGCCTACAACCACCGCACTGACCTCTTCAAGAACTTCCCAGGGCCCATGGACTGGGTTCCTCGCTACACAGGTGTGGCGCCCCGGGACCAGTGCAAACTCACCTGCCAGGCCCGGGCACTGGGCTACTACTATGTGCTGGAGCCACGGGTGAGGACCAGGATGCCCCAGGGCCCTGTCTAAGCTCACACACTGCCCAAGCCGCCCTCTACTGTCTGATGGCAGAGATCCCAAACAGCACTATTGCTGGCGTTCCCACAGCCATGCCCAGCCAGCCCAGGGGTCCACTCAGACTTCTCTGTCCGTGGGTATTTAGAAAACTAGCCCTGGACTCTGGATAAGTTGCCAATCAGGCAGCTCTAGCCTATCCCATTTCCCTTGGTTTCTTTCCCTCTCTCTCTCCCATCTTCCAGTGCTCCATTTTGTGAGAATGGAAGTGTGTGGACTTTTGGGCACTTCTCTGCCCCCTTCCCATGGGCTCCTCTGGCAAATTACAGTGGTGGCCTCATTGAGCTCATGGATGGCCAGTCCCTCACTGGACAGGCCTCCTGGAGACAGCGATGTCCCTGCACCCCCTCTCTGTGATAGGGCCCTGGGTTGAGGCTGAAGAAGGAAGAACAAGCCTAGCAGTTTTGCATCCTTCACCTCTGTTCTGGGGAGAATGCCTGCAGGTTGACTGCCCTCTAGTGTCCAGCTGGGACGGTACCACCAAGATTTAGGGCTTGGTGTTGCGACTCGGACCAGCAATTCCCCTGTTGGCTTCTCTGCTTGCCAGCTGTGTAACCTTAGGGCAAGCTCCTAATCTTTCTAAACCTCAGTGTTCCATCTCTACAAACCTCAAATAGTGGTTGTGAGATTTATATAGCACTTAGCACAGTGCCTAATTCACAGTGAGTGCTCTGAAAATGGTGGCTTTTATGATTATCATCCCTTACAGTGGCTGGGGTTCCCTCCACACTCCATCCACATTCTCTCCCTCACGCAACTTTTCTGGCATCCCCTCCCTGATGGGATATGGGTCTTGTTCGATTTACCAGCCCGTTTTGACTAAGGAAGACCCTTTCATCACTCCCTCTCTTCTCCTCAGGTGGTAGATGGGACGCCCTGTTCCCCAGACAGCTCCTCAGTCTGTGTCCAGGGCCGCTGCATCCATGCCGGCTGTGACCGCGTCATTGGCTCCAAAAAGAAATTTGACAAGTGCATGGTGTGCGGTGGGGATGGTTCTAGCTGCAGCAAGCAGTCTGGCTCCTTCAGAAAATTCAGGTTCATTCACTATTTATTTCCTCCTCCCACCTTCCGGGACGCTGTTCTGGGCCCTGGGGATACAGAGGTGAATTCAACACTGCTTCTCCTCTCAAAGAGCTGACGTACAGTCTAGTAGGGGAGACAGACGAGTACGCAGTTACAGCGCAGTGTCCCACCTGCTCAAAGGTGCCAGCCTGGGCTGCTGTGAGGGCACTTGTGGGCATCAGGGAAGGCTTCCCAGGAGGTGACCTCCCTTCTGGAGGAAGAATAGGAATTGCACAGGCACCAAGGAGGCGGGGCTTAGATGGGCACCTCAGTAAGGGGGCAGCAGGTGTAAAGGCCCAGAGAGAAGAGGAAGGAGGGCACATTTGCATGTAGCTCAGATCTAGGCTGGACAGCTCACGTAGGTCTGGGGAGACAACCTTCTACACACATACAGTCATACAAACACAGCTCAGAAAGGCTGAGAGGATTCAGGAAGATGCTGAGTTCTCCTCTACTCCTTGCACACAGGTACGGATACAACAATGTGGTCACCATCCCTGCAGGGGCCACCCACATCCTGGTCCGGCAGCAGGGTACCCCTGGTGTCCGGAGCCTCTACCTGGCCCTGAAGCTCCCCGATGGCTCCTATGCCCTCAATGGTGAATACACGCTGATACCCTCCCCCACAGACGTGGTCCTGCCCGGGGCAGTCAGCTTGCGCTACAGCGGGGCCACTGCAGCCTCGGAGACACTGTCCGGCCACGGGCCCCTGGCTCAGCCCTTAACGCTGCAGGTCCTGGTGGCTGGCAACCCCGAGAATGTACGCCTCCGCTACAGCTTCTTCGTGCCCTGGCCAGCCCCTTCAACGCCACGCCCCCCTCCCCAGGACTGGCTGCACCGCAAGGCCCAGATTCTGGAGATCCTCCGGCGGCGCTCCTGGGCGGGCAGGAAATAACCTCACCGTCCCGGCTGCCCTTTCTGGGCACCGGGGCCTCGGACTTGGCTGGGAGAATGAGGGGGCTCGGCAGCTGTCTCGCAACGAGACACAGTGGGGGAGGGGCTGTGGTGTGAGCCCGCCCCTCCTCTCTGCCCTACCGAGCAGGCTGGCCCTGCCCGGGTTTCCTGCCCTGGATGGCTGGTGGATGGAAGGGGCTGGGAGATAGTCCCCTATCTAAACTGCCCCCTCTGCCCTGCTGGTCACAGGAGGGAGGGGGAAGGCAGGGTAGACCCCGGTTGTATTTATTTAGTATTTATTCACTTTTATTTAGCACCAGGGAAGGGGATGAGGGCCAGGGTCCTGGGGAAACTGACGCCCTGCCCTCATAGCCCTCACCCTGTCTAGGAAATCCAGGGTGGTGGTGATAGGCGTAAGTGATCTGTGTGTGTGTGAGAGAGAAGATGTGTGTGTGTGTGTGCGTGTGTGTATGAGGTTCCTCCTGCCCAGCTTTCCTCTCCCTGAATTTTATTTTCTGGGAAAGGAAGAGTCAAGGGTAGGATAGGCCTTCAGGGAGTAAGGGATTATCATATTTTTAAATATAAATTGAATTCTGCTATTTATGTGCTCCTTTTGGAGTCAGACAGATGTGGGTTGCACCCTGGCTCCACATCTCTGAACACTAGTTTCCTCATTTGACAATAATAATACCTCCCTTGGAAATTTGTTATAAGGATTAATGTAAATAAAGAACTAGCATAATGCCTAGCACTTGGTAAGTGCTCAACAAATGTCAGCTGCTGTCAGTTATTATTATCACCACCTTACCGTCCTGGGCTCCACTGTCCATGGAGTCTGCAGTGCATTTGAAGGTGGCAAAGATCTGCATCAGTGGTGCCTGCCCTTGTCCCCAGGCCCAATTCCTTTGGTTGGCAGAGCCCTAGCCTGGATTCTGAAGGACTGTCAGAGAAAGGACAGTTCTGTCCCTGATCTCTGGAGGATCCCAACCACATGGAGGCGTAATAAACACTTGGCTACAAGCACAATTGACAAGAACACGAATGTGAAAGATAACTACAACATCTACCGTCAAAACAAACAAGCGCTTAGTAATGAGAGTGCTAGTTGAGGGGGTTGTGGGGAGCTGTTATAGAAAGAGCACTGGAGCCGGGAGCCCATGGGTCTGAATCTAAGTTGGGGTTCAGCGTCTTCCTAGCTGGTAGTGGTGGGTAAGTCACGGATGTTGAGCCTTAGGTTGCTCATGTGTGTAATGGGGCTAAAATATACCTGTTCCCACAGGGTTGTTCTGAACAAATGTTACCATATTTTCAAAATAGTGAAGGCTGTACCCATGTGAGAAAATAGTGAAGGCTGCACCCATGTGAGAGGTTATCCTTATGACTACTGAGTGACTGGGACAGGGTCCCCAGAATCAACCAGTGTAAACCCAGCAGACTTCTTTGAAGATGTGATGTTAGAATGGAATTTAATAAGAGGAGTAGGGGATAGTCAGGAGGGCAAAAAAAAAAAGACATGGAGAGGGAGCTGAGGTGAGGGGGAGCCAGGTGTTCAGTGGTGGCGGAAATCAGTTCTACTTTTCCTTCTGAGCAGGTGACTTTGCTTAAGGGAACAGGGTTGGGAAAGGGTGGCAGGTGGACCCTGCAAGAATTTAGAGTCTTGCCTGGTAGTAGCAGGACTGCTAGGGATCGGAGAAGGGCTGAATGTGGAGGTGAGGGAGGAACTATAGGTAAAGAAGACCCTGAGGAGGGAGTGGAAGCGGGGGAAACGGGGGAACTAGGGGTGCTTCACTCTGCCATAGTAGCTCTTAGCTGGGCTGCCCAATACTGCTCGGGATATAGTGCTGGGACTAGGGGATTAAGGCAAGCCATGGAGAGTGTAGCAGTTGTGTGCATCTGCTCACTGGGGCTGGGCTTCGCTGCTCAAGTTCTGTACGAGGTAGCGCCTTACACAGTGCCCTGGACTTTGTGCCACCGAGCATGGCACTTACTCCCTTGGCAGCACTGGGAACAGGGCAGCCCCCTACTCTGCTCAGCTTCTTTTATTCCGTATGCATGGCCCCCACTGCTGTGCTTGGGCCCAGGCCCTTCCTCCTGTCCTCCTACCAACCAGGCTACAGGAGGGAGAAACAGGAGAGTGGGACAAGGCCAGAGCGATCTTCAACTATTTCATCTGATTAGCAAAATTGGACCACCAATAACATGTTTATAGACAGACCTTAATACTATGAGCTGATGGTACAATAAGCAGAGTTCTGTGCTAAGTAGATGTAAAGTACAAACGCAAACAATACACAAAGATTCTCACTGCCGTCTGGGGGAAGGTTCTGTACTATACCTCCACAAAGAGAAACATTGGATGGTACAAAGAACTGTACGATAAGGGCAAATTGACCTGTACAGAGATTGATGCCTGGGCTTAATGGGCTATGAGGGTTAAGGAGGGTGAGTCTTGGGCTGGACCTTGAGGAACAGGTAATCATGATAGCCCTTCTTACGTTTCTTTAGTGCCGACAGTAATAAATCACTTCTATCCATTATTTTAAGAGAAAGCCCTTTACTCACTGAGTAGGCTTCTGACTGCCATGAAGCAGTTTTTCCTGGAAAGTTACTGAGTTTAGAGGCTACCTGTGTGATTGGGTGTTGGGGTGGGGGGCGGGGAGGCATACAGTGAAAGAGAAGAGAAGAGAGAGCTGCTCCTCAAAGAGAATTGATGGGTATCCTGGCCCTAAATCCCTAGCAAGGCCTCACCCCTTCCTGGAATGTTCTCGCCCATACCACCCTTCCCAGACCCAGGCTGTAGACTGCCTAATATCCTGATGTCAGGAGTGAACAAGTTCTTGCTATGGATGTGGGGAGGGCATACCTCCCTCAAAGAGCCAAGATGAGCTCTGACTCCTCAGTCGGCCCACTTATTGCCTTCATGGGCCTGAGCTGGGGTGTGGGTGTACAAGCAGGAGGAGAAACAGGAATAACAGGAAGGAAGAAGGCATGGAGACAGTTCAAGTATCTGGTCCTTAAGGGAAAAAGAATGGTGATGAGCTGGAGGAAGAAGACTAGGTGACTGCTGAGAGAGCCCCGTCCCTGCAGAAGTTCAAGGAGAGATGGACAACTATTTTATGGGATGGCAAGTGTGCCTGTGTGTTCAAGGTGGGGGAAGAGGTCGAAGCAATAACTGTGAGTTGGGCCAGTTTCTTTAAGTTCTTTCTGTCCCTGAGATTCTCGACTTCAGTGATTGGAGCGGAGGAAATCTGGGCATTTGTCCAACCCCTGTTTGTGTGGTGGGGGTGGGAGAGCCAGCATTCCTGAGGGGTGCCGTGGGAGCAACTACTCGGTTACATTTCTACTCCATCTCTGGCTCCACTTCTTTATAATCTCCATACGGTATTACAGTGTTTTGTTTTCTAAAATACCAGATTGATAGTAATTGACAAAACCAGCATCCCATTGGTCAGACTTGTGGAGGAGGAAGGGGGAAGAAAGTAGAACTTAATGTGGTAACATTTTATTGGCTCAGAGGATGCTTCTGAACCAGTTGAACACCTTCCCTATTGACTGTCGCTGGGGGCAAGCTAAAATCATTGGCAGCAAGAGTAACCAGCTGACAGCTGTGGGAAACCACCAGTTCTAAAAATGCTCAGAAAGAGGCAGATGAGGGGAGGGGGGGAACAACAATACCGAACAACTTCCTCAGATAGGACCTTATATGGGGACAGGCCCAGAGAACTTAAGTAGCTTTAGGAAGGAAAGGGAGGGGAGGAAGTATAGATTGAAGGCATCCCTCACAATCTTTGGGCAACCAATAACAGGCCCTACAAACCCAGTAATAAACAAATACACAAACAGTGACACACATTGACGTACACATGTCCAACTCCATAGAGATACATTAGCACATTCTCTTGATAATGTAGATGCAAATAAGCATTGAGAAGCTGAAAATGTGAGAACTGGGGCCTGAAAATGGGTCAGAGAAAATATATTAATTGACCTAATTCCCCAGTGAGAATGAATTGTTCACCCCACTTATTTGTTCAATAAATAAGCCATTATGTTATAAACTAGAATCAAATCATTCTCTCACAGTGTCTGGAAAGGGCACAGATTTTTGGAGTCAGACTGAATCTAAGCTTTGCAAGAGCCAAGATGTAATGGCATGATCTTAAATTACTTGATCTCTGTGAGCCTCAGTTTCTTTATCTGTAAAATGGGTATATTACCACCTGCGTTATGGAGAGGTTGTCAGAACTTAAGAATATAATGATGTAAATGCTTGACCCTGTGTGTGGCTTCTAGTAAGTGTCAATACATGCTGATTCTCTTCCCCTCAAATCTCTTCCGTTCCCTGTTCCCTTCCCACTCCTGCATTAGCATGAGAAAATAAGTATACCAAGGAACTTTCTAGGTCAGATCTAAAATAGGCTATTTTGTAGAATTTGTGCCAAAAGTTCTAGGTTACTTTCAGGGGATAATAAAAAGGAAGACATGGTCTCTGTCCTCAGAGAGTTCATAGTCTGGTGGCTAAGACAGTCAGGTAAGACAAAGATTCCAGACCTGTGTGATAGGTGCCATGATAGAAGAGGGGCATAGAATATGGGGTCAAGGAAGTGTTCCTGGAGGAGGTGCCTGCCTCCCCTTCTAGAAGTAAGCTATAAGGGCTTTTGGAGAGTAGGGTAGTGGTGGAAGAAAAAAGAACTTCTGCTTGCTAGGTCAGCTCCCAGGCTCTGCTCTGTTATGCAAAATCAAAGTAAAGTGAACAGACTTGAAGCTGGTGGATAATTCTGTAAGCAACTGAGTCGAGTTGGAAGGCGTAGTTTTGGGGAGAAGCTACCATCTCGGCAGAAAATGTTAAGTGGGGGAGAGAGGATTTTAAAGACATTGAGCTGTGTATTAAAATGTGCTCCTGCTTCACTCTCCCCTCCCCCGTGCCTCTGATGTTTCCTTGAGAAACTAAGTAGAGATTTAAATTATGTTAAATTAGTCTTTTTATTACTAGACTGGGTTTCTTCTGTTATGTTGTGTGTCATGACCGGGCCTCTAGGGGCCCCAGGATTTATTCAGAATACAGAAAGATAGGATGTTGTGGTGGAAACCAGCATATAAGAATTTAAGGTTTCAGAAACTAGCAATTCTAGGGGATGACTAAGCCCAGGATGTGGCCAGGGTGAAAAGGAGTAGAGATGAAGGTTCTTGAAAACAGGGAGCTTGCAAATGAATGTAGAGGAGTTATTAGAAGATGGTAGATAGGAGGGATAAGAAGGTGAAGGTCAGTTTTATAAGAGTAGGACACCGTGGACGAGCAGAGGCTGAGGAAGTGCCCTCTAGAAGAACTACATTTCAATTTTCTGTATGTGTGTCTTTTCCACTACACAGTGAGATCTTTTAAAAAAAAATGAGGGCTTTTACTTGGCTCTTACTTGGTGCTCAAAATCAGATGTATTGAATATCTGCTGTCTGCTGGCCCTTTTCCATAATTCTCACTAATTATCACAAAACCACTTAAGATGGGTTCACTGTGTGGATGAAACCCAGAGAGTGTATTGCTGAACATTACACAGCCAGTGGGTTTCAAAGCTGCCGTTGTATTCAAATCCAGTATTATCTAATTCTGAGCCTCCATAGGCACCTCAAACTCATGAGTTCCAAAGTTTAACTTGTCATCTCCACTGTTTCTCCCAAATGTGCCTCTTCTAAGTTTTGTTTCTCATTAAATGTCGCCATCATCCACCCAGTGGTCCACATTAGAAATCTGGGAGTCGAGACCTCCCTGGTGGTCCAATGGTTAAGACTCTGCGGTCGCAATGCAGGGGGCCCAGGTTCTATCCCTGGTCAGGGAACTAGATCCCACATGCCACAACTAAGACCAGGCACAGCCAAATTAATCAATCAATCAATCAATTAATTAATTAATTTTTAAAAAGATATCCGGGAGTCCTCTTGGAGTCTTCTAACTCCCTGACTTGACACATCCAGCCAATCACCAAGTCCTATTTGCCTCCTAAAAGTTCTCAAAGGTGTCCTCTTCCTTCCAGTCCCACTGATATTACCTCGTTTTGCATGAGTTTCATCTCACTCCTGGATTGCTGTGGTAACCTCCTGAATAGGTCCCTGCTTCCAGTCTTGACCACTCCAATAATGCTCCACATTTCCACCAGAGTAAAATTCCTAGTTCTGATCGTAGCATTCTCTGTTTAGAGCACTTTAAGGCTTTCTTCTTGCCCACAGGATAAAACTCAATCTCTTTTAATGTGGTTTATGGAGTCTTTCATTATCTGGCACCTATTTACCTCTTCAGTTTCCTCTTTCACCATTCCCCTGACTCTATCGTTTAGCCTATTGATCCATTTTTTTAATTTCCCCAACTCCCTAATTTGTTCCTCATTTCCAGACTTTTGCACTATGGTTTCCTGTGTCTAGAACACTATTCATCGGTTAAAAGATAATTTTCAGAAAAGGGTAAAATTATGACTCTCACACTGTTAAAGAAAAAATTATTCTGACACTTGTTAAAATGGTAAGAAAGACTTTATTCAGGACTACTGCAATAGGTGACAAGGCTATCCCAATCAGAGAGAGATTGGGTTCAACTCTGAATACAGTTAAGGACAGGTGGATAGTTATAGCCAATAAGCAGAATGAGTCAGTAGATGGAAAATTACATCAAGAGTAAGGAGACTCTTGCTCAACCAACTTAGAATTCTTGCTAAAGGCAGGCCAGGGTGATCAGAAATTAAGGGTGAGGGGATTCTTGCTAAACTGACTTAGCAGGATTCTTGCTAAAAACGGCTACAGGCCCAGGGATGAGGCCTATTAGAAAAGAGGGCTCAAGGGAGCCTGTCTAAAATTTGGTCAAGGAGAGAGTTTTTGTCAATACACGTATAAAAATGAACACCTGTTAAAGATTTATTTAACTCATAAGGAAACCAGATGTTATAACTAGTTAAAAAAACCAAAAAATCTAAGGAACAGACATTTACAGAACAGAAATACAGAAATATGAAAATGAGAGGCAAAATTGTTTTGTTTTGTTTTGTTTTTCCCACAATGCGGGGGGGAGGGGAGTCGGGGGTTAATTGAAACTCTCTCAGACAGGACAGAATTTGCATGTGGATCAGTTAACCTACACAGAATTGTAAAATAGCTCCATGGAGACGGAATCTTATGAAACAGAAGGACATGCTATAGAAAAGTCCTTCAGGCTTCCCATTAGCCATCACTTCTGCGAAACCTTTCCCAAACTTCAACTTGTGAATGAGGTGCAATTTTTAGGCTATCATATTTATCACACTATATTGTGTACAACTACCCTGCCCCCCTCCATCCCCACCCCGACCCCGCACAAAAGAAAATGAGCTTTTTGAGGCAGACACTGCGAGTTATTTAAGTTTCCTCAGTGTGATGATCTGCTTGTAAGGAGCACAGTATGCTAAGCGGGTAGTAGAAGCCACAAGATAAAACATATTGCATATTAATGAAGCGTCCATCTTACTCTTACATCTGGGGAAACACATTTTTCCATTAAAGCGGACGCTGCCCTTCCCTCCACACTCAACGTTTCCTTGTCTCATTAACCGTTTCTATTTCAAGGCCTGCGGGATACCTTGGGGATACAAAAATGTGCCAGAGCAGTCTGCAACGATGTACCCTGAGCAAGAAATAATTTTGATAATAAGTGGCACTAGGTTAAAGGGGGCGCCACTGACACACTCGGAAAGGGGCTCAGGTCAACTTGGGGCGAGAGTGAGGTCTTCCGACGCACCGGCCTCTCAGTACGTCTTGGCCCCGAGAAAGGTCCCGGTTTGACTTGCTGTTTTCACAAGTGTGAGGGGTGGGGGGTGGGGGGTGGAATCCCGCTGGAAGTCGGTCCGGTGGGGATGAGCCCCCGCGCCTTCTCCCGAGGGATCGAGCCCCTAGCAGCCTGCGCGGTAGCTTCACCCGTGCCCCACAGGCCGCGCGGTGCTCACACCCTGCGCTTCGCGGGGCCAGGGCGGCTCCACCCGAGGCCCCGCCCCGTGACGCGAGGCCCCGCCCCCGCAGCTCCCGCTTCCAAGATGGCGGCAGCGGTTCCTGTTCGGCTGTCTGGGTGATGGTGACGACTGGCTGCAGAAGGTCAGGTGTGTGGTCTGGGGCTGGTGGGGTGAGAGGCACGGGAGAAAGGTTCGGGAAATTGGGAAGGTGAGAAGTTTTGGGTAAAGGCTGGAGACAGCCTTGAGCAGGGAGGGGGACGTAAGTGCAAGTATGGACAGAGGCCGGTGGGCTCACATCGCAAGGTAGAGCAAACGGAGGAGGAGATTGGGGTGGGATGAGGGTGCTCCGAAAGAACTGGGCTGTAACCCCCTGCAGAGCGCTGACCACGCCCCTCTAGGTGAGCTAGCCCAGGTACCTCTGACAGGTTCTGCCCAGCCCTCCCTCTCCCTATCTCATTTCACCAATAACCCCTGATCCCCACCTCCGATAGGACCGGGGAAAGGTAGAAAAAGGTAGGGGATGCTACCCCCATCCTATTCCCCGCCGCTCTCCGAGGTTGTTTGCATGCAGCTCCCAGGTGCTCACGCTCCCTGCACCTGCGGAGCTAGCTCCCAGAAACGTGAAGAACGGAGAGGAGCCAGTTTCCTCCGCCTCCCTGGGTTCTCTTGAGGCCACTCCACAGTCCTGTTAAGACTGCCTTCCCCCCTGGCGAAAGTAAGATCTCCAATAGCTTCCCGGTCCCCACTCTCCAAACAGGTTGGTCCTGCTGGGGTGGAGGATGGTTAAGTACAGAGTAAATCTGACACACTAGAGGGTTATGGGGGAGAGGCCAGGGACCTAGCATCTGCTGCTCCACCCCTTTTCTCTCCAACCACTTTCCCTCCCTTCCCCAGCTGGGAAACCGGCTTCACCCTGATCCTCGTCTCTGCCCCTCTGCGGGTGGCTGGCTATCCTTGACCACTTCTGTTTCAGCCGGTCCTAAGATTGCTGTTGGAGTGCTGGATGGAGCCTTTCTCTGTCCTCTGTGACATTTCCAATTTTTTATAATGCCTCACATCTCTGCTCCCCCGGGACCCCGTGGAGTCCCCATGATCCTGAAGAAGACAGCTTGAACCTAGGTGAGTCTATCTCTACCCCCTCTAAAATTGGAAGGGAGGTTCTCCAGAGAATGCTCTGAAATGGCCTTGGGACATGAATGATGTAAGCATTCTTGGGGACTGATAGTAGGTGATAGGAGTGGTTTGAGGGAGGGGTGGAGGAGAGTGAAACTTGGGCTGGAAGTGACAGGTGGTAGGTCTGCTAGTGGTAGCATTCTTTTTTTTTTTTTTAAAGGTAACGTTTTCTTGTTTTTTTGGGTTTTTTTTTAATTTTTATTTTATTTATTATTTATTTTTGGCTGCGTTGGGTCTTCGTTGCTGCATGCGGGCTTTCTCTAGTTGCGGCGAGCGGGGGCTACTCTTCGTTGCAGTGTGCGGGCTTCTCATTGCAGTGGCTTCGCTCATTGTGGAGCACGGGCTCTAGGCGCGTGGGCTTCAGTAGTTGCGGCACGCGGGCTCAGTAGTTGTGGCACACAGGCTTAGTTGCTCCGTGGCATGTGGGATCTTCCCGGACCAGGGATCGAACCCGTGTCCCCTGCATTGGCCGGCGGATTCTTAACCACTGCGCCAGTGGTAGCATTCTATTTCTTTCCATACATCTGTGTGCTCCCTTCTGTGACTTTGTTCTTTTCCTCTTTACCCCTGGCACCACCTTCATCCCTGCCCAATGATCTCTTTCTGCTGGCTTGCTCTCTTCCTGCCTGCCCCAGCACTCTCCTCTCTCCCTCTCCAGACTACACCCCAGGATGCTGCGGAGGCTGCTGGAGCGACCCTGCACTCTGGCCCTGCTTGTGGGCTCCCAGCTGGCTGTCATGATGTACCTGTCACTGGGGGGCTTCCGAAGCCTCAGCGCTCTATTTGGCCGAGAGCAGGAGCCGACATTTGACTACTCTCATCCTCATGATGTCTACAGTAACCTCAGTCACCTGCCTGGGGCCCCTGTTGCCCCAGGGGGCCCCCCAGCTCCTCAAGGTCTGCCCTACTGTCCAGAACGATCTCCTCTCTTAGGTGAGTGCAGAAGGAAGGCAGAAGTGAAGGCAAGGCCAAGGTGTGGGGACAGGGAGCCTTGGACAGGCATAGGATGGCAGGAGTGGGTCTTAGAACAGGAGGGTCATGTAACTGGAAGGGAGGCTGAGGTTGAGATAGAATGGACTCTAAATTTGGAGTTTCGACTGGGCTCTTGGGTTGAGCCACAACCCATTTATGGGCTCTTCTTGCCTCGGGCTAGGACGTGCTTCTTTTGTAGACCACTCCTAGTGTAGTGAGTTAGTTGGAAGTCCATCTGTTCTCTCCATCCCCTAACTGTAAGCTTCTAACCTTGTGAGGCAGGGGAGAGTTATGGAACCCTTAAATAAGAAGGTAGGCTAGGTAAGGAGCCTTCACCTTCCAGACTTTGCAAAGCTGTCCCAGTGATGGGGAACTCAAGGTTTTGTGAGATTTCTGAGCAAGACCTTGGGGGAGCTGAGCCCCAGAATCAGACTGCCAGGGACAGTTCTTCTTGCCCTTCTAATCCCTGACCTTGCCATTCCCTCCCAACAGTGGGTCCCGTGTCCGTGTCCTTTAGCCCAGTGCCGTCACTGGCAGAGATTGTGGAGAGGAATCCCCGGGTGGAACCGGGGGGCCGGTACCGCCCTGCAGGGTGTGAGCCCCGGTCCCGAACAGCCATCATTGTGCCCCATCGCGCCCGGGAGCACCACCTGCGCCTGCTGCTCTACCACCTGCACCCGTTCCTGCAGCGCCAGCAGCTTGCTTATGGCATCTATGTCATCCATCAGGTACCCCCAATTCCCATACCCCTCTGATTTTCTTTCTTATAAGGAAGCCTCAAACAAATTCCACTCCACTCTCATATAATGGATCCCTGAAATAATTTTAAGAGGGTCAGACAAAAAAAAAAAAAAAAAAAAAGAGGGTCAGACTGTTGAATGTGAGAATGCAGGGGGCTTCCCTGGTGGCGCAGTGGTTAAGAATCCGCCTGCCAGTGCAGGGGACACAGGTTCGAGCCCTGTCCGGGAAGATCCCACATGCCACAGAGCAGCTAAGCCCGTGTGCCACAACTACTGAGCCTGCACTCTAGAGCCCACGAGCCACAACTACTGAGCCTGCGCGCCTAGAGCCCGTGCTCCGCAACAAGAGAAGCCACCGCAACAAAGAGTAGCCCCCGCTCGTCGCAACTAGAGAAAGCCTGCATGCAGCAACAAAGACCTAATGCAGCCCCCCCAAAAAAAAAAAAACAATATATATATATACACACACACACACACACACACACATATATATATATAAAAAGAAAGCAGCAGCTGGCACTGCTCTGCCAACGTGTTAGTCCCATACTTCTCCTTAAGGATATTCCCACTGTCCTATAATCTTCCATGATTTTTCCGTTCTTGAATTTGGAAGTGGATAGATTTGGGCTAAAATTCTGGGTTCTGCCACTTGTTCCATATGTGACCTTGAGCAAGATACCCAACCTGCTAAAATGAGGCAAAGAGTGATAACTAATATACCACCTGTTCCACATGGTTTGTTTGTTGTCGGGATTAAATGCTAAATAGCAGCATGTAAGTGTCAGGCACATACTGATGCTCAAAAAATTTTTTGTTGAATGAAAAAACAAAGAAGTTGTCTTTCTCTTCATTTTCCTTGTCCCATATCCCACTTTGATTTCCCTCTTTTCACTTTTATGCTTCTTCTCCATGCTACCTATAGACCTAGTTTGGTCCTCCGCCATTATCTTCCAGGCTGGAAATGGAACATTTAACAGGGCAAAGCTGCTGAATGTTGGGGTGCGGGAGGCCCTGCGTGATGAAGAATGGGACTGCTTGTTCTTGCATGATGTGGACCTCTTGCCGGAGAATGACCACAATCTGTATGTGTGCGACCACCGAGGACCCCGGCATGTTGCTGTTGCCATGAACAAGTTTGGATACAGGTAGAGGGCATGAGAGGGTACTGGAAGCAGGAATTCCACCACCTGGTGGAAGAAGGAGGGATGGCCCCCCCAGAAGACTTGTGGAATCCAAGGATCTTTCTCTCCCCAGCCTCCCGTACCCCCAGTACTTTGGAGGGGTCTCGGCGCTCACTCCCGACCAGTATCTGAAGATGAATGGCTTCCCCAATGAATACTGGGGCTGGGGTGGTGAGGATGATGACATTGCTACCAGGTCAGACTTCCTGCCACCACCTCCCTCCCTGACCCCAGCCTGGATCACTGTCCTCTGAGACCACCCCTAGCCATAGCCCTTTACCACTAATTTTTAGCTCCCTGGTCCTGCACTGTGCCCATTCCTCTCCCTTAGTCTTTTCAGTCCGGTCTACCCAGGTCAGGCTTTGCATGCTGCTCCCCATTCTGTTATCCTTCAGTCTCTTAGATCTGGTTAGTACTGTTCCTGGGAGAGAAGATAAGATCAGTAGGCCATAGTATCACGGGATTCCAGAGCTGGAAAGGGGCCTAGAGACAGTTTAGTCCTGCCTCTGCTAGGGTTGCATCCAAACCACACTTCCTTTCAGGGCTGGGAGAGGAGAGGCTCAGCTCCACATAGCCCAGAACCACTTTTTTTTTTTTTTTTTAAAAAAAAGCCTGTGCCATTGGCATGATGCCAACTTATTTTTAGCATGTGAAACATTTTGACCTTCAGCCTCAGCTGACCCAATTTCCTATCTGTCATTTGACTATTTGGGCTTGATATGCTGGACCCATTGCTTCTTCTCCCCCTTTGTCCTCTGGGATGACATCTCTATGAATTCTTGTCTTCTGTATGTTTGTAAAGCACCCAGCAATTTCTAAATGTATGTATTCTTTCAGTACCTTCCCAGGCTATCTTCACTTCTTGCTTCTGTGTGTCAGAGTGGGAGTTTGTTTCTTTCCAGGTCCTGATGACTTGGTTCCACTCTTTTCTTAATGTGGGTGGGGGGTAGGGGGTGTGGCAGAGCTGAGGCAGCTCAGCTACTCATCTAAATAAGAACTGCTGAGCTTGGGTCTGTGACTCCCAGTCTTGTCCTCCCTTTTTGAGAAAATGGCTCCTCTCCCGGTCCTTTCCAGACTGCAAGGGCAGCTCCTGGGAGCCGTTTAGGAAACAAAGGTGGGAGGTGCAAATCTACCTCTGCCAATTGTTTAAAGCCCCCAGGGTGCCTGGCAGTAGGCCCTGAGGATCTGGATACATCCAAGCTTTTACATTCTCTTCAGCCATTTCCTTCTTTCTGTTTGACTTTCTCTCCCCTTCCAGTACTTGGCACTTTTTTTGCCTAGTTAGTAATAGCTGTTCTTTGTGTAAAGAAACGTGCAATTCCGTCCTCGCTAGCCTTAGCTCTTCTTGCTCACCTGTCAGCAGCTTTCTTCCGCTCTGGACCCTCCACGTTGCCCTCACTTTTCCCATAGGGTACGCCTGGCTGGGATGAAGATCTCTCGGCCCCCCACATCTGTGGGACACTATAAGATGGTGAAGCACCGAGGAGATAAGGGCAACGAGGAAAATCCCCACAGGTAGGATGGGAGGGCCGCCTGGGGATTATTACTGGATCCTCAAGATTCTGCACCCTAGCCAGGCAGTTCCTGAAGCTTCCTAGATTCCTGGCTGTTCCTTTCCAGGTCTTAAGTCTCCAATCTCTAATCCTCAGATTTGACCTCCTGGTCCGAACCCGGAATTCCTGGACTCAAGATGGGATGAACTCACTGACATACCGATTGCTGGCTCGAGAGCTGGGCCCTCTCTATACCAACATCACAGCAGACATTGGAACTGACCCTCGGGGTCCTCAGACTCCCTCTGGTCCCCGTTACCCACCTGGTTCCTCCCAGGCCTTCCGTCAGGAGATGCTGCAGCGCCGGCCCCCAGCCGGGCCCGACCCTCTGCCTGCTGCCAACCACACAGCTCCCCATGGTTCACACTGACTCCTCCTTAATCATGAAACTGAATCCGAAGAGTTGTATTCTCCCCACCCTCAGCTCCTCACTGCTCTTAGAGGGGATGTGGGGAAAATGAACTCTACTGCCGTGCTGGGGGCAGGGGCCTCTCCTCACTGCTGGACTGGAGCTGGGCTCCTCTAGCCCTGGGGGGGTCCCTCTTTCTAGGGTCACCAGCCAGGGCTTATGACTGTGAATCCTTGATGTCATGATTTTCTGTGATGACTCCTAGGTGGCCCCTGCCCACGGGGTAAGAGCAGGGCTGGACCCCAAATCCCTTCCTCTTCCATGGAGAGAAGAGTGATCTGA
Source organism: Balaenoptera ricei (assembly GCF_028023285.1). Classification (NCBI taxonomy): domain Eukaryota; kingdom Metazoa; phylum Chordata; class Mammalia; order Artiodactyla; family Balaenopteridae; genus Balaenoptera; species Balaenoptera ricei. Next base: position 117,988,079 of record NC_082639.1, on the reverse strand, counting down.
CTTTTCCCGGGACCTCTGTGAATATTTATTCTATTTATGGTTCCCAGGAAGTGTGTTTGAAGGAAGCCCCTCCCAGGGTACTTTCTGCCAGTGTTGGAGTAGCTCCCTCTTCTGGACCTTGCTCAGGGGGCTGGGATTTTGATATATTTTCTAATAAAGGACTTTGTCTTGCCTCTGCTCCTGCTTTCTGTATCCTAAGCACCCTTTACCTACTACCTTTGCTCACCCACCCCACCCACGCCCACAGGAGACAGAACAGCCAGACCAAGCCAAGCTCCAGCAACTTTTATTTTCATGGGTGAGAGAGTCCCTGTCAGCAGAGGCAGGAAGAAGTGAGGTTTGAGGATCAACTGTTAGGTTCTGTGCCCAGGACACGGGCTGCTGCCTGGCGCCCACTCTCTATACAATCATTGACAGCAACCCCCTCGTACGAGGCTCCGGCCAGAGTCAAAGGCAGCTTCTGAGCAGCCAGGAATTGGGTAGCTGACTCTGGGAGGAAAAGATAAAAGGAATGTTACAGCTAGGGGTCTATTTTCATGGCTCTTTCTCAGCCCAGCTGCTTTCCCAACTTACCCAATTTTTGCCAGTGGCCTAAAGTATACTGGGGGATACAGTTCTGGGGAGAGAAGAGGGGATACAGGGAAAGATTATTACTGATGTCCCAGGCCTGGGTAGACAATGACAAATGTACCAGTCCCTGCCTCCAGTGGGTAGCTGAGGAGTGTTTACCTTGTGTAGATGGACCAAGCAGTGACTTGGTGGCTCCTTCAGTCCTAACTGAGTGGCAGCTGCTTTCTCTGCCTCCTTTTGGAACAGCTCCTGAGATAAGACACTGCCCCTGGCTTCTAATGTCTGTAACCAGGAACCTCCCAACATCACCTAAGGAGGGAATACGGCACTGACCAGCCTGGCCTTACTACACTGGGGCACAGAGGAGCCCTTGGGAAACCCCCACTAAGCAAAGCTGCCTTCTCTCACAGTCACTCTGAGGCCAGGGGGGCTCCCATCCTGCTCAGGGAAAGCAACTGAGTCATACACGATTCCCAGGATGCCTGGGTCTTCTGAGGATGGCACCAGATGTCCAAATCCCTGGAGAAAAGGAAGAGACTGGGTCAGGAGGGAAGAGTTCCAGTTGAGCCCACGTCTCCCCTTCTTCTGTGTCACACCTGGACAGGCAGACGAGCTCCTCGGTACTGCAGATTCACCACAGCCACAGACACAGCAGTGATGGTACTCAGAGCACGAGCCAGAGGTGCAGCCTCGGCAGGGAGCAGCTTGCTGAGCACTGGAGGAGAGCAGGCAGAGGCCTGCCTCAGGAGGCATTCACACTACAATTTTACCAACCCTCCTTGGGCTTAGACTCCCACAGGGTTGACCAGTTCAGGGGCATGGCATGCTCCTGTTGGCCCAGAAAGAAGCTACGTTGCCTCAACCTGGTTGGAGAAGGGGAGGGTGACTACCACATTACCTGAAGCTGGAATGGCACTAATAATGTGGTCAGCCTCCAGGTTGCTGTCCCCTAGAGACACCTGAGAGGAAGAAAACATTTAAAAGACACAGAGGTCATGGGAATTTTGCCTTAGTTTCCCAGGCAGGAGAGAGACTGGGTGCTGACTCAGGATGAAGAGACTAAGTCGTCAGCACAAAAATCATCCCCCCATTACTCCAGGAAGCGGGCCAGACAAAAGCCAGTGGGCCACTCTGAAATGTTTAGTGGAGCTCAGTGGTTCTTTCCCCTAGCTGGGAGCCACTTATATATATTCTATCCACAGGTTTGGATCAAACAGGCCTTGGAGGAAGGTCCCCAAATAAGGCCTAGGAATGTGGAGTAGCCCATATTTAAATAGCTTCTAGGACAGCAGAACAAGGAGAAACTCCAGTCCTGCTGGCTAAAGCATTTAGACAAAGTTGGAAACTCTAACAGACAGGTTCATTACACTCCAGGGGGCTCTCCTACCTTCCAGCACCCTTCTGCTTGGAGGCTGAGCCCACAGACTGGCTGGCCTCTGAGAACACTGACACCCCTACTAGTCAGGTGGGTGTTAAGGGCCTGAGGCAATGTCTCCAGCCCTCCACGGAGTGACCACTGGCTCCAGCGCTCAGCCCGAGCCTGGCGAATAAGTGCTGAGTCTGGCTGTGGGCCCTGCCCTGCAGAGGAGGAAGCAGAGAAGAATCATTAAAATAGCACCCCTTGCTTCCAGTCCTTCACTCTGGCAGTCCTTAATATCTTCAACCCTTGAACCAACGCCCCCCTCACCTGCCCCCAGCAGCAGCCCCAGTAATATGGAACGATGGGTTTGCTCAGCTTGGAAGAGACTGGGAAAGCAGGACCTCATGCTGAGCTCACGGCTGTTGCCTGCAAACACTCCACGGCAAAGACTGTCCATGGCTAGAGACGCCACCTTAAGGGTGAGACTGGGATTGAGAGGCCAAGGAATAAGCTGCACTAATTTCCACTGTCCCTGCTTGGCAGAGAACAGGGGTGAGGTGGGGTGGGGTTTGGTTGGAAAGCAGTCTCACTATTACAGAAGGATGGAAAGGAAGTGAAGGCATTCACCCCCAACACTGAGTTTGGGGGGCTACTGGGTATGAAGAGAAGAGGGCGTTTTCAGATGATACAGAAAAGGCCCTACTGGGAGGTGCGAGTACGGGGATCTGCAGCTGGTTTAGGAGGGACGGGATTTGGGGGCTTCTGGGCGGTGTTACCTCAGGACCAAGGCGGCGCTCGGCGAAACTGTGCACAGTCTCATCAGGGTCTTTGCCCCGGGGCGTAGTCAACTCCTTCAGCCCAGCCCAAAACAGAGGTTTGGAGAAGGGAGGTGAAGGGCGGAGTAGCCCCCTGCATGGAGGAAGGCACAGTGAAGAGGGAGCTCTGATTTAACCCCCCAGCTCCAGGGGGTCATTTCCATTCATTTGGCCCCTTTTGCTGGGAGGGCTGACAAACTGGAAGATGAGGAAATGGAAGGGATGTGAGGATGGAGGCAGAGGAGAAGAATGGCAGTAAGGAGGTGGTAGCATTACCTGATGCCAGAGGGCAGGGCGTGCAGGGCGCCACCTACATACAGGAACCTGTTCTGGGCAGCTGCATGGTCTCCCCGGACAGGCAACACTTCTGAGTCCAAGCCAAGCTCGGAAACCTGCTCCACACGTCCTCAGAAAGAGCATAAACTAAGGAAAGGACTGACCACCAAATCTACTTGCTCCCCTTCACTCTATTCTCTAGTGAAGGTCCCTCCACAACCTCTCCTAGGCATTCCACAAGCCCCTCACCATGAGCAGGGTCCGGGCTCCCAGGACTCCCGCCGGCCGAATTCCTCGAGGTCCAAGTTCAAAGACAGCACCATCTGGGCCTCGTACCGAGCGGATCCAGCCTCCCAGGCGCTCGCTGCCCTCCACCAAGACCACCTGGGGACAAGAGGGAGAAACTGCAGCCTATAGCCGCGGCCGCGGCGTAAAGGGTCAGGAGGGGAATGGGGCGGCGCATTCCCTCTTGCTGGAAATGGGAGAGTATTAAAGGAGGCTCCCTCTGGCACGGAGCGGGGGGCACTCACCTTGGGGGGACAAGGGGCCCGGCTCAGGTGGTAACTAGCGGCCAAGCCGCTGATCCCTCCGCCCAGCACGACCACGGTCCGGCCCATGGTGAAGCCTGCGGGTGTGGAGGCGATACGGACAGGCTGACCAGAAGCACCCTGCTCTCCAGAAGACCTGCGGGTTCCGCGTTCCACCCCCGGCCATTCGCTGCTTTAGGGGAAACTAAGGCAGAGCCCGCGGATGGGGTGGTGGAACTGTGAGGTCCCCGCCCAGGGCCTAGGACTCACCCACGAGAGGAACGAGAAAAATGAGGGGAAAGGAGGAGACAGAGGTCTCAACACATCACGCCGCCGGCGTCCCGGGTGCGGGGGCTGGGAGGTGGATAAGGGCCACACCCACGCTATCTGCTAGCGCAGGGCTCTGGGCTCCGACCTGCCGCCTGTCTTCTGAAGCGCTTTCCCTCCCGCCCGCCCCCACTAGGCCTAGAGTTTCAGTCCGCTGCCTCCACCACCCCCCCACCCCAGTTTTTCGGTCTCTCCGACTCTCCGTCCACTCTATTCTCGCGGCACACGCCTGACCTTACCTTCCTGCTCCTGGATTGGTGGGTCCTGAAAGGCCCCGATCACACTCACCAATGACAACACTGAACCGGGAGCGGCTCCTCCTCCCGCAAAGGCGTAGGGTTGGCCCCTGTAGAAGGCTGCTCTGTGGAGCTGGAGGTTAGTTAACCGGTTCGATGCCAGGTTGGAGAGAGCAGCTATATCCATCACTGACTTCCCCTCAAGGCTGGAGCGGCGAGAGCTGCGTGCTGGTTAGCATTCCCCAGCTCGAGCTTCCCAGGCCCAGCTAGGCTGAGAACCCTGGAGGGAGGGCCTCATGAGCTTTGGTTGTAGGGAGAGTAGATAGGGACACTGGAGGCTGGTCCGTGGGGAGGTGGCTCCATAAACAGCTCCTTGATGTTAGCAACAGCCTGGACCTACGGGAGTTAGGGCGGCCCGGCAACGTACCGTGTTTATCAACAGGGGTCCTTGGGCACCTCGCTCTCGAGGGGGCAGCCCCCTACGCCGGCAAAACCCGTCTACCCAGTGCCTGCACTCTAGCTCCAGGCTTCCCTACAGCTTCACGAGTCTCAAGCTCGCCTTCCCTTTTCCTCCCAATATAAACCACCACTGCGTGGTCAAACCTTGGCATCAATGTGTCCTGGTCCGGCCCCTCTATCCCCACTCCCACCCCCACGGCTTTGAGCGCGCCCCCATCTGTTCAGAGAGGGAACTGAGTCCCAGGAAGACTCCAATTCGGCCTAGTTCTGTATCTCCACCCGCCCTTAAGCACAAATACAAATAAGGACATCATTTTTTCTTAATAAATTTATTTACAAAAAAAAGTGAGACTGTAGAGGGTCTGGGGGCTGTACACGGGCAGGGGCCTGGGGAGCTCTGTACATGGGGCTGGGAGACGGGAGCCTCCAGGTGGAAGGATATTTTTTAATAAAAAAAATAATGGGAGGTAAAACCACCCCCTCCCCCCTCCCCGATTAAAAAGACACAAAAATAGACGTCTCTGAGGTAAATGGGGAGCCTGGGGGCTTGAGGGTGTTGAAAGGGTTTCACAGGTGCCAGGGCTTAAAGGGGATGTCACAGGCACCGGGGTGGCTCCTGCATCAGTTGGTAGAACAGCACGTAGCCCTCACTGGATGCCACCTGGTTTTCACTGACAGGGGAGACACTAGGAAGAAGGGAGATGGGGAAGGAGGTGTGATCATTCCTGCATATTCCCCCCCTCCCCACATGATCAACCTCACAGCATCCCGGTAGTGATCAGGAAAGACGCCCCCATACCCACACACACACCCACTCACCGCCCACCTTTTACCAGGCACTGTGCTCTCCTGGGGCTTCGTATTAGGGAAAGGTATCAGGGCTGCAGCGGGAATGGGGCAGGAGTTGAATAGGAGGCTATTCTCACCGAGAGTCATTGTAGACATGCCAACCAGTCTGGCACCGGCACAGGGCTGTGTAGTGGCCATAGTGGACACTGCCCGAGTGGTTGCAAAGGGCATACAGCTGATATACGGGGCTTCCTTCGGGGTTAGAGATGACCAAAATCTATAGTCAGAGCTGTGCCCCACTCCCACTCTCTCCCTCCCCTTCATGGGAGCTCCTCAGGACCTTCCCTACAAGACTCACCGGCTTTGTCACTGGCAAAGTCCCCTAGGCTCAGTCGCTGCAGCGGGAAGTCTACACCTACTGAACTTTTCTTGATGGAGCCTCGGGAGGCGGAAAATCGATTAAGATCTAAGCTCTGGTTAAGGAGAATTTGGGAGGCAGAGTGCCTCTGAGGGGGGCTGAGGAATTGAATGTTGTCCACTCCCCTCCCTGAACACACATGGGGAGCTTGGTAGGGAAAGGTGGAGTGGCAGGCTTTTCCTAAGGAAAACTGAATTCCCAAATGTCCAGCCTCTGCAAACATGAGGAATGAGGAAAAAGAATGAATGGGAGAAATAAGAATTTGAACATTAGGATACGGAGCACGAGGATTCGGGGGAATCTTTGTACTGTCAACTTTTTGGTACTTCGTGTTTTCTGCCGACATTGGTCACACACCTGAGTAAATGTCAAATAATATTATAAGGTTAACGTGCTCCTCACCTCAGTTGGCTTTTCTGACACCCTGACTCACAGACAAATTTACTATGCTCCCTATTACTTCTGTATCCTCTGGGCCGCTGCCCTTTGCCCTGGGAATCCCAGGACATATCTGAAACTCCTACACAAACCCAGACATATAAGTGTTATTCTTCATACTAAGGCATCATGCAACCCCTTTTACCCATATGGAGCCCCCCCCCCCCAGGTCTCCCACCCATACTATATCCCTTGTGAACCCACACATACTGGGGCATTCTCCGATTCTAGCTCTTCTTCCTTGGTGAAAAGGCTGAAACAATCCCGCAGAGACACCTTGCCCCCGGCAAATCCTTTCTGGGGGGAAAGGGGAGTGAAGGGTCAGCATGTTCTGAATTTCCTTTTCCAACTCTTCTCGATTAATCCAAGCTTCATTTCTGCTCCAGAGACCCACAGGGTTCCCTCCCACACTGGGGGTGGGTAGGGTTGGGTCACAGAACCCATGTCCCATCCACCCCTGGAATCTTCTGGAATCCCACCTTGGGGATGGGCAGGGACAGGTCACAAAAAACCTCGAAGGTCGTGGAGCGATACCCACAGGCCTGGCACTTGAGACAACTTTTCAACTGGCCCACAAACAGGTCTAGATAGAAGCAAAGGGGCAGGAGAAACAGTCATTGTAGGATGCCTGAGATGCTTTCTTGGATTCCCATCTCTTCCCACCCGTTTGCCTGACCCTTCCTTTCCCACCACCGACACTCCTCACAAACCCCTCACAACTTCTCCACATTTTCGTCATCTAGCCTTATTCCCACACCCCTGGAGAGGATGGATTTTTTTCTGCCAAGCCCGCACCCCCTGCACACTATCTTTCCCCATCACTTTGTCTCGTTCCATACCCACAATCTTGCTGTCCTCTCGCTCCAGGTAACGCTTCCACATTAGGTTGGCTCGGTCGTCATCGCTAGGACAGATCAAGGGAAGTGGGGAGCACCCATGAGACAGCAGGAACACTGGGCACCCCCGACACCACTGAAATGATCCACAGAGCCCTGTACCCCACCCATACCCCAGCTCCTTCTCTAAATTTCAAGAAAGAGACGAAGGAGTAATGCTTCAGAGGACTTTCCGGGGAAATCCAAGGTGAGAGGAAAAGAAAGCAATGTTGACAAGGGAAGAACATGCCATCTTCCTCCACCTGGCTTCAGACCCCTTAGGTACCTTGTAAATTAATTATCCCCTCCTCTGTCAATACAGTGACAGCCATAGCACTATCTTCTGCCTCCATCTGTGCCCCTCAGCCTCCCTCCTCCTCCTGCCTTCTTCCTACTTCTGCACTGCTTCTCAAACCATTTTCTGAGCTAAGTACTTCCTTGGACCCTACATCCTCAATCTTGACTAGCTCACTTCTGTGAAGGATGAATGCTGCTGATAAACTACTGCGGAGAAAAAGGAGGGGGGCAACCTTACCTTAACTCAGGTTCTTCTAGCAGAGCCCCTCCACGGCGGGGTTGGGAGGGAGCTGGACTATTGGCCAGGACTGGCGGAGCCCGGCGTCCTCGTCGGTTGATTTCGAGGTGTAGCCGCTCCATGAGGAGCTTCAGAAACTCTTGGGCATCCTGCTGGCTGCAGTCAGACAAAGAACATGGGCAACTGACCCCTGCCTAGTCCACAGTCACTAACCCCTGCCCAGACATCTGTCCCCACTTCCTGGATGAAGAGTGTCTCAAGGCTCAGAATGATGCTGCTTGGCCCTACCCCCAGACAAGGCCAGAGAGAAATCCCAGACCCTCCAGCTCTCCCACCTGTATCCAGAGAAGGAAGGAACGTATTTCTGGAAGACAGCTCGGAATCGAGTAGGATTCACAGCTTCGCAGGAGTCAGGGTGCCACAGGGCACCAATCACATCTGCAAAGGCTATTAGGGTGGGAGTGGGGAAGGGAAACAACGGTTAATGAGTAGAAGAGGGAAGCAAGAGGAGGCTTAGAGGGTGGAAAACAACCTCTAGGAAATCAGGCACTGGGAAAAACAGATACAACTGCCAGCTCTCAGGGTTGGGGCCACTGGCACTGGCAGGTGGACCTACAAGGGTTTGGGGAAAAGAGGACTTGAAAGAAGGGAGCAGGAGTTGTTGCCCCACCTTCAGTGAGCTCTTGGGCTCGGCCCCCTCCGGGCACCTCTTGCCGGAAGTCCCTTCGCAGACAGAAGTCCCGAAGAGGCCGAGTGCTGCTCAAACACTGTAGCACAGCATTCAGGAAGCACTGGGGAGCAGTAAAGACAGTGCCATTACCTCCCCAGACCAGTGCCTAGGAAGCCTTAAGAGAACTGCAGTGCTGTCCTTTCCCAAGTGTCCCTCCCCATGCCTGCCCCCAACACCAGTTCACATTCCTGTTAGGAAAGACAGGAGAATGGCTCTCACCGTGTTCCCCAGGTTTCGGAGGCCAACATGACCAGAGCCCAGAAGCAGTGTGTGATGAGCCTGGAAGGTCAGAGTACAGTCAGCACGTTCCCATATATCCCACCTGGCACTTTAACCTTTCGACAGCATGCTGCCCACTGCCTTCCCCACCCCATCCTTCACCCCCAAACTCTACACTTTTTCCGTCACTGGGTATTAGGGTCTCCCTACCTCAATGGCCATGAGCAGTAAGCCTATCACAGCTGAGTGTACCACGGACTCAGCCATGGCTGTCCCACCTGTTCCCCACTTACTCCTCTGCCCAGCTAGCCGGCGATGCAGCTCCTGGGGCAACTCCCCAAGCACTGGCATGGTTGCCCAGCTGCTCCCCACCCCCACCTTGCTACCCCCAAGGCCCCCTCCTGCACCCGTGGCCCCTTCCTGCACCCTCTCCTGACGGCTCCAACTGCAATCAGCCTAGCTCACTTAGCTCGGGAAATGGGCAACCACACGAGCTCAGATGTTCTGAGCCCGCCCCTCTTCAGCTCCAGAGATTAATTAGGCCTAGGCAGCATCCTAGGAGAGAAGGTACAGCAAGGGAAGGTAAGGGCCTGGGGACCCAAAGAATTCCAAATGGTTTATTCCTTGGGGACTGAAATGGCACACCATTCTGGGCAGTCACAGACAACCCTGCAAAGGGTCTATGAGGCTTAAGGATACTTAAATAAGGGAGAGGCAAGTCCAAACCACTGAAATGAAGGGGTGAAAAAGGAACTTGGCAAAAAGGGGAAAGGAAAGCCATATGATGGCAAGAAAGCTGGAGTCATGGAGGAACATGGGCATGGAAGGCGTGTGCTGGCAAGTCCTCACCATCTTGTCATTGGAGTAGAAAGGTTCAGAGGGCCGGGCAGATATCACGTGGAAGGAGCCATGGGAAGTAGGGGGCTCTGTCCGTATGCTGAGCAAGGTGGGTGGCCCAGGAAAGCCCCCAAGGCGGCGGAGAGAGGTGCTACGTCTCAAAGTGGGGGGCTCAGGCCGGAGAGCCAAGCGGCTCAGTGCAGCCCCTAGCTCTCCAGTGCCACGGTGCCCTCCCAAGGCAATCCCCATTGGACGCAAGTCCCCACTGCTCACAGACTTGGAACGGGCTAGGTTGGTCCTTGATGGGAGAGGCAGAGCCACAGTTGGGGGTGGTGAGCCAGGCAGGGGAACTCCATGATCTGCCCGAAGCGGGCCTCTGGGACGAGGGCCTGAGGTCCGTCCCCGTCCCAGCTCCAGTTTCTTGAGCCGTTCCTCAGGGGGAGCTGGCCTAGGAGGCAGAGGTCGTAACATAGGGTTCGGCCCAGGGGCTGGGTTTCGGCGCTCCTTGCTCCGGGCCCTGGGAGCAAATGGTAGCTTGGATCCCACTCGGTGCTGGACATTAAGAGGTGGCTCTCGGGTCCGTCCCAGGCGGTGCTCAGAAGCCTGGGGCATTGTGGACACCACAGGCTGGACCTGGGAGGAGAAGAGACGATCAGCGTTTGAATATGGAGGGAGGTGGGAACCTAGGCTGCCATATCAATCATTGTATCCCCAGTGCCTAGTATAGTGTTTGGTACAAAGTAAACACTTAGTAGCCATTGAGTAAATGAATGAATGAATGATAGCAGGCAGGGCTTTAACTCTTTCTACATTCCTCACGCCCTTCCTACAGAATACTGCTTTACTGGAGAGCCAATGATAGATAGTTCCTATCTTGGCTGTTTTTATAATCTAGGTGCTCAGGAAGGTTCCCCCATACCTGCCTAGTCAAGTGGGATGTGCTCTGGGTCACTTGGGACCTCTGGTCAAATAGCGGTGTGGATGCAAGTATAACAGCCCCAAGGACAGCATTCCATTCTCAAACCCCTGCCCCTCCTGGCTGCAAATGAAGCACACTAAAAAGGTTACTTGCGAATCACTCCCTCCCCCACCTCTGAGCTCCAAAGTGGTGTCGGGGCTCAGGGGCTGTGGCGGGGAGGGAGGACGAACTAACTCCCTGACCCCTAATCTCTGCACGTCTCCCACCACAGGAGGTTTCAACCGGGTCCGCCCCCCTCGAGGGCAGAAAGGCCGAGGCTGCTGATTGGCTACGGGGTCCAGCGGCATATTCTACACAATCCATGGATGCTGGTCCCTCCAGCCCAGTTCTCGCAGGCCTGCCGGGCCCCCAGCGTCTCTGCCTTTGGGGTGGGCGATCTCTCGGGTCTGGAACAGTCTTCCCTCGGCACCCCCACGCCATAACGCCCCGGACCGTACCTGTCCCCGGGTGAGGCGGCGGGGGAGGCCAGCCGGGGCCAGGCCCCAGCTCAGGGCCACCCCCTACTACCCTCGTGCAGCGCCCCTGCGGGCCCGGCTGCAGCTTTAGCCGCAGCTAGTGCCCAGATCTCTCCCACCGCAGGGGCCGCCGCCATCTTTGTTGGTCCCGCCCGGCCACCGGCCGCCGGCTTCACTGTCTCTCAGGGCGCCTGCGCACCCACACTCAGACTCCACCCACCGTCTTCCTCGGCGCTTGCGTGAACCCGCCCCCTCGGCTCCGCCGCCGACACCATGGAAACACAGCCAACTTTAGGACCGCCAGTTCCCAGCTTTGGCAAGAATTGTCTTTAAACCATCGCTCCAAAGCAAGTCCCTAAAGTAGAGTCCCATCGCCCCACCCCGTGGCTCTAAAGGATATAGATCTGACAATCGTAGTATAGCCCCCCGGCTTGCAGCACGGATCCTTCCCAGGGAGCAGGGGTGCGAATGCAGGGCCTGGGTCCAGCCCACAGACCAGTGAAGTATCCACATAGGGTTGGGAAGATCCCTGGAGGGCAGGGCATACTGGCCCTGCAAAACCAGTCGTCAAGCATCTTGCAGGCCAAAGCAGTAGGCTCCCTGCTAAAGGACAAAAGCAGATCTCAGCAGCAGGGAGAGCAGTCAGGATTTCCTTTCATTCCCCAGCTCCAGACCAGAGCATCCTCCATTTCCCCTTCCCTCCCGAACTAGTATAGTTGTACATGTGCCTTGGGTCTTAGCCTGCTGACCCTAAGCCTGCTCACCCTCTATTAACAGCCACCAATGAGAACCACAAGCCACAGGAGGAAGCAGCTTTTATTGATGAGTTATCTCCAGAAACCAAAAAGACTATGTACCCACTTTCAGTCACCCCATATCCCTCCAGGACCTCACACTGCTCCACATGGACAAGGGATATAAATTGCCTTTTGGTTTTTCAAGGCCCTAGTCTTTCTCCTTCCTGTGTAGCCCAACTTAGAAATTCAGTAGCAATACCGTTGTTTTTTTCAGCAGTGTCCGCTGCAACTATTGATACTTAGTAACAATTATGGGTGAAGGGGTGTGGAGGGAAGTGGTTAGATGAGTAAAAAGAATGATGCACAGGAAAACAGGAACGTAGCCTATCGAAGATCCCTCTGTCCTGCCTCAGTGAATTGATCCTTCATTGGCTGCATTTCTCTTTATGCTGAATCACTCCCTTCTGAATCAGATCGGGGATTTCCACTGCCAGCCATGGACCCAGCTGCAATACAAGGGAGACCCTGTGAGATTACTACCACCCAATCAATGCCTCTTATTCCATCAGAAGCTCCTTCCTAGAGATATTCTAGGAGAACACGCCCAAAGGAAAACACTGTTATTCCTTGTTTACTCTCAGTTACTTTTCTTATACCGCTCAGGACCTAACCCCTTCTCCCCTTATATACCAAATACTCCAAACTTACCCCCAGAGCCATGAGATGAGCTAGTCCAAACTTAGGCACATTCCTGGCCCACAAAGGCTTAAAGTGATCAGTCAGGCATACTTTGCCACCCCTATGAGAGGGACAAGATGATCAGAAGGTGTTGACATGCAAGGTATACCATAAAGCACAGCAGGCTCTTGAGAGCACAGGAAGACTACTGGTGATCAGAACAGAGAACAAGGTCAGCTAAGTGCTTTGCCCAGGCTTGGCAGAGGGAGACCTGGAGTCTCTGTAGGCCTGCAGACTCTGGGAAAACTCCTGCCTCAGAGAGTTCTTCTCCAAGGCCTTCTTTGACCTTTTCCCATCTGCTATTCAGTCCTACCTGTACATCTTTGCTGTTTTTCCATCCAGTTCAGGGACTGCGATTTCTGGAGCAGTAGTGGGATATGTGATAGGAATCTGGAAGAATTATAAAGCTTTAATAAAACAGAATCAGAGTAGAAAGGAACTAGTCTAATCAGATATACACATTTCTTGGTTGAACTGAAATGTTCTATAAACTCATCAAGCAGCAGTCACACACCAGGATTCTGGACATGGAGATGAGTAACTATAACCTATGCTTGTTTCAAACCTCAGCTTTTCCCTCCCATTTAAAAAGTTATCTTTGGTCCCTCCAAGAAAGGTTAGCTTGTTAACAATCACCTAATCCCTCCTGTTCTACTAACCTCCATAATTCCCACTCCATCATACTCACGTCAAACTCGATGTCAAACTCATATTTGAGGAGGTCATGGATGTACCAGCATTTTCCAAACCACCTGTAACATAGACCAAACCTCAGTGCAATTTCCCCATTCTTCTCATACTCAGATGACATCTTCTTGGCTTAGGTGACCAGCCTGGGAGACTCGTGGGTTGGGAATTGGGGAACTCTGGAGTTGTGGGAGTGGAGACCAGAAAGGGGCAGGAAAGGCCTGGCAGTGGGCTCTGGGACACCAAAATGCACAAGCTATGTGACATCCCCACCCTCACACCTCCCAGGAGGGTCTGCCTACCGAGTCCCTTCCTTGTTGGACTCCAGTCGGAACCAATCATTGTCTGCATTCTTGTTGTTCTCCACGTACTAAAAGTAGAGAATGAGGTCTTTGAGGGGGGTGTTGAGGTCAAGGGCAGTCCCGCTTCCCTCAAAAGAAAAGTGTGTGATTACTTCCTCTCTTAAGCACCCATATGCTGATGACTTTTAAATCTTTATCTTTAATCTAGAGCTTTTCTCAAAGCTTCAACTCCATTATCCAACTGTGTATTGAAATTTCTACCTTCATTCCACAGGTACCTCAAACTTGGCAGTCCAAGTTTCCCTCTAGTCCTTCAGACTTGTTTCTCCACTTCACCAATCTCAGTTGGCAGCATTAGCATTCAGTCACCCAAGCCAAAAACCTGGGAATCATCCTTGACCCTCCTTCGCCTTTACTCTACAAACCAATCTTTTACAATGTCCTGCTGATTTTACCTTCTGAATATTCTTTAAATCTACCTCTCCTCTCTATCTTCACCATAACTCCCAAGTTTAGATCATCATCTTTCTTTTGCCTGGATTAATGACAGCCTCCTAACTTCAATCTTACCCCTGTCAATTCTATTTTCCTCTCTACTGCCAGTGATTGATCTAAACCCAAATCTCATCGTGTTATCCCTCCACTTAATATCCTTTAAAGGTATCCCAATGCCTCCAAGATAAAATTCAAGTGCTCAAATCTATTTGTCAAGCCTTATCTACCACTCACTGCCACACTTTGATGCTCTAACAACTGTGATCTACTTGTGTTTCTTCATATATGTCATGGTGTTTCTAGCTTCTATGACTGCTCATGCTGTTCCTTTTGCCTTGAATGTTATTCTCTTACCTTCATGTTTTATCAGGCTAACTTATGTTCACCCTTTAAGCCTCAGCTCAAGCATTGCCTCTTCTAGGAAGCCTTCCCTGACCAGACCCAAGCTGGATTTCGGTATCTCACCTCCTGCTTCAAAACATCTTAGCAATTTCTCAGACTCCTTCTCCCTGTTTCTCCACATAATGTATTATCATGATATGTTTCTGTCCACCTCCGTAGGCTCAACTTTATTCGGCTTTGGATGCCCTTCCTAGGTACTTGGTATACAATAAATGTTTTTTTAGTGAATGAATACATGCATCAGGAAAGCTGCTAGCCTTTGAAACAGAGACCACCGCAAGAAAGTCAAATTTTCTTCTCCTTCCACAGAAGGGAGATTAGCTCAGAAGATGGCTCGTTCCTAACCCTGAGCTCAGGCTCCTTGTCTCTCTGCAACTAATATCTACTTGAATTTTTAGCTCTAACGTGTACTCCTCCCTCAGGACAAGTGAAAGAGGGAGCGGAGAGACGCGGACCGGGACTTAGGGTTCCAGGAATTCCTTTTGACCACCTCGCCTACATCCAGGAGAGCAATCACCTGGGGCCAGAAGGACATGTCATCCTCCGGGGCGGCATATCCCCCAAATAACTGCTGCTTTCAGTCATAAAGTCTGGCCCCACCGTGGCTCCTAACCTGAGTCTCTTAGGAGGCACCTCCTCCCCACCGCGCCTCCCTAAGTCCCCCAGCCCCGCAGTCGTCCAATATCTATGAATTCGTAAACTTTAAAACCGGAAGCGGCTTCCACACGGAGCCTATTCCTAAGGACACCCGATTATCCGCAACCCTTTTGCGACGCGGTTGGCAGTAGAAGCACAACTGACCCGGATAAGAGACTGATATTCCTCCTTGAGTCTCTGCACCCACAACTCCCGATCTCGAGGTCCGGCATTGGTCTTCAGCACCGGGATCTCAGACACGACACGCCGGGTGGCCTCATCCGCCATCTTGGACTAGGGCGCAAGAGAAACACGGAAGTGGTGTTACCTGTAGTTTACATTCAGGGCGCCTCCATCTTTACTACTGGACGATGAGGAGTTGGGCTGCCTTGAAACTTCTTTGAATACGATCTTTATTTTATAGTAACGAAGAGAAATTTGTCACCTGATCACTTGCTTATGGGTGCAACGAGAAGAAAAGAATGGAAACGGATGGCTCTGTCCTGAATATAATTAAACCGCAGATTGCTCAAAGGGTGACTTCCGCTCATGCTCAGAGACGTAATCTCAGAAAACGCTTCCGGACACTTGAAGAGTTGTTAGAATTTCAGGCAGTTCTAGGCGCTGTTCCCGGCGCTGTCATCCTAAAACGCGCGATTCACATGTGTCGGCTTCGAATAAACTTAACTTCCTTGTGGTTCAGCTGAGATAGCGGGGGGCCAATGCAGTGATCCATTAGGAGGGTAGTAAACTCCTGAGAATTATTGGGAACCGTGGAGAATCAAAGTACATACAGTCTCAACCCTGAACAGTTAACACAATTGAATTAGAAAATTCTTAATAAATGCCAAAGGAGTTTAGAGGTCACGGGAAGACTTGCTTTAGTGTAGCCTAGGCATTTTTGGGTCTGGAATGAACTCATCTAGGAAGGAATCATGTCTCTTATCTCTAGTGCAAGGCACACAGTAGGTACCCAGTAATCCTTTTGCAAAATTTGTATCTTCCAGTTGGTTTTTAAACCTAAGCACGTTATTTTTGGCCTTAACTTACATATCTTGTTTGCAGTGTTAATCGTTCCAACCCATGGCAGTAATTTTGGATCAAATTCCATTAATCATCAAATTCTATAGTCTATCTACAACTTTAATTTCTAATGGCTGAAACCTCCAGTACAGTGTTGAGAGCAGACAACCTTGTCTTGTTCTGATTTTAGGGGGGAAAGCATTGTCTCTTCCTTAAGTGTGATGTTACCTGTAGGCTTTTCGTGGATGCCCTTTATCAAGTTAAGGAAGTTCCCTTCTCTTCCTAGTGTTGAAGGTTTTTATCATGAATGGATATGGATTTTTTTCCCAAATGCTTTTTCTTTATTCACTGAGATGATGATGTGGTTTTTGTCTTTTATTTGCATGCTATATATTTCTTTCTTTGAAATATTGGATATTGGATAAGGGTAAGGCAAGCTTGTAATATCTCACTGAAGTTCCTTCTCCTAGAGAAATAAAGATTTATTCCGTTTAAGGTGTAAGCTCTGTGGTGTGGTAGAGTGCAGAGATTTGGAATGAGGCTTGCAATTTAATTGTCATAAGACTTTAGAGACGGGGGAGAGAGAAATGGGGAAACGTAGGTCAAAGGATATGAACTCTCAGTTATAAAAAGAATAAATTCTGAGGATTTAATGTACAGCATGGTGACTATAATTAATAAAATGGTATCGTATGTTTGAAAGTTGCTGAGAGTAGATCTTAAGCATTCTTAACCACACATGTGTAAACTATGTGAAGTGATGGATGTGGATATTGATCTTGGTAATCATTCCAATATATATATATAAAACTATCACATGTATATGATTTATATGTAGATGTATATCAAACCATCACTTTATACAATTATATTTGTCAACTATTCCTCAATAAAACTGGGGGGACGGGGAAAGACTTTGGAGAGTTACTCTGTGAACTGCATTTTCTCACCTATGAAAGGAGGACAGTAATGCTTATAGGGTGATTTTAACTATACATGCAGTGTCTCTTCATTCATTCACATAATAGATTTTCAGGATGAAATTCACATTAAATATAGGGCAGGGCTTCCCTGGTGGCTCAGTGGTTAAGAATCCGCCTGCCAATGCAGGGGACACGGGTTCAAGCCCTGGTCCGGGAAGATCCCACATGCCGCGGAGCAACTAAGCCCGTGAGCCACAACTACTGAGCCCATGCACCACAACTACTGAGACTGCGCTCTAGAGCCTGTGAGCCACAACTACTGAGCCCGCGTGCCACAACTACTGAAGCCTGTGCGCCTAGAGCCCGTGCTCCGCAACAAGAGAAGCCACTGCAATGAGATGCCCAAGCACTGCAACGAAGAGTAGCCTCCGCTCGCCTCAGCTAGAGAAAGCCCACGCACAGCAACAAAGACCCAATGCAGTCACAAATAAATAAATTTATATATATATGTATATATATATGGCAGTAATTTTCAAACTTTTTGTAATACTGGAGCCAGGTTACCAACAACAACATAAAATCTCACTTGGAATCTCAAAGTATAAAAATGATCAGTGCAGAGCTGCTCTTGTTCAAGTGCAGGCAGAAGACCTCTAGCCTTAGAATACTTCCCCTATGGTAACAACACATCACACTTTATTGTTTAATTGTCTTGAAAGACCGTAAGCTCACAGTAGAGACTGTGTGTCAGTCTTGTTCATACAATAATACTGTAATGCCTGGCACAAAGTAAGTGCTCAATCAATATTTTTAAAATAAAGGAATATCTTGATGAGTTAAGTAAGCATCAGACAAGCTGTCGCCTTAAATCTGCATCTTACCTTTTTTTTTTTTGAAAATCACCTTATTAGACCACTTTGTAAAGCAGCGTTCATACTGCATGAAGGCTGTCTCTATTGTAAGCATAGTTGCATCTCTGGAGAGTGTATTTATTTTAGAGAAGTTTCTTTTTAAATGATCAATTTAGCTGATTCTTGCTTTAAGTAATTCTCACAAGAGGTCAGAAGCTAAGGTTGAGAAGACTGAAAGAAGAGTGTGTAGGCCTGAGCTGCTTCTTTTTTCAAAGGAAGTGCTCATTCATACACAGTTCATGTGTTTATGGAGTTCTTACTACATTCAGGCATTGGAAATACAGTAGTGCACAAGGCAGGCAGAGTCCTTGCCCTCATGGAAATTGTCCTAAAACAGCTATAAAAAGGAACCTGACAGAATTGATTGGAAAACTCAATTCTGGGAAATACACTAACATCAGACCACGGTTTTGACGGGATAGTACTGTTGAGTACATGAGGAAGCCTCTGAAAGTAGTTGAAAATCCCATTGTCAGTCATCATGGAGAAAGGTAGCTCCTGGGACAAAAGGAAAAATAAATATTGTATTAGGGAAATAAACCTTGGATTAGGAAAGGAATTAAAATTTTTCCTCCTTCTGGTCTTTAAGGGGATAGTCTGGACTCTGATATTCTGGAATATTACTCAGAATGGTGAGGGAAATTCTAGTTCTACTACAGGGAGGGAACCACCCTATAGAGCAGGGGTGCCCAAACCCCTGGGGCCGTGGACTGGTGCCGGTCCGCAGCCTGTTAGGAACCGGGCCGCACAGCAGGAGGTGAGCAGAGAGTGAGCAAAGCTTCATCTGCCGCTCCCCATCGCTCGCATTACCGCCTGAACCCCCCCCCCCAACCCCAACCGGTCCGTAGAAAAATCGTCTTCCATGAAACCAGTCCCTGGTGCCAAAAAGGTTGGGGACTGCTGCTATAGAGGATCAGTGTAGATGGGTGGCCACTTTTGTAAAATTTTCTCCTTTGTTATTGCCTTTAATTATTCTGGAGACTTCAGCAAAGAATTCTTGTAAACTGTAACCTGATCTCTGTTATGCCGTGGGGAATTAGTTTCACACTTAGAGAACTTGGTAAAGAGAATGATAAAAACGAACATTTATACAATGCTTACTGTATGCTAGGCACTGTCCTAAACGTTTTAAAAAATTAGATCCTTTAATTCTGGCAACAACCTTAAGATAGTTACTTTCATTAGCCTCATTTACATTTGAGGAAACTGAGGAACAGTCAGGTTCAATGAAAGAAAGCCCTATATCACACAGCCGCTAAATGGTAGAATTGGAATTCAAGCCCAAGCACAATCTGGCTCTAGAAATCACATCCTTAACCAGCTTTCTACCATTTCCAGGCCAATGTGAAATTAGCACCAGTGATCTGAGGGGACAGAGGTGGTGGCAGGGGCTATTCATGGCCCTAAAAGGGAAGACGGCTATCAGTAATGAACCAGTGTTTCTGAAAACACAAAGAGAGACTGCAGGAACAAACAGTAGGGCTGCAGGAACATAAATGAGATAACAAACCCCCTCCCTGGAATGGGCTGATGTGTGCACAGGACCTTCTGAGGTGTTGGTATCATCCCTAGAGATTTTACAACTATGGACTTTAACTGCAATCTACTAGCTAGTGAGATCTCGGCAAGGGCTGGGAGTGTCAGAGGATTTGGTTAACAAAGATGAAAAGACGTATTCTTTGGGGAGGAAAAACTAATAAGCAGTCAATTACCATAAAATCAAAAATCTCTATTCTGGAGGTATACAAAGTACTGTCTGAGTAAGTATTCCTGAGAGAATCAGGTAAGGCTGTTAGTATTTGAACTGAACTCTTAGGATGAGCACATTGAATGTGCGGGCAAGGAGAGAGCAGGGTAAATATGGTATTCTAAGCAGAAAGAAGAACGTGTGTAAGGCAGGAAGGCATGAGGGAATATAGTATTATATTAATGACACAAAATATCTAGATCATTATTTATAACAGAAGAGGGAAGAAAGCTCCTAGAAACTGTTAATGTTATATTAACTATATGGAATATGCTATAGAAAAATATTTATAAAATAAGTGTAAAATCAGAACACAAAATTGTACATAGATGTGGTTTTTTTAAAAAAATAAATTTATTTTATTTTATTTTTATTTTTGGCTGCATTGGGTCTTCATTGCTGCGCGTGGGCTTTCTCTAGTTGTGGCGAGTGAGGGCTACTCTTCGTTGCAGTGAGCTTCTCACTGCGGTGGCTTCTCTTGTTGCGGAGCACGGGCTCTAGGCGCATGGGCTTCAGTAGTTGTGGCTCACGGGCTCTAGAGTGCAGGCTTAGTAGTTGTGGTGCATGGGCTTAAGTGGCTCCGAGGCATGTGAGATCTTCCCGGACCAGGGCTCGAAACCATGTCCCCTGCATTGGCAGGTGGATTCTTAACCACTGCGCCACAAGGGAAGCCCTAGATGTGGTTTTAAAATATTTACTTTTGAATAGGTAATACATACACCTGCTCAAAATTCAAAAGATACAAAAGGATATAGAGTGAAACGTTGTCTCCCTCTTATCCCTTTCCTTGGCTACTTAGTTCCCTTCCCCAGGGGCCTCTCCCCTCTAGCTAGTTTTTTGTATATCCTTCCAGATATACTCTATGCACTTACCAATATGTACACACATACACATTCTTTTAAAACATTTTATAAAAATCATAGCATAGGGCTTCCCTGGTGGCGCAGTGGTTGAGAATCTGCCTGCCAATGCAGGGGACACGGGTTCGAGCCCTGGTCTGGGAAGATCCCACATGCCACGGAGCGACTGGGCCCGTGAGCCACAATTACTGAGCCTGCGCGTCTGGAGCCTGTGCTCCGCAACAAGAGAGGCCGCGATGGTGAGAGGCCCGCGCACCGCGATGAAGAGTGGTCCCCACTTGCCGCAACTAGAGAAAGCCCTCGCACAGAAACGAAGACTCAACACAGTCATAAATAAATAAATAAATAAATAAAAGAACGTGAATTTCTTTAAAATATATATATATATATTATTTAAAAAAATCATAGCATACTATTTACATTTCTGCACATTGCTTTTTTCACTGAATAATATATCTTGGAGGCTGTTCTATATTAATACATACAAAACTACCTCATTCTTCCCCCCTCCCCCTCTTTCTTCTTTTGTAGATGCATCCCATTGTATGGATCTACCATAATTTATTCAACAAGACCCTCAGGATGTTTATTTAGGTTGTCTTTTGCTATTACGAACAGTGTTGCAGTTAATAGCCTTGCCTACTCATCATTTTGTACATATGTAATAAATACTTAGATATGGAACTGTTGCCTCAAAAGATTTGTATTTTAAATTTTGTTAAATATTGCCAATTTGCCTCTAGAAAGATTAAACCAATTTGTATTACTATTAGCAATATATGAAATGACAAATTTCCCCACCGCGCCCCCCCCCCAAAAATCAGTGTTAACAAGAGTTGTTTTTGCCAATTTCATGATTGAAATGGAATCTCAAGACAATTTTAATGTCCATTTCTCTTATTATGAGTAAGGCTGAATATCTTTTCATAGGTTTAGGATCCATTTGTATTTCCTTTTCTGTAAATTCTTATATCCTTTGCTCCTTTGTAATTGTCATTCATTTTTTCTTACTGATTTGTATGAGTTTTAAAAATATATGTATTAAAGAGATTAGCCATTTGTGATGAGTTGTAAATATTTTTCCCAGTTTGTCATCTGTCTTTGCTTTTGTTCATAGTATTTTTAACCATGTGGAAATTTTTCATACATGAGGTCAAGTCTACCAGTCTTTTTTGCTTATAACTTCTGGTGTTGAGTCACCACAACAGTCTATATTATTTAAAAAAAATTATCCCATGTTTTCCTCTAGTACTTTTTCTCTTAAAATGAAAATGGCTTTGTTTGTTCCAGCTTATTTAAGCAATATGGAAAAATAAAATTAATTCAAAATCCTACCCCAAGAGACAAAAACTGCTATCATTTTAAGTATACATCCTTCCAGACATCTCTATGTGCACATTTTCTTTCTTCTACTTTCTTTGGGTATAATTTACTGTTATATAGGTTCTTTTTTTTTAATTAATTTTTACTGGAGTATAGTTGCTTTGTGTTATATAGGTTCTTGAAATGGATGCAAAGTTTATGAACTTTCAGCTTTTCTTTTTTCCTAATATGTGCACTTAAGACTATACATTTTCCTGTAAGCACAGCTTTAGTCACATCTAAGTTTTGGTATGTAATATTTTTATTATCATTCAGTTCAAATTATTTTCTAACACCAGTTGTGATTTTTTGGGTGGTTACTTAGAAGTAGTGTATTTCATAACTTCTAGTTACTTTTTTGTTACTGATCTGTAGCTTAACTACAAGTCAAGAAACACACTCTGTATAATTTTAATACTTTGAAATTTGTTAAAATTTGCCTTATAGCACAATATGGTCAGTTTTAAAAATGTTCCAAGTGTGCTTGAAAATAATTTGTAATTTAAAGTTTTGGAGTACAGTGACTATATATCTGCTTGTTGAATCAAATTTGCTGCTCACATTATTTAAGTTTTTTATATACTTACTAATTTTTTTTGGGGGGGTGTCTACTGGTTCTGAAAGAGGTATCCTCTATCAATGGATGACAGCCGTATGTTAAATCTCCTATTATGATAGTGAATTTGTCTATTTTTTTCCTTGTAGCTCTGTTGCTCTATATAATTTGAAGTTAAGTGCATACAAATTTAAAACTTCCTGGTAAATTGGACTTGTTCATATGAAGTGCCCTTGTTTATTTCTAGTAATGCTTTTGCTTTCAAGTCTACTGTATCTGTTATTATATAATTTCCTTTTGGTTTATATTTGCACAGTATATCTTTTCCAATTCTTTTACTTTCAACGTTTTTGAACCATTATGTTTTATTTTTTTAATAAAATTTTAAAAATTAATTAATTAATTAATTTTTGGCTGCATTGGGTCTCCGTTGCTGCGTGTGGGCTTTCTCTAGTTGTGGCGAGCAGGGGCTACTCTTCGTTGTGGTGTGCGGGTTTCTCATTGTGGTGGCTTCTCTTGTTGTGGAGCACGTGCTCTAGGTGCGCGGGCTTCAGTAGTTGTGGCACGTGGGCTCAGTAGTTGTGGCGCACGGGCTTTGTTGCTCCATGGCATTTGGGATCTTCCCGGACCAGGGCTTGAACCCATGTCCCCTGCATGGGCAGACGGATTCTTAACCACTGCACCACCAGGGAAGTCCCTGTACCGTTACGTTTTAGATAGTTTCTAGTATTTTATGTTAATTACGATCGGCTACTAATGCATGTGGAAGTAATTTTAAAGGGTATGTATAATCTTTCCACTGATCTAAGGTGACACCTTTATCAATACAAAATTTCCTCACATATTTGGGTCTATCCAGGAACATGATATTATTTTCCATTTGATCAAGTTCTCTTTTATGTGGGTAGCATTTTATTTTATTTTTTTATACATTTATTTATTTAGTTTTGCTGCATTGGGTCTTCGTTGCTGTGCCTGGGCTTTCTCTAGTTGCTGAGAGCATGGGCTACTCTTCGTTGCGGTGCGCAGGCTTCTCATTGTGTGGTGGCTTCTTTTGTTGCAGAGCATGGGGGCTCTAGGCACGTGGGCTTCAGTAGTTGTGGCTCGCGGGCTCTAGAGCACAGTCTCAGTAGTTGTGGCGCACGGGCTTAGTTGCTCCATGGCATGTGGGATCTTCCTTGCCCAGGGCTCGAACCCATGTCCCCTGCATTGGCAGGCGGATTCTTAACCACTGCACCACCAGGGAAGCCCATGGGTAGCATTTTAAAATTTCATTCATACTGGGAATTCCCTGGCGGTCTAGTGGTTAGAGCTCTGTGCTTTCACTGCCAAGGGCACAGGTTCAATCCCTGGTCAGGGAACTAAGATCCTGCAAGCCATGTGGCATGGGGAAAAATTTTTTTTTTTCATTCATACAGATCTTGCCCATTCTTGTTAATTATTCCTAGGCATTTTATCTGACTTGTCACTATTGGGTCTTTTTTTTTTAAATATATATTTTTAAAATTTTATTTATTTATGTATATATGTATGTATGTATGTATGTATGTATTGGCTGTGTCGGGTCTTCCTTGCTGCGCGCGGGCTTTCTCCAGTTGCGGCGAGTGGGGGCTACTCTTCGTTGCGGTGCACAGGCTTCTCATTGCGGTGGCCTCCCCTGCTGCGGAGCACACGCTCCAGGCGTACAGGCTTCAGTAGTTGTGGCGCGCGGGCTCAGCAGTTGTGGCTCGCGGGCTCCAGAGTGCAGGCTC
This sequence comes from Balaenoptera ricei, assembly GCF_028023285.1. Taxonomy (NCBI): domain Eukaryota; kingdom Metazoa; phylum Chordata; class Mammalia; order Artiodactyla; family Balaenopteridae; genus Balaenoptera; species Balaenoptera ricei. The sequence goes on along the minus strand of NC_082639.1, from coordinate 117,964,104 downwards.
AGCAGTTGTGGTGTACGGGCCCAGCTGCTCCGCAGCACGTGGGATCCTCCCGGACCAGGGCTCGAACCCGTGTCCCCTGCATTGGCGGGCGGATTCCCAACCACTGCGCCATCAGGGAAGCCCTATTTGGTCTTTTTTTGATTATACCTTTAACTTATTGTTTATATATAAGGGATATTTATTTCTGCATGTTACTTCCCCTCCCAACCACCACTTTACTAAATTCTATTATATGTAATAATTTTAAAGTTGATTCTCATGATTATATCTATGTAAATAAGCTATCATCTGCAATAATGATAATTACATTATTATTTTAGCTATATAAAATGTTTATAAATAGCTAAAACTTGGAAGAAAACATTAAGAAATGAGGTAAAATGAGTTAGGAAAAGTCTTTTTGTTAGTTATAACTTCATTAATGATTAGTTAAAATGGTAACAGGATTCTTAGCATTTTAAATGAGTTCAGGGCCTGGACACATGGTATTCTAGAAATCAGAAATATTTGTAAGTGAAATTGTTTTCTGTCTAGGTCATCTGAGGAACACACAATATAGCAAATGTCCACATCTTCAAAGAGGGAAATTCTAGATGGTGAATTCTGGAAACTAAAAAACTAAGATTATTGATTCTTAGTAAAACTGTAGAAGTTATTAAAGAGTATTTTATGAATAGAAAAGGAAGCAGCGACCCCCAGATGCCTACAGTGGTCATGGCGATGTGATTCAGTCTCCCAAGGTGTTGGCTCTTCCTTGTCTTTGGGCCTTTAGCAGGTATCCTCTCAGCCTGGGATATTCCTCCCTTTTCTGCAAGAAGCCTGGCTCCTTTGGGTCCTTTGGGTCTCAGCTTCCATGTCACCGCCTCAAAGAGAGCTTTCCCTGATCATTCATTTTTCTGTCACAGCATTCTGTTCTTTTCCTTCATAGCACCTATCTCAATTTAAAATGATATATTTGCTATTTTCTTTCCTTAGTGTCAGTCTACCCATGTAAACTGTAAACTCCATGAAGACATGGACCATGTCTGTTTTGTTCACCACTGTGTATCCTATCCTATATGCCTATCACAGTACTTGACATTAGTAAATGCCTAACGTATATTTATTAAGTAAATGACTGAATGACTTTCCTTGTCAGTGTTACTAGATTAACAGACTAGAACATCATAGAGACAGTATATCTTGACTTCAGGAAAACGTAACAGTTTCCTGATATGTTCTTTGAAAAAGATAGTGAATTTGCTAGAATATAGAATCATTTTTATTTGACTGAACAACCAACCAAAGAGAATTAATTCTCTAATTAGCTGGTGGGGTTGGTAAGACAAGGCTGTTTTTTTGTCATGGCCTGCCTGTGGGATAACCAATGACTTGGAAAAATCATCCCCATGGGGGCAGCAGAGAGCATTAACAAAGAACCGCTCCTGAATTTCTGAAACCTGGTGAAAATTGTTATATATAAATATTAGGTAACATTTATCCGCTGCTTACAATGAGCTAGGCCCTGTGTTGACACTGCACATATATTATTTAATATAATCATTAAAACAGGGACCTATGACATGGATGTTATTTTATATTTGCCCTTTTTACAGATGAGAAAACAAGCTCAGAGAAGGAACTTGCCCAAAGTCATATTAGTGAGGGTCAGAGCTGGCAAATGAAGGGAAAAGGTTAAGGAGAATTTTGGACAGCAGATCATTAGGATTCAGTGACTGATTGTGGTCCCTACTCTTCTATTCAGGAGCCAGCAGACACTGGAATTCTAGCTAAGGGCTTACAGCAAGGTTTGAAGTACAACTGAAATTAGGAGCAAGTATGATGCTTTGGTGAAAATGAGTAGCTAGAGCAGCTTGGAGTTAATGGGAAACCAAGACCTAGAGAGGACTGTCAGGTCAGCAAGTCATTGTAGGATAAAGTTCAAGAGGAAAGCCCAGGCAGGGACATAGGGATCAGAGTGGGCCTGGAAGAGTCAAGAGGATACTTGTGACAATAGGTTGCTAACAGGGTATAGAATTCTTTAAGGGATGTCTGGTTTAAAAAGATTTTAATTCTGGCAGAGCTGGGGAACAGCATAGACTGGGACAAGCAGCCTCAATAGAGTATTCAGATTAAAAAAGACAAGAGATCTACTATAATTTGAATTGGTAGTACCATTGACTGGGAAAAAAATATTTAGTAGGGACATAGCTATCTGAAGGGCTGACATTTAGCTCTGATGCGTTGATCCAGAGGGAAAAAAAAATAGGACCAATAAATGGAAGTTACAAAGAGATTTTTCTAAATACAGAAGAAAAAAAAAAGGTGTTTCTAACCACTGAAAATTAGAATGAATTGAGAATTAAGTGCAGGACATACTGGAAACGGGAGCATGTGAAAGGTAGCTGAAGGATGTCAGTTTAATGATTCTAGTGAAGGAAGAGATAATTGTGGGAATAGAGTGTATTGAGAAGCAGAAAAGAATGGGATTCAGGGTCCAGTTGGAGGGGCCCGTCTTTGAAAGCTGGAGGGATGTTATCTCAGCTGAGGCTCCAAGGAAGAGACAGGAACTGATATAAAGGAAGGGACGTGAAAGGCGGAGGAACAGGAGAATCCTACATAGGGTTCTCAATCTTCTGAGAGAGTTTTCTCGAGTTTTTAGTTGAAGTAAGGAGAGGGTGGAAAAAGAACACCAGACAAGAAATGAAGTTTTTGCTTTAACTGCAGAGATGATGTACAGTTTAAGCCAAAGGGGAACGGCTGCTTAGCTACAACTAACAAAAAATCTTAGTGTTTGAAATATTTTTTCTCAGTGCTGGGCGTGAGAGTGCCCGTCTCCTTGGTTTAGTTAGTATTTACCCCATTTCACCTCAGGAAATCTGCTCAGCTCTCTTTATTGGCATTATGATCTCTTCAGCACCTATTATATCTCAAGGCTTCATGTTTTTTGTTTGTCTGTCTTTTGTTTTGGCCACGCAGCGTGGCATGTGGGATCTTAGTTCCCTGACCACGGATCAAACCTGTGCCCCCTGCAGTGGAAGCACGGAGCCCTAACCACTGGACTGCCAGGGAATTCCCAAAGGCTTCATGTTTTAAGAGTGAATTTCCGGGGCCCCCAAACAGAAAACTTTCCTACAAATGCAGTCATGAATGCACTAACTTAGGAACAGCTGGCCCGGCAACTGTTCCAATGTCTGGAATTTGTAAAATTTAGTTAACGTTTGGCCCCAGGGAAAAGGATTAGGTCCTTCGAGTCCTATAGAGGAAGAGGGATTACTTTGAAGGCCTAATGAAGAAAAATCCCAGTCCTTCCTTTAGCTTTCCATTCTGAGTGAAGAAGGCAATCTATCTTTTCTCCAGAGGCTGCAATGAGCAGATAGGACACCATACTATTAGAGAAGGCAGTCCTCAGCATGGACTCTCCTCTCTAATCCTCTAAATGGGGCTGGGTTAAGTTTAGGAGACGGGCTCATGGAAAGGAATTACTACCATGATGTCAAGATTGCTAGGTATCAAACCACTTCCGGATATGGGTAGCGAGAGAACATGATTCTATTTTAAGAAGTAGTGCCTGTGTCCGCCTCTTTTGTGGGCTTATGTGGGTGGGGTAAATCCCCCTTCCATATATCACAGCTAGCTACCTCTGTCCTGATGACTCGTCCACTAGGAAAAGTTAGGGAGTAATCTGTGAAGAAAATGAGAATATAGGGGAGGCTGTTTACAAAAGAACAGAGTTCCAGTATGGGGTGGTGGTGAAGCGGGGGTAGACATTTTTGGCTTTTTCTAATGGATATCTCTTCCCTTCAACTGTGTAAAGTAGAGGTTGTTCATTCTTCCACTCCTGTAGGAAAGGGTGGCAGGGTATCACCCTTCTCTTTGCAATCCACTGCTACTTTCAGATGATTGTGCTCTCATCCTCTTGTAAAAACTCTTCCTTCTTTAAAGCTTATGCCATTTGGCTCTAGTACCCTTTATCCTTCATGCTTACTGAGAACTCCAGTGCCTACTAAATAACCTCTCTGTACCAACTCTTCCTATCTGGGTGGTTTTAGGAAAATCCACGTGATCATTAGCTAGTTTTTGACCTTCTCAACTCCAACTTATACTCCTACTTTCTTTTTTTTTTTTAATTAATTAATTAATTTTATTAGTTTTTATTTTTTGGCTGTGTCAGGTCTTCGTTGCGGCATATGGGATCTTTCGTTGCAGTGCGCGCGGGCTTCTCTCTAGTTGTGGCATGCACATTTTCTCTCTTTGTAGTTGTGGCGCGCAGGCTCCAGAGCGCATGGGCTCTGTAGTTTGCAGCATGCGGGCTCTCTAGTTGAGGCGTGCAAGCTTAGCTGCCCCGCAGCATGTGGGAATCTTAGTTCCCCGACCAGGGATCGAGCCCCTGTCCCCTGCATTGGAAGGCAGATTCTTTACCACTGGACGACCAGGGAAGTCCCTACTCCTACTTTCAATTCCTTAACTTTACCATTTCTGGCAACACAAGTTTTTCTTGCTGGCAGCTTAAGGGCCATAGTAAAGAATGGGAGAGGAAGCATTCTTGACTGTGGAAATACTAGTGCTGCCAGAACTGGCTGGTGTTGACTTCAAGACCCACTGAAAGACTGGGACTGGCAACCATGACATATAAGGATGGAACAGCATGGGGGTTGAATTCCACGTGATATTTGGTGACGGTTCAAAATCTGGATTTGACATTTATGCCAAGTTCCCAGGAAACCTGAGTCTGGGGCTAGCTTTTAACCTTTCTTGTTAGCTGCCTTTCTGGGGACATCTGACACTTTTAATAACTTCCATCCTCTTGAAACACTCTCTTCCTTCTGATTCTGTGACAATTAGGATCCAGTGTTTTTCTTCCTCACTGCTTGTTCCTTTTCAAAGATTCTCCAAGGGCTCTCCTACTTGTGCCTTAAATGTTAGAATTCACCAAGGCACTCTTCTTAGCCCCTGCTGTTCTCTGGGGAGCTTATCCAAATCTATGGCTTCAACTACCACTGAAATGTTCATGATCCCGAAATTCTGGCCTATACATCATTGGAGTTTTTAAAAAGCAGCTTTCTATAAAAGTAATATACGTTATGTACACAGTAAAACAAACAGTAAAGATGAATCTAAAATAAAAAGCATAAGTTTCATCCCTCCCAGGCCCACTCTTCATAGTTAATTTTTTAACACTTGTGTAAATATGTAAGTATTCTTCTGCACTTGGTTTTTTTCCATTTAATATAATTTTCTCCCATGTGTTAGATTTGTACCTTCAACTGCCATTTGGACATCTCCATCTGGCTGTCCCACAGATATCTAAAACTCCTTCCCTTTCTTTGTAATTCTCCCTTATGCTATACCCTACTGCTAGCCTCTTTCTACCGTCAACACCGTGAAGAAATTGTCTTTACACACTGTGCCTTTCCAGTCACTCAATTTACCTCAGTGTTGTTTCTACCCCCACTGTATCTCTGAAACAGCTTTCTCCAAAATTACTAAACGACTTGTTGCAAAATCCAATGGACACATTTTAGCCCACATCTTACCTGATCTGTTATGTTTGACACTGACCAGTTTCCTTGATACTTCTCTCCTGGTTTCTTCTTTCCTTTCCTTCTCAATGTTCTCTTTTCCTCTCTCTTCCCTCATGTCATCTCAAATTCCTCTTTCTAAGCCATCTTAGTCACTTCCATGGCTTCAACAACCTTCTATTTTCACACGCTAGGGCGCCCCCCCCCCCGCCCCCCAAACTTTCCTTTTGGACTCCCAACCCACCTTATCTAATATTCTATTGTCTAATGGATATCCCACAGGCACCTAAAACTCACTCTTCCCCCACCCAAAACAATGAAAATGGCATTATTCCCCAGTTGCCCAAGCCAGAGCACTGGGAAATACCTTGGATTCCTCCCTCAGCCTCATACCCATTTCCGATCAATTTTTCCCCATCTGCACTCCCCCTTCTAGAGGACAGACCGCTGTAGTCTCTTACCAGGGTAAGAGCTTCCCAATTGTTCTTGCCTCTAACTTCACGCCCTCCAATTCATTCTCCCCATTGCAACCAGTGATCTTTCTAAAAGGCAAATATATTTGTTCACACCTCTGCTAAGACTCTTCAAAACCTATTCATTACCCTTAGGATAAAATAAACTAATTTACAAGGCCTTGCGTAAACAGGCCCCTCCCAACCTCCGGGACTCATCTATTACCTCTCTTTTAACCAAACCAGGCTGCTGGCAGCTCCAGAAGGTACCTAGCCCCCCACCCCCAATTCCCAACAGTCCAGTATTCAGCTCAGGCGACACTTCCTTCAGGAAGTGGGTGCTCAAAAACCAAATGCTCAAAAAGTGAAATCCGAGGGGGCATCTGAGCAGCACTTTCTGTTCCGGACCCAAGTTTACGGAACGTCCGGGTTACCAGGAAGCTCAGAGCAAAGGTCAAACCCAGATCATGAACCTTCCCCTAAGTTTGCGGGGCAATCCGACCCCCGTAATATTCCGCCCTTACGCGTCATGACTGCCAGTCGCAGTCTTTCAGTGGATCTTGAAGTCGACACCAGACAGCTCCGACCCCACCAACGTTTCCACACTCAAGAACGCAACCCTCTCTCATGCTTTACTACTGCCCTGAAGCCGTCCTGAAGAATAACTTGCGTTGCCAGCTTGCCCCAAAGCAAGATGGCTGCCAATCTCTATTCTCCGCTACCGAAATGAAGCTATCCACTCCCCGTTTAATGCCGCTGCCAGGCTGCCCTCAACTAGCATGGCTCCTCCGGCTCATGCCTCACTATGGTCTCGAAGCCGCCACTAACCGGCCAGGTTCCGGGAGGCGCTGTTCAGGATGCAGCCACCCCCGCCTGCCTCTCCCCTCCCCCACGCCCGCGGTGGCGGCGGCGGCGGCGGCTGGAGCCCGGATGCGGCGCCGTGAGACAGGCCCGGGAGAGCGGCGCGGATGGATCCAACATGGCGGCGCCGAGCCTGAGCCGAGAGTGAGGCGGCGGGGCGGCCGGAGTGGGGAGGGGGAGTCGAGCGGGACGGGGCGGGGCCGGGCGGGGCCGCAAAGGGCTTGGGGAAGGAAAGTGGAGGGGGAGGCGGTGGCGACGTCTAGCCTGAGAACCTGAAGAGAGGGAGGTGACGGGACGCTGCAAGGTGGGGGAGGGGAGCGGCCGAGGGGGGCGTGCGGGGGAGGTGGCAACTGCGGGAGAGGGCAGGGTCGAGGCGGAGGAGTGGGGCAGGGGAGGGGCGTAAACAAGGGCCGAGGCTGGGCCAGGCTAGGGGTATTAGAGAGGCCGAGGTGGGGAGTGGGGCTGCGGTCCCGCCGGGCTGAGGGGGTAGGAACGGGAAGGAGGGGCCGAGGCTGTGAAGGGGAAGGGGGCTTGTGGCATGTGGTTGGAAGAAGGACTGGACTCTTGTAAGGGGTGTTGTGGAGAAGTGGAAAAGGTGAAGATTGGATTTGAGACGTTTGCGGGGAGGTTGTGAAAGTGTTAAATTGGAGGTGGGAGGGGGAAGGGCCTAGGGGAGAATTTGGGTGGAAAAGGAGAGGACGGAGGTTTGGGGAATGGAGAGCGTGTCGGTGTGACGAGGTAATGGAGAAAGTGAGAGACTAGGAGGAAAGTTTGGGAGGAAGGGGAATGGGATGGGAGATAGGACAGTGTAGCTGCACGAGTGATAGAGGTTCAGGGGTTTCCCTTTTCCCTGTAGAAAGGAAGAGAGAGCAGAGTTAAGCAGCATCAGTTACAGCCAATTCTAATTGCCAGGCCTTTAGCTCTTACTAGGGTGGGAAGGGCAGAAGGGAATGGTCATGTGGGTTTGGAGAATTGGGGTTGGATGAGGGTTCAACTGGATTTCCAAAAGCTGCCTAGCTTACTGCTCCCTTGTTTTTCCTGGTTACAAAAAGAAGAGAAAATGGGGAGCCTGGTATCGCTGGAGTGTGGAAGGAGTAAAGGACTTTTCTAGTTTTAAACAATTAGCAATGCCAGAATGGGGAAACAGCCATGCTATATTGGAACGCTGTTTGCAGGGAACAGAAAACACAGGATGGTGTCTAGGCAGCCGTGCTAATTAAATGAGTGCTTTCGTTTCCAGACCCTTCTTTTGCTGTTTAAGTGCTAGGAGCAGGGGTCAGTATCCATACATAAAAAATGTTCCCTGGTGAAATGTAGATGTTTGACTGGATGCTGCCCCAGTATATTTTGTTCTCACTGTGTGCGAGAATTTGGAGGATAGTTCTGGTCTCATTAGTGAAGTAATGGAAAGAAAGTGCCTTCTTTGGCTGTAACCACTTTTCTCCTAGTTCATCTAAAGATGAAAGTCAATGTTAATACTGTAACAAAGTAGCTGGGCTTCATAAGGAATTGAGGAGTCAGGTGAGGTGTCAGAGGATAATTGGTTTTCCCACAAGTTGTTGAATTTGGGACCTTTCTTGCCCTAAGCCACTGAGACTGGAAATTCTTGGAGTTGCTATTGTGTTGTGAATTGGGTAACAGAAGGTTAGGGAAGCCTGGGGACTTTGATGGGAGTGAGTTCTCTCATTTAGCTTGGAGTGGATCATTTCAATTGAAATGGCTTCAGGCTTGTCTGTATATTTTTGCAGCTGAGATTGACTACCTCTTTGAGGTTTCAAAATAAAGCTTGAAAATTGACGCTTCCCCCTCTTATTTGTTTTTGCTTTGCTGCTGGCTTTGAACCTTGTGCTAGGAAGAGACCTGGGAAATTAAGTTTCTTGCAGAGGTAAGTCTGGAACTTTTTATTGTTTTCAAACAATGGAAGGGAATGGAAACGGCATGAAATGGAAATGGCATATTGGGGGTTGAGCTCAGTAATGGGGTAGCTGACAGGGAAAATGGGTTTTCAGTGTGTAAGATCTGTTGCAGTCATTGTCCCTTTGGGTCACTGGAGATTGATAGGAGGGAAAGGAGAACAGAAATTAGGTGTCTTAGGGCAAACCTCCAGCCTTGTTTTGTTATTATTTAGCCTTCGTGGTCAGCTCTGAGAGAAACATTTTTAAACATATGGAACTTTGTACTCTAGTACAGTGTCTACTAAATGTTGCCCTTGGAGGGTTACTGAGGCACCTGCCCCGGGAAGGCTTTTCCTGTAGCTTACTCTTTCTCCTAGTTGTTCTGGAATCTTCATTTTGAAAACACAGTTTGTAATTCTGACTTCCAGATATTTGGTTACATTTTCTTGGTCCTACCAGCAAGAAAGCTCTTTATGTAGTCATCTTAGTCATCTTGAAGGTTTTCCATGTCCTTTACATTTCAGGTTTCAAGACATCACTCTTTTTCAGATTTTCCACATGACTTTCCCTCTCACAGGGCTTCTGCGAGAGTCAAATACCTCTCGTTCTTTTGGGATGAAACTGGACTATTGTTTTCATTTCAAGGCATCACTCTTTATTTATTTCTTCCACATGCCTTCTAAGGGCTTCTGAGAGAATCAAGTACCTCAAAAAATACAGATCTCATCCCTGGTTGGGATGAGACTAGACTTTGTACGGAAGTAGAAATCTAATAGATAACGATTAATCAAGAGGAAGTCCTGTAGATACATACAGATTGTTTGTTGGCCCTTGGCTGGCTTGGACCTCCCAAAAGAAAACGAACAACAAAAAACCCTGCAGCTCCAGGAAATGCAGAAATTCATCAGAATAAAGAATTAGTCTTGGGAACCTATTAAGGGCGATCCATACCTTAGGCTCTCAAATAGACCCAAATCAGCCAGCAGGATCAGGACTCTTGTTTACTGGAGTGTTTGTCTCTTGGTGTCTGGCAATATTTCAGGCACCAAGATTCTGAAGTTCTTTGTAATCTTCAGTTTTAGAGGGGGCACATTCTCCTCACTGCTCTGATACTTTTCAACTAGGATCTCTGTATAATTTAAGCTGAGTTCCTTCGATTCACTGCCACAGAAAGCTGAGTATATTTTGGTTTAAGAGGAAGTTGGCCATGTTCTTTTAGTGCTGAAGTTAGATAGATTCTTGGAACCCCCATCTGGATTGCTGAGTGAGTGAACTCACCATCCTAGATGATAATTAAGTGGGGAGGGCTGCCTATTAGTCTGCATGCCAGCTTCCTGACATTTCTCCCAAGGACAAGCATGACCTTGGGAAACTTCTGCCTCTTCTACATTTTGCTTCATTGCGTAAGCAGTATAAGTCTGATCAGCAGCCTAACAAGGAAGGGTCTGCTTTTGGTCTAGTTTTGGGACTTTAAAGATGGCTGCAAGGTTTAAGTGCAGGATCCTTTCTGTCTGTCTTGCAGAGGATGGCATTGCTCTGATCTGCACAGAAATTTAGATTGAACTAGGTCAAATTAGACCTCCTGGGATGGGGCGGAAGGGAGTGTAGTCCTGTCACCTGCTGTTCACCTAAATGGCAACAGCAGGTGATAGAGAAGCCAAGTTGGAGTGGGATGGAACTCCTTAGTTAAGTTAAATGAGTCTTTGTCTGACTGGCTTTTCTTCTGTAATATTGTTTGATGGGTTTGGGTTGGAGGGACCAAATGACTTCCTTTTCCAGATATAGGATGGAAGCGACATGCTGTCTCTCCTTTTGACCCTTCATCATGCTCCATCTAGAATAGGATTTCTCATCTTTAGCATTATTGACATTTTGGACCAGATAATTCTTTGTTGTAAGAGGCCGTCCTGTGCATTATAGGATGTTTAGCATCATCCATCGCATTTACTCACTGCACGCCAGTAGCACCCTCCCTTACCACCCTCCCAGTCATGACAGTCTAAAATGACTCCAGACATTGCTGAATTCCCCTGGAGGGCAAAATCGCCCCTGGTTGAGAACCACTGACCTAGAAGCTCTGATAATTCCTGTCACTTTGATCCAGCCTAGGATCTACGACTTAAAGGTGGCTGTTTTTCCCTCAAATCTAGGGAGTTAACCCTCAGGAGTGAGACCTATTGTAGAATTGCATCCATTGATACATAATTAGGACCACAGTGCTTTCCTGTATTCTGCTTCATTTTCCAGTGACCAGGTATGTGGGGACAATATTTCCTAATTTCCTGGGGTTTATAGTCAGGACACTTTGAATTAGGGAGCTCTGAAGCAGCCTGCTCTTCTGATTGGTTGAATGTGAAACCTGCCCATCTGTTTTTTATGGGATCCACATAATGAACAGCTGGCCAAGGGGAACAGGTGGGATAGGGAACAAGGAGAAGTTGTAGGGGCTCTAAGGAGACTCAGTTTTCTCATGTTACCTGCTATGAGCAAGAAGTTGTTTTCCTTCAGTCCCCTCTATTTGTAGCCAGTGACTGCAGCAGGTGAAACAAGCGAGGAAGAAACAAGGAAAACCAGTCAATAGTTGAATCGCTATTTTCCCAGTTGTTTCCCATGCTTTGGGTGGGACATCTGGGCTCTCATAACTAGATAAGGGCTATATTTCCTGTCCACATATCTGAACACATGGTATGGGGCTAGGTGATTACAGGGTGGCCCTCCCCTTTTCTTATTTGTTTATTTATTTATTTTTGGCTGTGTTGGGTCTTCGTTGCTGCGCATGGGCTTTCTTTAGTTGCGTCGGGTGGGGGCGCTGCTCGTTGTAGCAGTGCGCGGGCTTCTCATTGCAGCGGCTTCTCTTGTTGGGGAGCATGGGCTCAAGGCACGTGGGCTCAGTAGTTGTGGCACGCAGGCTCTAGAGCGCAGGCTCAGTAGTTGTGGCACACGGGCTTAGTTGCTCCGCGGCATGTGGGATCTTCCCGGACTAGGGCTCGAACCCATGTCCCCTGCATTGGCAGGCGGATTCTTAAATCACTGCGCCAACAGGGAAGCCCTCCCCTTTTCTTAAGGGTATGAGTGTCTCTGTGCTTCCGTTTCAGGATTAAAAGAGAGGACCAGGTCCTACTTGCGCTTCAATTTTCTGAGTCCTCAACAGCTTGACTTTTCTGAAGTAGTTTATAATTTTATTCTCTTTCTTAACCTAGCCTGTTTCTTGGAGTATAAAACGGACAGAACAGCCTGTCTCGCTGTTGAGTAGGGTACTATGGTATGGGTAGTTTTGCAATGTGGGGGAGGCTATAGCCCGTTAGAGTATATGCATGATACCTGAGTTGTGTGTACTTTTAATGGGGTCCTCTCACTCTTGGATTTCTGTGAGTTTTTTTCTTAATTGGTGTTGCTTGTGGTGATCTCTTGGAGATTCATTTCAGTTCAACAACAGGTTACTCCTACTATATGCCAGCCTCCATCCATTGCTAGGCACTAGAGACATAAAGATGAATATGACCTAGGCCCTCTATGTGAGTCGCTTAAGGTCTAATAGGCTAATAAATACACAAATAATTTTAGTACACTTCGATAAATGGTTTAAGGGAAATATGTACAGTGTTCCATAGGAGCACAGAAGAGGACTACTTATACCAGCATGGGGGTGTAGAGAATGAATTTGAAGATGGCATCTGAGCTGATTCTTAAAGGATGAGTAGGAGTTAACCATCTGAAAAAGGGTGGTAATGGGGGGTGTGTGGAAGAGAAGGGAGAGGGGCATTCAGGCAAAGAGAATAGTCTGAAGAAAGTTACAGAGAAATGAATTGTATGATGTATGTGAACTATAAACAAACGGATAATGTTAGAGAATAAAAAGTGAGTTGTGAGGTTGGCAAAGTAGGCAAGGCCTTGATCTTGGAAGGTTTGGTGTGTTGGGTAAGGAGTTTGGAGTGTTCTTATTGGTAAGGAGGGGACTGTAGCGAGGTCTTAAGCCGAAAAGTGATGTGGTCAGTTGTGCATTTTAGATAATTCAGCTGGACGTGGGGGATTGATTTAGGCAGGTTAGGGTTGGTGGCTGCAACAGACTTAGAGAGGCTGTTGCAGTAATCCAGGTGAGAGATTACTGGGGCCTGAACCAGTGTGGTGGTGGTAGAGGTGGAAGGATGAGGCAGATTTAAGAAATAGAAAGTAGCATCAACAGGAATTTATAATTGATTGGGTGATTGGAGGTTGTGGTCAGGTGGTGGAGCAGTATTGGGTGGTACTCTCTGCCGGGGCAGTGAATATGAGTGGCTGGAGAGGAGGTGAAAGTTGTTGGACTTGAGGATTGGTTATTGGCTGGGTCACTGGTATTACCCAGGATGATGGAGGAAATTTGTGAATTAAATGCCAAAATATATAATAAATGTAGGACTGTGATTGGTCATTGACAGGGGATTGGTAAATGACAACCATGAGGAAAGGTTAGAAAGTGACATATCCAAATGGTGTGTGAACATCAGGCGAGTACAGGTGGCATAGGAGACTTACAAGAATGCTCAACCTAGGAGCTTAGTGATGTTTGTTGTTTTAAATCCGTGAGTTCGGTGGCTATTTAATTAACTTTCTTAGCATTTATTCTCCTGGACTTGGTTTGATTGTAGGAAATATGAGGTTAGGTTTGTGGAGGGATGAGTCTGGGCTGCAGAGGCCAAGGATGCTTATCTCTTTGAAATCTCTTAACCATTTAGATAAGTTTTACAGTGATTTCACATGCATCTTCTCATTGGATTCTTAACTCCGAGGAGTAGTTTCTTTCATCCCTGTTTTGTAGATGGGGACAGTGAGACTTTGAAGTTAAGTGACTTAAGGGCACACAGCTACACAGTTTGTTAATGACATAGGCAGAATTTTTTTTTTTAAGTCCCATTTTTCTTTTTTCTATTTATTTATTTATGGCTGCATTGGGTCTTCATTGCTGCACATGGGCTTTTTCTCTAGTTGCAGCGAGCAGGGGCTACTCTTTGTTGTGGTGTGCGGACTTCTCATTGCGGTGGCTTCTCTTGTTGTGGAGCACGGTCTCTAGACGTGCGGGCTTCAGTAGTTGTAGCTCGCAGGCTTAGTTGCTCCGCGGCATGTGGGATCTTCCCGGACCGGGGGTCGAACCTGTGTCCCTTGCATTGGCAGGCGGATTCTTAACCACTGCGCCACCAGGGAAGTCCTGAAATAGGCAGAATTAAAACTAGTTGTAACCCTAAAGGCTTTCAGTTTCCCTGTTGTCAGCCCCTAAGTTCATCTGATGCAGCTTCTATATTAGAATTTAGAGTGAATTCTCTACTTCTCCTCATTTCACCTACATTTAAGGGATGAATTGATTGGGGGCGCTGGCAGGGAGAGCACAAGGGACCAAAAGCAGTATTTTGAAGGCCAGAGGAACAATTGGGGTAATATTTAATAGCAACTTCTGCTAAATATGTAGTGCTAAAATTGCAGTTAACAAGTCTTACTTAGCAGAAGGGACCTTCTTTCTCCAGTAGGATCTGGACTTAGGGCAGCATCTGTTGGATATACAGAGCTCTAGGCTATATTTTTTAATAAGTACTTTGTAGGGACTTCCCTGGCAGTCCAGCAGTTAAGACTCCGTGCTTCCAACGCAAGGGTCGGGAACTAAGATCCCACATGCCGCGTGGTGCAGTCAAAAAGAAAAAAAAAAAAAAAAAAACTTTGTAAAAGTTAATAAACGCTTATTAAGCACTACACTGTGCCAGGCATTGTGTTGGGCTCTGGGAATATAGGAGTGGATGACTAATTCCTGACATTGAGGGGTTCACAGTTTCTTTCCTTTTCCTTATAGTATACTGGGGATTGCAGCTGCTGAGCAGGGATTCTGGAAAGCATTGTGCACCTGAGCCCCCAGCATGGCGGGCCTAAAGCGGAGGGCAAGCCAGGTGTGGCCCGAAGAGCATGGTGAGCAAGAGCACGGGCTGTATAGCCTGCATCGCATGTTTGACATCGTGGGCACCCACCTGACACACAGAGACGTACGAGTTCTTTCCTTCCTCTTTGTTGATGTCATTGATGACCACGAGCGTGGCCTCATCAGAAATGGACGTGACTTCTTATTGGCGCTGGAGCGCCAGGGCCGCTGTGATGAGAGTAACTTTCGCCAGGTGCTGCAGCTGCTGCGCATCATCACTCGCCATGACCTGCTGCCCTACGTCACCCTCAAGAGGAGACGGGCTGGTGAGGGTGCACTGGGGGCTGGGGACGCTGGAATCAGGGAACAGCTGTGGGCGGCCCTGAGTGAGCAGCATTGGAGTCCAAGCAGGAGGCATTGACGCTGGGGAGTACTGAGGAGGATAAGTTATGAGGCCCAGTGGAGGGTTGGACTGGGAGAAGGGAAGGGTGTATCTTTTCCTGAGTGAATCCCTCTCCCCCTACAGTGTGCCCTGATCTTGTAGACAAATATCTGGAAGAGACATCAATTCGCTATGTGACACCCAGAGCCCTCAGCGATCCAGAACCGAGGCCTCCCCACCCCCCTAAAACAGGTGAGACAATATTAACTCCCCCTAATTTCCATAATCAAGAAAGAGGACACTGGACCCATCTTTTCCCAGTTTCGCCAGCCTAAATGAAAGGACACTGTCCCCCCCACCACATATGTGGCGCCCCAAAAATCAGATGAGGTGTTAATGCTTCATCTGGGTCCTGTAATTGTTCTCACATTGTGTCTGCCTTTCAGGTCACATTATTGATACTGCTTTTAGTGCTAAGTCTAAACGATCCTTCCTCATTCCAAGTGAAGTGTTTGAATTTCTGCTTTTACCCTACTGTGTCTCCCTTTTTACCCTCTGGTCAGTGCCTCCCCACTATCCTGTGGTGTGCTGCCCCACTTCGGGCCCTCAGATGTGTAGCAAGCGGCCAGCTCGAGGGAGAGCTACACTTGGGAGCCAGCGAAAACGCCGGAAGTCAGTGACACCAGATCCCAAGGAAAAGCAGACATGCGGTGAGGAAGTTCAAGGGTTCTAGAGGTAGAGTAGACTTGAAGGGAAATACAAAGAACTGCTGGAATACTGGGCAGTTATTCTATTCAGTGTGTAAGGCTCAGTTTGATTGCTGTTGCAAAGTGAGATTGAATGGTATAGTCTCTGGGAGAAGAACTCCTCTACCTTTGTGGCAGAGTACATTTCAACTCTTTCTAGGTAATACTAGATGAAAGGGATGCTGTTATGACATCCTTATTGTAGGATGACCCAAGTCATGATAGAGTATTAAAGTGAAATTGTGTGTCTGTTAATTAGGAAAATATCTCCTAGAATCAAGGTGCTACTTGTGAGTGATGGAAATAATCTGACCTGGGCATGGCCCATTTAAGGGAACCTCTTGAGTTCAGGCAAGGATTTCAGAGGTACATAGAAAAGAACTAGTTCTGGGAAGAGGTAGAGAAGCTGTCAGGTGATGTTCCCAACTTTGCTATTCTGCTCTTCTATTCAACCTTTCAAACTTGTGTGTAAAGTGCAAACTCTTCTGCATATCTTCTTTTCCCCACAGACATCAGACTGCGGGTTCGGGCTGAATACTGCCAGCATGAGACTGCTCTGCAGGGCAACGTCTTCTCTAACAAGCAGGACCCACTTGAGCGCCAGTTTGAGCGCTTTAACCAGGCCAACACCATCCTCAAGTCCCGGGACCTGGGCTCCATCATCTGTGACATCAAGTTCTCTGAGCTCACCTACCTCGACGCATTCTGGCGCGACTATATCAATGGCTCGTTACTAGAGGCACTTAAAGGTGTCTTCATCACAGACTCCCTCAAGCAGGCTGTGGGCCATGAGGCCATCAAGCTGCTGGTGAATGTGGACGAGGAGGACTATGAGCTGGGCCGACAGAAACTCCTGAGGAACTTGATGCTGCAAGCATTGCCCTGACCTTTTTCCCCTTCTCACTTCTCTGGGGACTTCTCACCACCCACCTCTGGAGCTTACATACCGTTCTGGGGTTTGTTCTCTACCCTTCCAACCAATCACACCCCTGCCTTTTTTTTTTTTTTAAAGGAAAAGACAAATGAAAAATGGAAGTGGTGTTCCCCACTCCTCCCTGCACCCATGTGCCTGGGCTTCCCTTTGTTTCCCTTTTCCACTTACCCCCATCATGTGTGTCTCTACAGCCACCTTGCCACTGAGCCGTAAGACAAATGTATAGGGAGAAGCAAAGTCTATAGAACATAGTCTTTGTAAGGGATTGAAGTGATCACTGCTTTTGGGTGCATTGAGGGGTTATCAGTACTTCTGGCTTTATGAGGGCTCTTAAATTTTGTCTGAGAAACCAAAGGGCTTTCAGTAGGGAGCTGTGTGGAAGGTGGGACTCTGAAGTGTATTTTGGAAATTAATCACCACCCTCTCCCAAATTATAGAATTTTTAAAAAACAAAGAAGCTGTGGCCCTTTCCACTCTCTCCTGGCCTCTGGTGCTGCTCCTCTCTGCCTCGTTTCCTCCATTCCATGGCTTGAAACCTCGGCCTGGTGTGGCTCCTTCCTTTTCCCTCTTTGTCAAACCCTCTTCAAAGGAGTAATAGGTAAGCGGACTAGGTCAGCCTAGTCACCCTCCCAACTGTGGTGTGTGTGTACACACATACACAGGGTGGATGGAGAAGAGGTTGCTGATTAAAATACACTCCCCCTAAAAAGGGGAAGGGGGAGTGTGACACTTTCTTTCCATGTTCAAGTGAAAATAAATACTGTACCCTGCAGCCCTTTTCCCCTTTGCTTTCTTCTGGCTTGGGCAAAGGGCATCATAGGTGAAAGTGAAATGATTCAATATCAATTCCTTTCTTCTTTTTCTTTCCCCATCCTCTACCCCCAGTCCCACCCCCAAGCTTGGGAGCATGAGGTTGGGACATGCACTGAGTGTCGCACTTTTATTTAGATAGGGAGGCATGTTGAATGAGTCAGGAGGCCTAGAACTGGAGTCTAGTCCAGCTGGTACAATACCACCTCCCCTTTCAGCTCCCAAAAGAGATATCCAGACACAGACTTTATGATTATTATATTTTTTTCATTGCCAGTGCTGCTCAGCCCTCAGCATAACTTCAATTTTCATGAAATAAACAGTGACTATATAAAATTCCACCTTTCTGAAATTGAAATCTGAGCTCAGGTGAAAGTTTCTTCTTTCCTAAGAAGCTGAGCCTGTGTTCCAGCAAGAGAGACAAGGTTCTCCAAGTGAGGGGAGCTGCACGTGGGTCCTGCCTACAAGTCACAGCAACACCAGCTCACAATGGGGGTCTCAACGGACAGAAGTCAAAAGTCTTAAGACAGTGGGTGACCCAGATGGCCATAGAGTTCAGGCCTACGGTGCTGGAACACAGGCAGGTGTTGGCGCAACCGTCGCAGATAATTGAGGTCAATTCGGGCAAGGCAGAGGCCTGGTCCTTCAGAGCAGCGGGCCACCACTGTTCCCCAGGGATCTACCACCATGCTATGGCCATAACTTGCTCTCTTCTCATGGTGGCGTCCACACTGTGCTGCCGCCACTACGTAGCACTGGCTTTCAATGGCACGGGCCCGCAGCAACACCTGGGGATGGAGGAGATAGGCGTTGACTTAAGTACAGGTAGCAGCTAGTAGGGAAGTGATAGGCCATGGACATTACAGGCCAATCTACCCACTGTGACCATTCTGATAATTGCCTATGAATGATTTACTATGTTAACTATTCTGAGAGGCAACAATCTGGGGAAGTGAATTTTCCCACTAAGTGGGAAGGAGAAGAAAATCTTTTAACTGGTAGAGCCAAGGGAGGAGAATGAGGTAAGAGAAGGCCCTTATGTTCTAAAGAGGTGTCCTCTTACCTCCCAATGGGCTGGGCCTGTAACAGATCCAAATGCTGAAGGGTAGGTAAGTATTTCTGCTCCAGCCTGAACCAATGCCAGAGAGAGTTCAGGGAACCGCATGTCATAGCAGATAGCTAGACCAATCTGGAATGAAAACAGCCTGTTTAGTCCCCCGCCCTGTTTGTCACAGCATCTGGTCATAACCCCGCTACTCCACTCCTTAGGGCTTTCTATCCTCTACTACCACTTCAAAATATTCCTATTCCCCTCCCTCTTGCTCCTCTCCCACCCTCATCCTTTCACAACTCCCACCTTGCCTGCTGGTGTGCTGATAGGAGACTCAAGACTGGGCCCAGGTATGGTAGAGTTGCTTTCATGCATAGGCCCCTGCCCTGGAATCTCTACGTCACACAGATGCGTCTTCCTATACGTGGCCACTACTGACCCTTGAGTAAGAGGGAGAAACAGTACTCAGTGCTGGTGCTCTAGAAGCCCAGCTTAGTTCCTCTCCTCCCAAAGAGGAGATAGCTTATAGGCTAGGAACAGAAATACAAACGCCCCTAAAACCCTTGGCCAAGGAAACAGAGTTGAGAAACAACACAGAATTCTGGAGAATCTTAGGTAGAAGAGCCTGAGAAGAGGCAGGCTGAAGAGTCTCACCCTTGTTGTTCAGAATCACATGACAATTGTAGATTTTCTGAGTCTGCTCCCAGTCTTGGCCACGCTCATGGAAACCACCCAAGGACAGCCAGAGTCCACATTCCCTGAGGGGGAGGGGACACTGACAACTCTTCTCAAGGCTCTACCCTCATATCTGGCAATCCTGGGACATTACCCAGAAAGAAACTACCTCTCCCTCCCCCTTTCCCTGATACCTGGCAAGCTGGGTATATTCTCCCAAAAGGTTCCCACCCAGTGGCTCAGACAGGTGAAGCGTCTCTTCAGGGTTCCGTGCAATGAAGTCAAATGCCTCAGGCAGGAAAGCCAGGCAAGCGCCCAGTCTGGCAGCCTCCCGAATCAGCTCAGCACATGTTATAAAGTTCTGTTTCTTGTCTGGTGTCGATGTTACCTGGCACACAGCCACCAGGGGTAGTTCCCAGGAGGAAGAGGAGACAGCCATGGCTCTGAGTCTGTGAATGGCACAGGCAGGACTCAGACTGACTAGCATGGGGAAACCCAAGTTTAATGATAAGAGGCTAAAATGGGGAGGCAGGAAGGCTGGACTTTCCTTTGATTCTGCTCTTACAGGGCACAGTGACCCATGGCACAATGACCCACTGATCAAATGTTCTGTGATGGCTGGCACCCCAGTGTTTCCCACCATCCATACATTTAACAAACATTTATTGAGCATCTACTATGTGCCAGGCACTGAGAACACAACAAAACATGTTACCTGGGCTGAGCACAAAGTACTGAGAGTCGAGGTATCCGGAGTCCAGGACACAAAAGAAGGGACAGGAGCTGGTGAGGAGGCCTGATGATGAAGCCCAACCTGAAGAAGGTGAGAAATCAGGACACCAACCCCACTCTCAAGCAATACATTTCTAAGATCCTCTGACTTCTCTCTTCATACTGTGAGGCTGAATCAGGGCCCCGCCTGTAAAACCCCCCAAGTCTTCAAAACACTCTGTACCATAAGTAATTATGGGCTACCGGAAGAGCTCATAAAGTGGGAAGATGGAGGAAAGGGCTTTGATCTCACATTAAATTGGAGCCTCTTTCCTCAGTCAAATGTTTCAGCAGTTCACAAGTCATCTCCAAGATACTTCCTTGGTTTTCCCAGCCTCTGTTCTTGACTGTGCACCTGCACAGTTTTATTGACGCAAAGCATATTTCCCCCACCAGAATCTCTGAGGGGAAGTTCACCCTCCCTCGTTCCTCATCACCCAGGGCCCAACCCGCGCCCCACTCTCCAGTTAACCCGTCCTTCCCCGCCTCTCCCAGGGGCAGCGTCTCTGTTGCACAAGTTAAAGCACGGCAGGTGAGAGTCACCGCGGCGGGCGGGAAAGGTAGTAGGTCCTACATGAAGATACGGCCAAAACGATTCGCAGGATCCGAATCGAAGACCGGCCTGGAGGTGGGTGCGCCGGGGGCGAGAGGGCGGTAACTCCGAGACCGGACGTGACGCAGGGAGGGTGGGCTGAGCTACGCAGGCCGGAAGCCCAGCAGGCGGTGAAGATGGCGGAGAACAGCGGTCGCAGCGGCAAGAACAGCGGGAGCGGCGCGGGGAAGGGGACGGTGTCAGCAGAGCAGGTGGGGAGCAGGGAACGCGAAGGAGGACAACCCGGCTGGGTCCGGAGTCGATGTGAGAACAGGGGGAAGCCTGCTCCTGGTGCAGACGTTTACTCCAGTCCCACATTTGCGTGGCCACCCAGAGAGGGGAGGGTCCTTGGAGAAGCTAGCCGAGCCCCCGGGGAGAGAGTAGGCGGATTGGTAGGTGAAAGCCACGCCCCCTCGGGGTGTTGAGTGAGCCTGGGGGAGAGAAAAGCTCTGAGAAGCAGGGTCTGGGAGGATGCGCAAGTCTGAGGAAAGATGGGTGGTCACTTTCCCTATTTTCCTCCGCACCTTCAAACAGGGTATGGCTGGGCAAGGCAGCTCCTAACGAATCCCAGGGGATTAGTCAACGGCTGGGAGTGTAGTCTTACTGGACCCTGAAACCACGTTGAAAATCGTCGTCGCTCTGCAGAGACACGTGACTCACACACTCGAACAGTCTAGTGTTTCATACTGTTTTGATTCGGGAGTCATTACTAGATTGAATTTTTTTTATAGACCAGAAATCCTTTACTAAAAATCCGAGCATGCATTTCCCCTAGTGCCTAGCACCGGGAAACGTTTGATAAATTAATCAGAAAAGCCCCTTGTGGCTTGGGAACCATGGTTTGCTAATAGTGGGGCTAGTGTTTACTAGGGGTGGGAAGAAATCTGCGTAATAGGAAAACGTAGTAAAAACAACAGCTTTTTAAATTATAGTTTTATTTATCAGTTATTTGTTGAACAGTTACTATAGGCAGAGGTATTTGCATAAAGGTCTTTAAAACTGACCCCTACAGTCAAAGAGCTTATAGTCTGGTGGGAAAAATATGACATACAAAATGCTAATGTGAGGCAGAAGTATATCTAAGAGAGATATAAAGTGCTGTGGAATTTTGGGGAGGGAAGTAGAGATAGTTTCTGACTTAGGGGGAAAAAGGCAAGGGAGAAGGAACTTAATACTTTTTGAGGGTCTGCCATGTGTCAGACATTCTGCTGGTTACAGGGAAAAAGATAAATGAAATAGACCTTGTTTTCAAGTTAACACACAGACTCATTTGAGAAAAGACAAACCAAACAGTAAGTTTTTTCTTTTATTGAATTTTACTTTATTTTTTATACAGCAGGTTCTTATTAGTTATCTCTTTTATACATATTAGTGTATATATGTCAATCCCAATCTCCCAATTCATCCCACCACCACCCCTCCCCTGCCACTTTCCCCCTTTGGTGTCCATACGTTTGTTTCTCTACATCTGTGTCTCTGTTTCTGCCCTGCAAACAGGTTCATCTGTACCATTTTTCTAGGTTCCACATATATGCATTAATATACGATATTTGTTTTTCTCTTTCTGACTTACTTCACTCTGTATGACAGTTTCTAGATCCATCCACATCTCTACAAATGACCCAATTTCGTTTCTTTTTATGGCTAAGTAATATTCCATTGTATATATGTACCACATCTTCTTTATCCATTCATCTGTCAATGGGCATTTAGGTTGCTTCCATGACCTGGCTATTGTAAATAGTGCTGCAATGAACATTGGGGTGCATGTGTCTTTTTGAATTATGGTTTTCTCTGGGTATATGCCCAGCAGTGGGATTGCTGGGTGGTATGGTAGTTCTATTTTTAGTTTTTTAAGGAACCTCCATACTGTTCTCCATAGTGGCTGTATCAGTTTACATTCCCACCAACAGTGCAAGAGGGTTCTCTTTTCTCCACATCCTCTCCAGCATTTGTTGTTTGTAGATTTTCTGATGGTGCCCCTTATAACTGGTGTGAGGTGATACCTCATTGTAGTTTTGATTTGCATTTCTCTAATAATTAGTGTTGTTGAGCAGCTTTTCATGTACTTCTTGGCCATCTGTATATCTTCTTTGGAGAAATGTCTATTTAGGTCTTATGCCCATTTTTTGATTGGGTTGCCAAACAGTAAGTTTTACAAGTTTTATAATGTTCCTCACAGGCCTTCTTAATGGCAGCTAGAGGAGGGACCTCTAACTAAGCAGGAGATTATGAGATTGGGGGGTGGGTGGGAAAGGGAAGTGTGGTATAGTGGGGTGACTAAGAGTGTAAGGAGTGCACTGGGTTCAGATAGATCTGTGTTTGAATCACATTTCTACCTTTTACTACCTATATATGACCTCCCATGAGTTACTTCTTTTGGTCTTCTCCTTCTGTGGAAACGTAATGGTGCTTACCTCACTGTATTTCAATTATTAGGCTAGACAACGCATACAAAGTGTTTTGCACAGTGATTGGAATATACTACGTGCTTAATAAGTGTTAATTACTCTGTAAAAAAGATAATCCTTCAGCTCAATTCTAAAGGATGAGAGAAGTTAGTCAAGCAAAGAAGGAAATGGAGGATTTTCTAGATAGAGGGAATAATGTGTTTAAAAACACTGTGGCATGAAACTGCCTGACATGTTTGGGATGCAGGTGGACTTAAAGTTTGGGATGGACTGCAAGACTTGAAAGTGGAGAAAAAGAGATAAAAGAGGAATCTAGGCTGTCCCTCAGGTTTCTGTTTTTGATGGTGCCACAGGGAATGTAGGAAGATGGACAGGTTTGGGGAGAAAATAAGTTTGAATTTGGGTTTCTTGTGGGATATCCAGGTAGAGACCTTTAGTAGGTGGTTTGATTTATAATCTTGAGTTACAGAAAGAAATCTGAGTTGGAGATACAGATTAGAGAATTATAAGTTTATGGATGGTAGACAAAGCCATGGCTGTGGATGAAATCACCTACAGTTTGTACAGAAAGTGAAAAAAGAAGTAAAACAGGAGTGAAACCAATAGTTAAGGGGTGGTAGAGAAAAAGAAGCCCTCAAAAGAGACTGAAGAATTGTGGTAATTGAGTTCTGAGGCTTTCCTTGCTTAACATTCTCTGGCCTTTGTTTGTGTTCTAGAGAGAACACTGGGTAAAAAATATTATATTTATCACTGCTGCAAATTTGAGCCATATAGAGAAGATGGAGGCAAGTGGCACATTGTGCTAGGCACTTTACTTGTTTTATCTTCTGTCACTTAATTACTGCCATTTGAAGTAGCAGTATTGTCCTCAAGATGTTTGAGTTTCAGAGGCTTTAGCTAACTTACCCAGAGTCAGTAACTGGGAGAGCAGAGCTTTTAATTGAGGGACTTGAGCATCAGACAGACCTATTTTTTATACCATAATCCTATTAGAGATATTTGAGCTGAGCCTGAAGGATTGGATAAATTTGAACAGGTGGCAGTAGAAATAGAATATAGGGAATAGGGTAAGAAGAGATCTGAGGAAAGCATAGATTGACATTAAGTGCAGTGACTAGTTTAGCTAAATCATGAGTTATAAGTTAGAAAGATGTAGTCCTTAAAGCAAGCTGAGTCTACATGGCAACGAATTCAGGACTTTTTAATGTAAGCAGTGAGAGAGTCATAGAAGGATATATGTTATACTATTGATTTTTTTTCTTATTACATAAAATTATACACATTCATTTTAGAAAATATAGAAAACACAAGAAGAAGTACAAAATAAGAAATAAATTACCCATGAGCCTACTTTACCCATGATCCTACTATCCAGAGGTAACTATTCTTACCATTTTGAAATACATCCTTTGAGAGGTTTCCCCCCTCCTTTATGTTTTTGTATATGTGTGTGTAGATGGAAAGGGAGGGCATGTATATTTTACATATTTAATTTTATAAAATTAGTATTATACACTATTTGCTGTTTCGTAATCTGCTTTTTTCTCTTAAAAAAAGATTTATTTATTACTTATTTATTTAATTTATTTTAGGCTGCATCGGGTCTTAGTTGCGGCATGCGGGCTCTTTGTTGCGGCACGCGGGCTTCTCTCTAGTTGTGGCATGTGGGTTTTCTCTTCTCTAGTTGTGGCATGCAGCCTCCAGGGCATGTGGGCTGTGTAGTTTGCCGCACATGGGCTCTAGCTGAAGCGCGTGAGCTCAGTAGTTGTGGTGTGCAGGCTTAGTTGCCCCTTGGCATGTGGGATTTTAGTTTCCCTGACCAGGGATTGAACCCCCTGGCCCCTGCATTGTAAGGCGGATTCTTTACCACTGGACCACCAGGAAAGTCCCCATAATCTGCTTTTTAAGCCTAATAATATATCACGAATATTTTTCTATATCACCCAAGTGCTAAAAGAATTAAATTAGCAACAGTGTATAGGATGGATTTGGAGAGTCCAAAAATGGGGAGATAATTTAGAAGACTGTTGCAGTAGTTCAGACAAGAGGTAATGAAGGCCTCAACTAGGGTGATGTCAGTAAGCCTAAGAAAAATTGCTGAGGTAGAGGCAATAAATTTGACAGTTGATGGGATAAGGGTGTGTCCAAAGATGAAACTAGGGTTTCCTACCAGGCTAGAGTCATGTTACTAGCAGAAATAGGAGACAAGAAGAATAGCAGTTTAAAATGGAGTAAAAGAAAATTCAGCTTTGAATGACCCGAGTTTAAGGTATCCATAGGACATTTAGGTGGAGATGTTTTATAATAGTAGCAGGCACTATTTATTGACAATCTGTTATATGCTGGATATTGTCCTAAGTCCTTGATGTAATTAATGAATCCTCTCAACATCCTATGAGGCAGATATCTCCATTTTTTTGGTGAAAAAACTTAGATTCAAAAAAGAAGTAACAACAACAAAAAAGTAACTTGGGAATTCCCTGGCGGTCCAGTGGTTAGAACTCGGTGCTTTCACTGCCATGGTCCAGGTTCAGTCCCTGGTTGGGGAACTAAGATCCTGCAAGCCTCATGGCCTGGCCAAAAAAATCAATAAATAAAGTGAATTGGGAGGTGAGGAAGTGGAGGCAGTGCATGTAGACTAGTCCTAAAATATTTGATGAAGAGAAGGGATGAGAATCATCATTTGATGATGGTCAAATCATCATTTGATAAGGTCGAAGAAATTTTTAGAGTTGAGTATGTTTGTCAGAAAAGGGGGCACTGAAAAGAAGATATTTAGTGCAGCAATAGCCCAGAAAATGCTTTTCCAGATGCATCCAGTCATAATTCTCTACCTCTTTGATTCTTCCATTGAACCCAATAAGAGTAAATATCATGTAGATAAGAAGACCAAAGGACCTTTTGGGGATAAATGTAATGATTGTAGATTTTCCCCAAAGTTATCAAAATTATATGGTATCAATTAAACAAAAAAGAAAGAAAAGAAAATCAAAATAAATCAAGTGGAAATAGTTTGACTTTTTTTTTTTTACAGTTGTGTGTGTGAACTTTTTTCTTTTTAACTTGTTTATCTTATTTATTTTATTTTTGGCTGCACTGGGTCCTCATTGCTGCACACGGGCTTTCTCTAGTTGCAGTGAGAGGGGGCTACTCTTCGTTGCAGTGCCCAGGCTTCTCGTTGCGGTGGCTTCTCTTGTTGCAGAGCACAGACTCCAGGTGCACAGGCTTCAGTAGTTGTGGCTTGCGGGTTCTAGAGTGCAGGCTCAGTAGTTGTGGTGCACGGGCTTAGTTGCTCCGCGGCATGTGGGATCTTCCCGGACCATGGATCGAAACCGCGTCCCTTGCATTGGCAGGCAGATTCTTAACCACTGTGCCACCAGGGAAGCCCTGTTTGTTTTAGAATTAAATGAAATAAAGAGTCTAGCACAGGACTTCCCTGGTGGCGCAGGAAGGAAGACCTAACGCAGCCAAAAAAAAAAAAAAGTCTAGCACAGTACCTGCCACATAGTAGGGCTCCTTTACTTTGCAAATTGTGGAAGGAAGGCAGGTTATTGTAGGACTATGAAAGATATAGATATTTTAAAAGAGGTTGTATTTGCATATTTTAAATTTCCAAAGAAAACAATAAAGATTAAAAGGCAGGCTGCATGGTGGAAAATAAGGAACACAATACATGAAAATAGAAAAAGTTTTCTATCAAAAAATGTAAGGAATTGCTATATGCTTACATGTGAGCCCATAGAAGGAGTTAACATGGGAGTTGGGGATGGCAAGAAATGCTTCCTAGAAGAATCTAAGTTGAAACCTGAAGAAAGAGTTAGAGTTAGAGGGGTGGCCCAGTGGTTGAGAATCCGCCTGCCAATGCAGGGGACACAGGTTCCATCCCTGGTCCGGGAAGATCCCACAGGCTGCGGAGCAACTAAGCCCGTGAGGCACAACTACTGAGCCCGCGCGCCACAACTAAAGCCCATGCTCCTAGAGCCCGTGCTCCACAACAAGAGAAGCCACCACAATGAGAAGCCCGTGCATCACAACGAAGAGTAGCCCCTGCTCGCTGCAACTAGAGAAAAGCCCTCACGCAGCAAGGGAGACCCAACACAGCCAAAAAAAGCCTAACACTTAAAAAAAAAAGTTAAAAAAAAAAAAAAGAATTAAGAGTTAGGCAGAGAAAAATGCAATGAGAGAGGTTTGGGTAAGTGTGCCAGGTAAGGTGTGGATTCTATGCAAATGCCTGAAGGTAAATGAATAGGGGAACTACAAGTGGTTCTACTGGGCAATAGTGCTGACTGTAAGAGGTGGGAGAAGGACTGATTGGGAGAGGTCAGGAAGGACCATGTCTTATAGGACTTCCTTCTGCTGTCTTCAGGAGTTTGGATTTTATCCCATGAGCAGTGGGAACCATTGAAGGTTTAGGCATAGGAATAATATGGTTAGATTTAAATTTAAGGTTACTTATGCTGAAGTGTGGGGAATGGATTGAAGGGGGCCGGCCGATCTGGAGGCAGGTGTGGAACTCAGCTAGGAAGTTCCAGTAGTACAGGTGAGAGAGGATAGTGGATGGATTTGAGGTATTTAGTATTAACAGATAGATATGATTTAGAGATTAATTGGGTGTGGATAGTGAGTTGAGGATGATTCCAAGGTTTCTGGAATTAAGATCTCTTCCTGCTCTAAAAATTATTAAATTAACAAAGATAATATAAGCTATCATTAGGTACAATCATGACATTGCTGGTAGCACTGTAAAGTCATCTGGTCATCTTGGAGAACTTTATAGCAACATGCAGTAGAAACTATAATAATGTTAATACCCTTTTGACTCATTAATCTTACTTTGGAGAATATGATTCAAGAGAAATGGCTGTAAAATTTTTCTACTATTTGTCCAGATACTTAATGCTATTTATTACAGAAAAATTGGAAATAACCTAAATGTCCCAACAAGAGAAGAATAGCTTTAAAAAATATATAAATAGGGTGTAAATACTATATAGCCCTTAAAAATTAGAAAACCATGTTCTGTGGGTGAACAGATAAAATGTCACACACACACACAGGAGAATATTATTCATCTGTAAAAAAGGAGGAAATTCTGCTATTTGTGACAAAATGGAGGAACCCTGAGGGCATTAGGTTAAGTGAAAATAAGTCAATGAAAGACAAATACTGTATGATCTCACTTATATGTGGAATAAAAAACCAAAAACTTAACTCATAGAAACAGAGGAGATTGGTGGTTGCTTGGAGGGGGAGGTGGGGGAATGATTAGAGGGGGTGAAAGGGTACAAACTTGGAGTTATAAGATGAACAAATTCTGGGGATCTAATGTATAGCATGGTGACTATGGTTAGCAATACCGTACTGTATACTTGAAAGTTGCTATGAGAATAGATCTTTTTTTTTTTAATTTATTTATTTGATTTTTGGCTGCATTGGTTCCTCATTGCTGCGCGGGCTTTCTCTGGTTGCGGCGAGCAGGGGCTACTCTTCGTTGCAGTGCGTGGGCTTCTCATTGCGGTGGCTTCTCTTTTGCGGAGCATGGGCTCTAGGCGCACGGGCTTCAGTAGTTGTGGCACGTGGGCTCAGTAGTTGTGCCTCACAGACTCTAGAGCGCAGGCTCAGTAGTTGTGGCACAAGGGCTTAGTTGCTCCGTGGCATGTGGGATCTTCCCGGACCAGGGCTCGAACCCGTGTCTCCTGCATTGGCAGGCGGATTCTTACCCACTGTGCCACCAGGGAAGCCCCGAGAATAGATCTTAAAAGTTCTCATCACAAACAGGAACTGTGAGGTGATGGATGTATTAACTAACATTATTGTGGTAATCATTTCCATATATATATAAAATCATAATGTTGTATATCTTAAACTTATACAATGCTATATGTCAATTATATCTTTTTTAATATAAATTCATTTATTTATTTATTTTTGGCTGCATTGGGTTTTGGGGTTTTTTTAAATTTATTTTATTTATTTATTTTTGGCTGCACTGGGTCTTCATTGCTGCATGCAGGCTTTCTCTAGTTGCAGCGAGTGGGGTCTACTCTTCGTTTCGGTGCGCGGGCTTCTCATTGCAGTGGCCTCTCGTTGCAGAGCACAGGCTCTAGGCGTAGCTTCAGTAGTTGTGGCACGTGGGCTCAGTAGTTGTGGCTCGCGGGCTCTAGAGCGCAGGCTCAGCAGTTGTGGTACATGGACTTAGTTGCTCCATGGCATGTGAGATCTTCCCGGACCAGGGCCTGAACCCGTGTCCCTTGCATTGGCAGGCGGATTCTTAACCACTGTGCCACCAGGGAAGCCCTGCATTGGGTTTTGTTGCTGCGTGCAGGCTTTCTCTAGTTGCGGCGAGGGGGGGCTACTCTTTGTTGTGGTGCACGGGCTTCTCATTGCGGTGGCTTCTCTTGTTGCGGAGCATGGGCTCTAGGCACGTGGGCTTCAGTAGTTGTGGCACTCGGGCTCAGTAGTTGTGGCTCACAGGCTCTAGAGTGCAGGCTCAGTAGTTGCGGCACACGGGCTTAGTTGCTCTGCGGCATGTGGGATCTTCCCAGAACAGGGCTTGAACCCGTGTCCCCTGCATTGGCAAGTGGATTCTTTTTTTTTTTTAACATCTTTATTGGAGTATAATTGCTTTATGTTGTTGTGTTAGTTTCTGCTGTTAACAAAGTGAATCAGCTATACATATACGTATATCCCCATATCCCCTCCCTCTTGTGTCTCCCTCCCATCCTCCCTATCCCACCCCTCTAGGTGGTCACAAAGCACAGAGCTGATCTCCCTGTGCTATGCGGCTGCTTCCCACTAGCTATCTATTTTACATTTGGTAGTGTATATATGTCAGTGCTACTCTCTCACTTCGTCCCAGCTTACCCTTCCCCCTCCCCGTGTCCTCAAGTCCATTCTCTATGTCTGGCAGGCGGATTCGTAACCACTGGGAACAACAACAAAAAAAAGATGATCGTGTCTTGTGTAAAGTTATTTGTACATGCCAAATATGAGAATGTAAAGAGCTCTGTATAGTTGTAAGGCTTGAAACTACTTTAGAATAGGAAAAATAGGGAATTCCCTGGTGGTCCAGTGGTTAGGACTCCACGCTTCCACTGCAGGGGTCACGGGTTCCATCCCTGGTCAGGGAAACTAAGATCCCACATGCTGTGCCGCACTGCCAAAAGAAAAAAAAAGGAAAAATAGTTGGTATTTTAATTGGATTCTTTTTCAGCAGGGATGTTTATATGTTAGATGATTTAATAGGGTTGAGAGAGTCAACAGTGACCTGGCCATCCCTACGCATGCCAGACTGCTTTAGGAGAACACGAAATAAGGGAAAGGGAAGGTAAATTAGGTCAAGCCATAGGGGAGAAAACCACTAGTAAGTTGTATTTTAGGAGGAAGAATGTGGGAATAGAGCATAGCCTCTCTGTCTTCATTACCTGGCAGACACCAGAGATGGCAGGTTAATATCAGCTTATTTTGTGTTTAACTAAAAGTTAGTTGTCAGCTGCTAAGAGATTTCATTTCCTTCAAGTGCATCAGTGGCTGAAATTTTCCATAACAACTGTGGATAACTCATACACTTAAATATATTTACTTTAGTTTGGTGTTGTAATAAACTCTATAACTGGACCAAGAGGAAATAGGGGTTGTTAATTAGCAAAAGTATTTGAAGAAAAGTTGTAATTAAAATCTTTTTGCCTATAGTTGTGTTAAATTGGTGGTTGAAAAGTAGATTCCTACTAATTACTAAGGAAAATAAGTTCAGGCCTCAGAAATTTTAGACATTTAAGCTGAGTTCATTAATGTGTGTTAAATATGACATACTTGAAGAAGAGTGGATGTCATTTGGGTGCTAGGAGAACATCTAGAATCTAGTTTAGTTGTGGAATTTTCTTAGATGAAAGTATTTTGATCTGTAACACTGACAGTGGAGAAAATGCTAATTATAAATGGAATAGTTTTGATATAGGCAATGAAGGTGAAGGAGAAACAGCTTGTAGATGAGTGAGATTTCCAAGGCGTTTGCTGAAATGAGTGGATGAAGCAGATTGAGATGAAAGGATGATGGATGGGAGAAGGAAACAAGTTGCTGGAATGACAAGTTCCTAGTCAAATTTATTCCGTCATTTATTGGGCAGTAGAAGGGCTGTAGGGGTGGTACAGGACAGTCATTTGGAGTATATTAGCTGTATTAGCTGTATATGAATCTTGCAGAGAGAAAGAGCTAGAGATAAGGGATCCTAGTAAAGATGAGGTGGTTAGTCAGTGATGGCAGTGAGACCTGAGATGACATAAATGAGAGTGAGAGATTTGGCAGTGGTTTGAATGAATGGGCTCACTGCTCTCAGTGGACCAGGAGGGTCCAAGGGACACTTTGGGTTTGGAGAGAAGGTCATAATAGTAATTAATGTACTTCACTGCTTACAAAGCCGTTTCACATTAATTCATTCACGTGATACAACAGCCCTATGAAGTAGGTATCATCTGCCTTTTACAGGTGAGAAAACTAAGGCTCAGAGAGATTAACCCAGTGGTTCTCAGTTCTGGCTGCACATCAGAATTTCATGGGAGATCTTTTCTTAAATACTGAGGCCTGGGCCTCACTCCCAGTGATTGTGTAATTGTTCTGAGGCTAGTACTATTTACGTTTTAAAAATGGTCCCCTGATGATTCTAATGTGTAGCCAGGGTTGAATGAACAGGGCTAAAAGTCTGTCAGAGTTCATAAAACCAATATGTGGCAGAGACAAAACTTGAAACCTGGTCTTTTGTCTTTCACCTGATATTTCTTTCCAGATACAGTCATCAGAGCCCTATACTAGAAGTGATGCTGGTGGTGGTATTAGTACCCTGTCTGATTTTCACACTGTTTTAATTCTCTGCTCAGTTTCTGGGGAACAAGAAGCTGGTGGTAATCACTTCTCTGGGCCTTTATGTGTGTTATTATGCTTCTTTTGTACCATTACCCACCCCACCCCCACCCCCAGTTTCTCATCCTTCAGGCTTCAGTTAAGGCATTATCTCTCAGGAAGCCTGTATCAGTTAGGGTTTAGAGGCTACAGGTACAGGCTTTGGGCAACTTATTTATTATTTTTTTTAAAAGAGTGTTTTAGAAGGATGGTGGTAGGTCACAGAATTGAACACAGTGAAAAGGAACATTAAACAACTAGGCCACACAGAGTTCGATAACTAGGGCAGCTTTGGGGATTTCAGGAATAGGAATGGAGGATCATCTTTATAGGACAACTATAGGTGTCTTAGCTCCAGCTGCCTTCTGTACCTGTTTGTCTCTACCCAAAATTCAATTCCTATAGTATAGAATATAGGTCACTGCCCATGTGGTCAAAGAGCAAGGGTCCTGTGATTAGGAGCCTCACAAGAACCCCAGTGAATTAGGAGGGGCACTTGCCTAATGGGAGGGATGCTGGGAAGACCCAAACAAGAGTTACTCGTTACATGGGGCTTCCCTGGTGGCGCAGTGGTTAAGAATCCGCCTGCCAATGCAAGGGACACGGGTTCAGGCCCTGGTCTGGGAAGATCCCACATGCCGCAGAGCAACTAAGCCCGTGCACCACAACTACTGAGCCTACGCTCTAGAGCCTGCGAGCCACAACTACTGAGCCCACGTGCCACAACTACTGAAGCCTGCGCGCCTAGAGCCTGTGCTCCACAACAAGAGAAGCCACCGTAATGAGAAGCCCACGCACCGCAATGAAGAGTAGCCCCCGCTCTCCTCAACTAGAGAAAGCCCGCGTGCAGCAACAAAGAGCCAACACGGCCAAAAATAAATAAATAAGTAAAATAAAAAAAAAAAAAAGTTACTCGTTACAAAGCCTTTCCTGACAGCCCTCTTTACCTGCGAGTTTAAGCTCCACTGTAGGTGCTCCAGTAGCTCTCCACACCCATTCCTATGTAACAAATGCCTAATCCTCACCAAAGGAAGCTGCAAGGTGGCCTAGCAAATACCTCACTCACACCTAGTAGGCACTCAGTGTTGGGTGAATGGAATTCCAGACAGACTTAATTTAGAAACTGCAAACAACTGTGTTCTACTCCTTTTCCAAGATAGGTGTCTACTACTGCATCTTTGTAAAGCCTGCTATCCTGCGTTGACCCTCTGCCATTTCCACTGTCCCCTTCCTCACCTTTATCTCCTTCTCACCTTCTTAGGTAATTGCTGGCTTCAACCGCCTTCGGCAGGAACAGCGGGGCCTGGCATCCAAAGCAGCTGAGCTGGAGATGGAGTTGAATGAGCACAGGTGGGGGAGCCGGGAGACGCAAGCACAAGGAGAGTTGGATGGGCCACTTGGTTTTGGGGGGCGGGTAATGGGCCATTTTGTAAGAGGGTTGCAGCAGAGCGGGACTGAATTCTCAGATCCTGCCTTGTCCTCCTACCCCAGCCTAGTGATCGATACTCTGAAGGAGGTAGATGAAACCCGCAAGTGCTACCGCATGGTTGGAGGGGTACTGGTGGAGCGCACTGTCAAAGAGGTGCTGCCTGCCTTGGAGAACAACAAGGAGCAGGTGAGCAAGAATCCCTGTGTAGATGCCCTGGGCAACCAAGGAGTAAGGAAAGGGAGGCCAGGGCTTTAGGGAATGTGGGGGAGGAAAGTGTGGGTAGGAACTCCTGTTGAAGGCAGCATAAATAGCCTATTAGCCCATGCTCTTTAGCTATGCTACGTCTAACTCCTTAGACAAAGGAGTTGCTGACTCTGCCTATTTTCTGGCTGAATTGGGGGAGGGGAGGTGGTTAGAGTGGAGTTTCTCACAGTGTAGTCCATGGCTACGTGCATCCAAATCACCTGGAGGACTAATTTAAAATGCAGCTTCCCAGACC
The DNA here is from genome assembly GCF_028023285.1 of Balaenoptera ricei. Taxonomy (NCBI): domain Eukaryota; kingdom Metazoa; phylum Chordata; class Mammalia; order Artiodactyla; family Balaenopteridae; genus Balaenoptera; species Balaenoptera ricei. Next base: position 117,930,321 of record NC_082639.1, on the reverse strand, counting down.
CTGTCCTGTACCCACTGATTGAGAACCTTTGGGGATGGGAGCCATGAAGTGGCATTTTAAAAATAAGCAGCCCAGGTGATTCTTATGTATACTACAGTTTATAAACCTTGTTTTTAAGACAGGAATACTTTTTGTGTCTGGGCTCTACTATTAATACTTGGTTAAAGTTGAGGTTAGAGGTATCATCACTCCTTCACTTCCCCCAACCATAGTCCGTAACGGATGGGGGAAGGGAGTCCTGAAATCCTTACATAATCCCTGTCGTTTGCCCTCTAGATACAGAAGATCATTGAGACACTGACACAGCAGCTTCAGGCAAAGGGAAAAGAACTAAATGAATTCCGGGAAAAGCACAACATTCGTCTCATGGGGGAAGACGAGAAGCCAGCAGCCAAGGAAAACTCAGAAGGGGCTGGGGCTAAGTCCAGCTCAGCTGGAGTGTTGGTCTCCTAGAGACCAAGGCCTTTGCATTTTTTCCCACTTCTTCTAATTTCTCTTTATTGTTATTATTTTCTCTGCTATTGTAATATTTTTTTTTGTTAATTAAATGTTTTGTTCAGAATGCTTAGCTCTAGCCTGAAGCTTTCACCCAGTATTAGGGGTAGAATTTGCATGGGGCATGGGCAAGCATATGATTTGTGGTTTTGGGTCCATCTGGTTAATGGCTAACAATATCAAACTAGGTCCCATATTTTATCCTTTACCTTGCAAATAAAGATGCATCTCCTTATTTACTTCCCTCCCCGCCAAAAGATTCAGAAACAAATGTTAACTCTCAGGTTGAAATTTAATCAGCATTTGAAATGAGGCAGACAGCTCTGGTGATAATGCTTTATGAGTCTGCAACAAAACAAGAGGCTTGGTGGTGTATCTTGGCACTATTCTTTAGATAAAGAGGTCCAGAATGCAAACCTGTGGACTAGCTGTCCTGCCATCCTCACCAAAACCCCCAACCAGGTAGAGCTGATCATTCCAAAGGCAGGTCCGATGGCCCACGCGTTTTAGCCCATGGTCTGCACAGGGGAAGTGGAACCACAGAGAAGGAGACTTTCCTGTTGGGTAAGGGCAGAGAGTGGTTATTGAGGCAGTAGCAGTTTGGCTCCCATGGGGCTCTTAACAAGACCAAAGGCTTGCTCATTATTTTTCTCCTCACTGGATTTGTGGGCCTCTTCAAAATTTAACATTCTATGTATTCCTTTAATTTGTCGACTAAATCTTCCTCCTCCCTACCTCATTACCCCATCCTCTTTCTTTCTGTAGTCTTCAGGTTCTCCTATCTTCCCACCTTTTCCCCTTCTCAACCATTAAGCCCCTTCTCACGGGTATCATAGATGTAGAGGTCATTGCAGATGGTGTCTCGGGCTCTAGTCAGAGTTTCTCCACCAAACAGCACAGCAAAGGGCCCAACCACAGAACATGAGTGATGCCGGAGTCCTCGAGGCCCCTGCCGGGACCCCTGCCCACTGCTCACGAGCCTTGCAAGCTGTTCCATCAAACGAGGGGCAACAGGTGGTTCCTCCTTGGTGGAGAGAGAAGGGACTGTCTGGAGGGATTTGGGCATCCCAATTTTAGCCCCCTTCCACCCTTAGCAAGATGAGAGTAGATAATACCTTAATCTTCCCATGACTCCAATGCCCAGCTACTTCTGGTTCAGCTGAGTCGCAGCCCCCAAAGAGCAATAGCTGGTGACCTGGGTGGGGCCCAGGACTTTGGAGCAGAGCAGCGCAGTGACCTGAACGTGAGACTGTGTGGTAGCCTTCTTCCTTATAGCTGTGAAATTCAGGCCTGAGTTGTGTTTTCTGGAAAATGTTAAGTGCTGTACTGCCTTTTCCCCAACCCCCTTGCCAAGGATAGAAAGGAGACATGGGACAGTGCCATATGTAGTTCGGTTGAGAGGGAGGGTAATACTGATAAAGAGAGTTCAGCTATCTTAGACATGGAAGATCCTCGGGGAAGGAGGGTTCTAGGGTGAGGATATTAGATAAATTGCCTGCGAAGCTGTTTTCCCAGAGTGTAAGTGAGGGAGCATGAAAGGTTTTGGGCAAGGGGTGTCATACCAATAGGTGCGGGCGCCAGGGTCCAGCCTTAACGTGTAGATGCTTCCATAACGACGCTGAGTGCGAGTCCCGCCCTCCCTGCCTGCCACCCGCAGCTCTCGGTCGGAGAGGTGGGTACAGGTGTGACTACTGAGGCCGGCAGGGGGGCAGCTGCCGGGGGCGGCGGTCCACGCCTCCCACACACCGCGCTCGGTGTCCAGGGCGCTTACCGTGGCCAGGCGGCGCGACCCATCCCAGCCGCCCACCACACAGAGCCAGCGCCCGCCCACCAGCGCCGCGTCGTGGTGGCTGCGCCTCGGGCCGCCCCGGGCTCCCACCCGCACGGCCTGGCCTCCAGCCGGATCGAAGACCACCATATCACTGCTCGGCTCTCTCGCTCCTCCGGCTAGGAGACCCCCCACCAGATAGAACCGTCCCCGCAGTTCGGTGCATGAATGGAAGGCCCGCGCCAGCAGCGGGTCCCGCGCCACCGGCCGCCAAGTCCAGCCTGAGCCCCCTGTCCCACCCAATGCCCCGGCCATGGGCCCGGGGAGGGGCGGGCTGCGGGGCCGGCGGCCCGGAGCACCCCTACCTGGGGGCGCAGGCTTCCGCGGAACCGCCCCTACACCCCTACCGGAAGCCCGTCCGGGTCCCCACCTCAAGCCACCTGCTTCTCTCCGCCGTCGCCCAGCAACCACTGCAGCGGCTGCAGCACGACCGCTGCAAACTGAAGGTCGCAAAGCACCGGTTACCGTGGAGACAGGAGACCTGGGTGGCCACCATGGATTAGACAGTGTTGTCACCATGGCGACAAGAGCTGTGCGAGGTCAATAAAAATCTTGAAAGTCTGTTAAATTCGGAAAGTCCGAGGACAGCCAGTTCCTCAGAAGGACCCATGTTATCCAAGATGTGAATTCGCTTGGGACTATGACGTTTCAGGTGCAGGCGTTGCTCTGCAGGGTTTGAGGAACCATGTCCTTTTTGGCTTTGGCGTTTTGGGCGTTTTTCTGATTCGTTCTGACCTCCCCAGGGATAAGCTAGGAAAGGGAGACAAAAGTCAGAGGGGAGGCAGTGAAAGTGGATTAAGCACTGACCTGGGAGTCAGGAGACTTGAGTTCTGGTCCCAACTGTACCCTGACTCTCAAAGTGATTATTTTCCTCTAGGCCTCTTCCTTCTCATTTATAAAATGTGCTGTTGGCTTATCCCTTAGGTGTCTTCCAGACCGAAGACCGTGGTAAAGTCTTGAAGGTCTTGATTGACTGGGTGGGACAGCCCTTTCCTCTCTGGCCACTAGAGGGTAGTAGAACCCAGTCTCTCTCAGGGCACATTGTAGAGTGAGTGTGTGTGTGTGTGTGTGAGAGAGAGAGAGAGAGAGAGAGAGGGAGGAGAGAGAGAGAGAGGGAGAGAGAGGGAGAGAGAGAGAGATTGATTGGGTTGAGGGTGACGGAAGATACCTTAGGCATACTTGAACCTGGGAGAACTTTTCACTATTGAGTCCTAGAAAAAGTAACTCCTTATTTCCTCTTGTCTCATAAGCTCATACAGCAGGAGGAAACTGAGGTACCGTGGCATCTGGAACTCAGAATTAAGGTCAGGGAGTTTCTCCTGATAAGATCCAGGGCAGAAGCTGCCTAGTCTTAGAAGCTGGATGGGGGTGAAGCAGGCGAGGAGTGAGAAAAACAAACTCCTGCCCCTCCCTGGTATCTTCCATTTATTCAAGCCAGGTCCTTGAGCTTCTTCTTAACTCTATCCCTCCAACACCCAGCGAAGAATGAAGAGGCCCAGATCCAAGCTGACTAGTTTTAGCTACTGGTGAAAATGCAGACAGATTTCTACTCCCAGCATAACTGGGGTGGGACAGAAACAGGACTTGTGTCCTCCAGGGCTGGTCTGTAAATGAGAGTGATGACTGCTTACTTTTGCCTTTGGTTTCTATTCATCAACTTGATCCCCATCAGGCCCAAGAAATTGAGGCCATAGAGAGTGGCTAGAGCTGCAGTGAGGCTGGACATGTAATTCAGGGCAGGGCTCTTCCCATTCCAGATCCTAACTCTTGGTCCTGAGAGAAAATAGCATGAGGAGGGTATGGGCAGGAAGGCACATTTAGAGAGACTGGTAGGTACCAAGACCTGTTCCCCACCTATACCTTAAAGCCGAGACCCAGTAGTAGCTTTGAAAGTCTCTGCCCACCCAACTATAGCTTTCCCTGATTTTGACAAAGAGGATCCACAGTTTTCCAGACCATGGTAAAAAAAAAATCACTAACTTCTAACATCCTTGGCTGAAATCTGAAAGCCAGCCTTTTCCCTAAATCTTCTGACTGGCTAACCTCCCAAGTGACAGATTCATATCTGTCATACTCCTAGGATTTCAGCAAGGAGCTGCCTGGCGGGTGGTGTCATTTTGCTTTAACCGTACTGGCCTATATGCCCATTTTAGGCTCTTGCTTTTGCTTAAGTCTTTGACTGTTCTGCCAGACTCATTTTCTGCCTCTCCTGGATAGAACAGGGAACTCCCCACCCCAGGGGCCTTTCCAGCTCGTCTCTCCCAGCTTTGTTTTCCTTCTCCTCCCAGCTTCCACTCTGACTCTGAGTCCTCAGCAGTTGTCATCTCACTTGAACATGGAGCCTGAACCTCACATTGCTCCTTGGCTGTTCCCTCCCAGTTCTGCACCTCCTCCAGTTCCACCTAGTAGCTAGAGGTGTCTATCCATTGCTGCTCCAAACACAGACCTGGGGGAGGAATCCTACCTCCCCTGTTTAGTCTGAAGTAAGCCCATATTTTGGAGGAGGCAGGAAAGAAACTGGGGGAGGAGAAGGGGAAGAAGAAGGAGAAGAAAAGAGAGGAAGAAAATAAGCCAATTTGTACTTGTCTGACAAACACTTGACACCCCAGGGCAGCATCAAAAGTGGTGTATAATGACCCCGTCAATGATAAAAAACTGAAAGGGACAGGGACAACCTCTGTCCAGGAGTGGGGGTGGTGGCTGATCATTCTGAAAGTCTCAGAATCCTGATGTGATCCTATGAGTTTGATTTCCTCAGTTGGCTGTTTCTGGCAAGCAAGGATCCCTGCAGCTCAGCTTCTTAGTCTTAGATGTCTGTCCCAGCCCCAAATCTACACGCCCTTGTCTCAAACCTTCACAAAACTTTTAGTCTAACTTCTCCTCCCCTTAACCTCATTTTCTGACCCTGGAACCATCCCTGGTTCTCAGCATTGTTCAGTACACACAGAAAGCCAACAATTGGACCCTAGGGGTCTTAGTCACACTCTCAAGACTCTCTCAATTCCCTCTGCCTACATCTCCCAGGCTGTCCCATCCTTCAGGCGGTCTCTCTGGCTCTTCCTTTATTGTCCTCTGGACTTTCTACATTTTTCCCACAGTTCATTCTGCCTAGCTGATTTCCTGGCCCCATGCCTTCTTGGCCCCAATTCTGGTTTTTTGCTCTCAGCTCAGCCAGAATAAGGACATGGGCAAACAGAAGGACAGAGGAATGACCAGGAAAAGAGATTTCAAGAGGCCAGATCTTGAGACGTGATTGAGACGTAAGCTGAAAGTAGTTTGTGAGAGAAGTGGAAGTGTGAGCAGACTTGGGGTGGAGGGGAGTGGGAATCAGACGAGTTAGAGAATGATGGAGAGGTGGGATAAGGATGGGGAAAAACGTGAGTTTTTGAGGGACATGGCGATATTGAGTAGGAAAGTATCAATGGGTCATTGCTGAGTGGTGGAAATTGAGGGTGGAAGAGGGAAGTCCCTGAGTGATCCCAGCAGTGGGAAAGTAGGCATCCAGAAATTTCTCTTTAGGTCTTTCTGTCTCTGTTTCAGATTTTGTCTCAGCTTCTTATCTCTTTGAATTACCCCCCTTCAATAACTCGTGTGTGTGTGTGTGTGTGTGTGTGTGTGTGTGTATCTGTGTGTCTGTGTGTTTCTCCCTCTCTGTATCTATCTCTAGGTTTTGACCTGTCTCACGGTGCCTTGAGATCTCTCTCACCATATCTACTTTGTGTTTTTCTCTCTGGGTCTCTGCCCTTCTGTCGCCCTTGCCCTCTCTCTCCTGCTGGACAGAGGCAACCATCTGACTTTTCTGCAAGGAGCTTTGGAACCTTCTAGGAGTGGCCAGGCTTCTCCCCTTTGGCTGTATGCTAGAACTGTAGAACCAGTTTGGGGTCCCTGGGCACAGTCATAGGGTATTGATTACTGATGAGGTCCTGAGTGAGCTTCAACAAAAGGGGCCTTTTCAGGAAGTAGGATTTCCCCACAGAGGACCTTAGAGCATGGAGGCCTGGGCCCAGGGAGAGAAGCAGGCTGGCACGGGGAGATTAGACTCCAGTCTTTGTTCCTCTACCTTTCCTTATAGCCCATGGACCAATGCTTCCTGATCTCGCTAGTTTTCACGAGCGAGGGACTAGTTAGTTATCACTAGTTATCTCGCTAGTTATCATTAGCAAGGGAGATGTGTCTTGATCCCTAGCCCTTCTTCTTTTATGCTACTTCTAGAATTGATGGAAAAATTGAGGTTCAGGAAGGCTTCAAGGTGAGGCTGGAGGGCAGTTACTAGGGGTTCCTGCAAGGAAAGCATGAAGTCCATCTTGGGATGTGTGGGGAAGATACTCAGAAGGGACTCAGGGGTATGTTCTACTCGGCTTCCATCCCTGCTTCTCCTGCAGCCTAGGACCTACCTCCTCCATCCTCAGCTCAAAGGCTCCCAACTTTGCTATCTCTAGGACTGAAAACAGATGCAGGACAGGGTCCAAGTCTCTTAGTGCAGTGAGAGCAAGGCCAAGAACTAGTCCTGCTGCACTGGGGCTTTGGGGGTGTCTTGGAACCTGAAGACCCAGCCCCTGCTTTCCAGGATGAGGCAGAGAAAGCCCAGGGCACTGAGACTAGGGCTCCTCTACAGCTGCACCACAACCTGGCCTCTGACCAGGGCAGCTACACCTGCCTGCTGAGTGCTGAGCACTGATAATGGAAACAGGCGGAGCTGCAGGTTTGAGGTATCTTTGGGTTCTGGTGTGGAGAGAAAGGAGGGAATTAGAGTTGACGTGATGGAGAGGTGAATACTCCTGGACCATACAGAAGGAGGACTCTGCTAACGAATTTCAAAAGAAAATCTACTCTCTAATTACGAGAATCCCCAGGTCCTACTGGTTCCCCCGATTCCCAACTGCTGCTCTTGTCCTCTCAGCTTCTGCCCCTCTCCTCTAACGTCTTCCCTCAGAGTCCCTTCAATACTGGCCCTCTCCCCTTGGGGTCTTCCCCGCTCTTTCCCCCAAGCTCCCACCTCTTCCAGGCTTCCACAACCCTTGGGTCTCATGGTGTCTTCCTCCATCCGCGGCCCCATATTCTGCTCTGCAGCTGTCTTGCCACCCCCAGGGCCTGTTCCAAGGGTGATGTTTGATCGCAGGGCCTCAGGAGGCTTTCCCCTAGGGAAGCCAAGTTGGGCGGTGGCAGGAGCCCAGGCTGATGGCCAGGAAGTGGCAGTCTTTGGTTTAGAGAGGAACCACACCCTCAGCATCTAAGCTGGATACCTGGAGATGAGTGCGAGAAACTACAGAGGCCAGGTGTTACCTGAAAATGCCCTGGTGGTGCAGGCTCTGCAGGCTGGGCTGGCCGTTGGGGGCTGCCTACATGCATGTTCCTCAACAGGCGGGCTCCCTGGGAGGAGCCTGGCTCTTTTTATGGTCAGGGGTGGGGACAGGGATGGGGAGAATTCAGAGGAGCACAGCTTGGGGTCCTCACTAGAATCCATTCTCTCATCAAGTTCTTAGGACCCCACTTAAACTTTGCTCTTACCTCCTCCTAACCACTGCATCTTCTGCAGCTTTTGTCAGCACTTGGAAGACTCTGATTTCCATGAGGGTTCCTACTCTCGTCCTGGGCCAGCCAGGACCTATTTCTAGAGCCTTCTAAAAGTGCTAGCCTACCCAGAGACCACAGGGTCAAAGAATAAGGCATCTCTCTCTTTACCCATGCCCTGGTCCCTGATTCTATGACTATGTATTTACAGAAGCTTGGGGAGTCCATGGGGTGAGAGCAAGGAGGAGGGGGCTCTGCACACAGTGGCCTACTGAGATACAGAGCCCAAATGTGCCGTATGTTCAGCTACTTCCTCACTCTTGCTTTAGGACTCTTTAGGAACAAGCAAATCCAGCCTTCTGAACTCTAAGTGATGTTCTTAGGCAACCAGGAAGTGTGGTTGTCATTAGGGATGGGGCTGGGTACTGCGGATCAGTGGGCCTGCAGGATAGGCAGATAGGAAGAGCACAGCACATGGCAATGTTTAGATGGAATCTCTTGGAAAGCAGGATGCCACCATCCTAATACTGGGCACAGTGAAGCTTCAGCTGGGGGGGAGCAAAGGTGATTTTCAGTGGAGGAAAAGCTGCCGGAGTCCCTGTTTTCTGTATGGGGATCGCTTCCCAGCCCTCTGTGTGTGAGGAGCAGCCTAGGGAGGAGCAGGAAGAGGGACCCTGAAGCTTCTACCTGAAATAGCCTTGGTCCTGGGGGATGGAATCAAGTCCCCTATCAGTAATCTTCCACTACAACGTCAGTCAACCTCCCAACACTTCTCTGTACAAAGAAGCCAAGGCAATGAGCAGATCAAGAATAGCTTAATATCACACAGAGAAACAAGCTGTATAGAAATGGATTACAGGGCTTCCCTGGTGGCGCAGTGGTTGAGAATCCGCCTGCCAATGCAGGGGACACGGGTTCGAGCCCTGGTCTGGGAAGATCCCACATGCCGCGGAGCGACTAAGCCCGTGAGCCACAATTGCTGAGCCTGCGCGTCTGGAGCCTGTGCTCCGCAACAAGAGAGGCCGCAATAGTGAGAGGCCAGCGCACCGCGATGAAGAGTGGCCCCCGCTTGCCGCAACTAGAGAAAGCCCTTGCACAGAAATGAAGACCCAACACAGCCAAAAATAAATAAATAAATAAATAAAATTAAAAAAAAAAAAAAAAAGAAAGAAATGGATTACAGACATTTTGTCCACATCCATGCTTCCAACTAGTTCCACTCAGATTTATTATCCACTCTTGTCTCTCCCAAAGCCCGAGGGTCTCCCTGCCAGCCTCTGACTCTTTGACCTGGGATCTCACTGCAGACAAATAGGATATTACTCACTAAGAAGCTCTCTCATCTACTCCTTCTCCCAATCCATCCTCCTGATACCCCACCCCCAGCCCTTCCCACCTTGACCCACTCCCTCCTTGCCCCACCCACTCACTCTGACCCTCACTCTCACTCTTCTTCTCCCCCACACCACCTCACCCATTCTTGTCCCTCCCTGACTCACCTCCAAGTCCCATTGACACAAACAAAAATTTCAGCACAACCCACTCCAACCGGTTTGGCTGAGGTGTGCAGCCTGCCATGGGGACAGACACAGTTTACAAGCGGATGCTCGGATACATGCAGGTAATGAACATCTGCAGTTATGCACATAGAGACAGCCCCGGGTATGGACACGGCATATATACATACAGAGACATGTAGGGAACACATGATGGAGGGACATAGCATGTTATAGTTGTTTATGTGTCTGCCTGTCCTAATTGAGGACTCCTTGAAGGCAGGGACCATGTATTATGTGTCTCTGTCCTCTCCCTGGAGCCTGGCACGAAGAGGTGCTTACCTAATGTCTGTCGAATAAACTCAGGTATGCAGGCATGCATGCAGTGGTGCCACTCAGACAATTTACATGCTAAGGATGCCGCCTTGACTTGAATTGTTCCCATTCTTAGGGCCCAGAATGCGGGTAGGGGGAGGGTAGGTAGTGAGGCATGAAGGGAATGGGGGTTCAATGAGGAAGAAAGAACAGAACCTAAGAGACCAGGCACTGGTCTGGAAAGTCTTCCCCAACCAGTATTTCCTTCTAGCCCCAACCCTGGAATTTGCCTTCTGCAATCTTCATCCCAGAAGAGCGAAGGCAAGGCCTAAGGATGAGGGTGTATTCCCCAAGAGCACGGCCCTTGTGAGATATGCAGGACTGAGGGCACAGGGGGCAGGGGGACTTGGAGACCGATATTTGTTAGATGAGAGGAGAGGAACATCCCTACCTCAAGCAGAGGGCTGGAATCACTGCCTGGCCCAAGTGCTCCCTTTCAGGCCCAGTGGTACACGTGGCCCTCCCTCCAAGGCCACCTCTGGGGTCTAATAGGACCTGAACATACCCATGAAAAAATATTTGGCACAGCCTGGACTTAACACCTCTGGAACGTCCAGCCTCCCCCCAGTGATCCACATGGCTGGAGTTGGGGGTTCGGTGACTGAGGGTCCCAGCCAGAGGCTCACAGACTTCCTGACTGACAGCACTGGGGTGTATTGTGAACTAAAAGGCTGAAGGAGATATAGGGACTGGATACCCACCTTGTGATCTAACTGCTTTCCTACCACCGTGCCTCAGTTTCTCCTGTGGTTTCCTGGACCAGGAGGGGTGAATCTGTGGGAAGGAAAGGAGTTCCTCTGAAATCACGCGATAGGATCCAAGGTTTGATAATTATAATTATAACACGGGATGCTCCTCCCTCCCATTCCCCACTGCTCTACCCCACCCCTGCCACCGTGGATCTCAAAGCAGCATAGGGGTGGGGCTGCTCCCCTGGCACAGGTGGGGATGTGAGTCCCGAAGAGGGGAAGGGGTTCACCAAGGTGGAGGTGGAGAGAAACAGGAGCTTTGGCATTCGGCCTGGCCCCGACCTGTGGGAAAGAGCCCTCCAAGAAGAGGTCACTACCACGGACACTGCTGAGATTTGGGATCTAGAGAGAGAGTTGGGGTCACGGTCCAGAGGCAGGGTTAAAGTCTGGGTCACTAACCAGATTCAGGAGAGTCAGGATCTCCACTCCTCTACCTGACCGCCTTTTCCGTTCATAACATCATGCCTTCAACAAAAATGTATTCAGTCTCCATTAAGTGCTGTGGACTGTCCTAGCACGGATGACTGAGACAAGATTATAAAACAAGTCTGACTTTCCAGGAGTTCACAGACTACAGCTCTTGTCCTGTCCCTCAATTTAACACATTTACTGAATCCTTGGCACACAGCAGGCTTCAACTGATGCTTCTTGAATTGACGCTTACAATTTAGTTAAGGAGATAAGATGTGTACAAATTATGAGTACACAAGCTATAATAAAGGGACTAGCAGAGGCTGAGGAAGAACAGAAGGGAGGGGCTTCCCTGGTGGCGCAGTGGTTGAGAGTCTGCCTGCTAATGCAGGGGACACGGGTTCGAGCCCTGGTCTGGGAAGATCCCACATGCCGCAGAGCAACTGGGCCCGTGAGCCACAACTACTGAGCCTGCGCGTCTGGAGCCTGTGCTCCGCAACAAGAGAGGCCGCGATAGTGAGAGGCCCACACACTGCAATGAAGAGTGGCCCCCGCTTGCCGCAACTGGAGAAAGCCCTCGCACAGAAATGAAGACCCAACACAGCCAAAAATAAATAAATAAATAAATAAAAATTAAAGGTGCTAATAATTTGAAAAAAAAAAAAAAAGAACAGAAGGGAGAAACATTAATTTTAGGTGGGAGGAGCTGAGAAGTCTTCATGGAAGATGTGGCATTTGAGGTCAGTTTTGAAAGACGAGTAAGATTTTGACAGGTAGAGTCGGGGGTGAGTGTGTGTGTGGAAAATATTCTACCTGAAATGACCCCCCACCTTGCTGTTCTTGGCTCCTCCTTCCTGCCCCTCTCCAGACAAAGGATCCCACTGCAAGATTTTAACCCGTATGTATCTTCTCTTCTCTCCTGTCTACCTGTATATCTATTTTTAGCTCCAGTATGCCAGCAATCGTGCCCCTCCCCATTCCTCAGTTTTCAGGGAGTTCAGAGTCTGCCCCCTCCTCTGGCTATGCCAGCTAGGCCAGTAAGTTTTTGTGTAACTTGGCGGTTACATTATATGCATCCAACATGGAAACGCGTGGTCTTACGGGTCTGAGTATACCTATAGGGATATAAGGACAGAGTATTTGGAATCAAGATTGTCCTTGCAAAGTCCGGACATGTGGCTTTGTCCAATGACCATGGGATAAATGGATAGAATGACCATGGAGATGGTGGAAAGGAACCCCTTCCCACTCAGGTAGTGCTGACGCACTTTGGGGACTTCTGGCCAGTAATGAGAAGGTGTTGATGCTGAGAGAGGGTCCTGCTAGGGAGGCCAGGAATCTGTGGGGTTAATTCCTTGGTCAATCCCTTGGCTTATCCTCTGTGGGGGAGGGGTGAAGCGGAGGGGGTCACTTAAGTTCCATCTGAGGGGTCTTTGAACTAACTCCCTGCCTCAGGGATAGGGATGTCTGATACTACCTAAGTTGTGTGTCCTCCAGCAAGCCCCTTCCTCACTCTGGGCCTCTGTTTTCTTGTCTGATGGATGAGGTATTTGGGCCAGTACTGTCCTCAGTTCTGGCCTTCTCTGATTCTGGTTCCCAAGCTGAACCCCTCTGGGAGATTGGGGAACTCGGCAAGGCCCCGGGGGAAGGCAGCAAGGCTGGCTGGGGTGTGGGATGCTTGGGTTCCTTTCCACCCACAAGGGCCTTGCCCCTGTTCCTCCTGGCCTGGCGCCTCCCTCTTCGAGTCACGCCAGGCCTTCTCCTACCCAGCCCCCAGCCCCCCAGCCCCCCCCCACCCCCACCCTCCCCCTCCTTTCCTCTCTGGTCACAGCCCCTTCCACACACTGCCAGGTAAAGCCTGGAGCTGACGATGGGATCCCACCCCCCAGGTCCTTCCCTCCTTCCCTCCCTCTCTGGCACCCATTAGCCAGCGCAGGCTGCGGGGGTGGCGGCTGCCTAGTCTCCGCGCCAGGCCCAGCCCCCAGAGACGCACCTGTTCTGACCTGCTAAGCAGGTTCCCAAGTTTCTGCTGTCGTTGTTGGCCACGGCGTGGGAAGCAGCTCTGGGGGAGCTTGGAGCTCCCGATCACGGCTACTTGCGGGTAGCTACGGTTGGGTGGGTGGAACGGGGCCGGGTCCCCGAGTGGAGACCCTAGTGGGATAGGCAGGTGCGTCAGTGCCTGAGGACTCTGTGACTTCCTGCGTTCTGGGTCGGTGCCCAATCCAGCTCTAGAGCCGGCTCCCAGGGAGAACTCGGTGGAACTTCAGAAACACCGGGCAGCTCTGCCTCTTGACCGATGCCTCTGTCCCTGGGAGCCGAGATGTGCGGGCCTGAGACCTGCCTGCTGCTACTGCTCCTGGCATCGTTTACAGGTAGGACTTGCTTCAGGATCCTTGCTTCTGAGCCCAAGCCAACACACACACACACACACACACACACACACACACACACATACACGCACGCACACGTACATATTCCCTTTCCTTTTACTCGGAACTGAGGAATCAATCTCTCTCTCCCACCTCCAGCTGATAGTAGTGCCCCGAGAAGAGCCACTGTAGCTCTCCTGCTTCATGTCCCCTTCCAGCCCCAGGCCAGGTCATTGGGTCTGGGGTCCCTGACCACCTCAGCCAGAGGGCTGAAGCTGCCTCGTAGGGAAGAGACACGGTGACCCATTGCAGGTGGCCAGGGAGGTAGAACTGGTGGGGACCCTTTCACCCCAGGTTTTCCTGGAGGCTCCCTCGCCTACCCTCTGGGCTCCAGAACTGCTGACTGGGGCTGCAGCTGACTCAGGGCTGAGCTGGTTTCCCCAGTCATCAAGGTGTAGGAAGCCTGATGCCCGGAGAGTGGACAGTGTCTTTCTATCTCCTTCTCCTCTCTTCACGATATCCTAGAATACTGTTGGGTGACTACAGGGGAGCTGGAAGCTCTTCTCACTCTGGCCCCCTCTGGCCCTGAGCACACTATGAGGTGCCAGGGTGGGAATCAGGTGGTTACTCAGAAGAGTGGGGGTCTAGGGTAGGGTACTCTTTTGTTTATCCCCTGTCCCCCCATTTTCTCAACTAGATGCCTTGTATTACTCTCGTGTAATGTATATACAGAAGATATAAATGATAGGAATTTATAATCTTCAGAGCGGGGGAGAGTATATGTGTGTGGGCGTGCGTGTACATAATGAGACCACGGTAGGTAGGGTTCCATAGGCTGTTCCCAGGATAATGGGCAACTGAGAAATCTTTCTCCTTGGAAAGACAAGGCCTTATCTATATGGGACAGTTTGATTCCCAGTCCCAGGATCAGCAGTGACGGAGCCTCAGTTGTCCAGCAGGGCCTAGCAGTGATGTCCCCCAACCTCCATCCCCAGCTAAAGCTGTGCGGAGGAGAGTGAGGTCTAGACGTGTGGATGGGTAGGGGCTGCTTCTGCCCTGATCTTATAATGGAAGGGCTGTTGGCCCAGCCTCCAATCACAGGTTACTGAAACTCCAAGCCCTGCCACCCCCCCTACCCCCCACATCTTAGTTCCCATCTTCCAGACAACCTTCTCACTCGCTTCGGCCAAGAGGGTGGGGCCTGGTTGCTGAAGCCGGGGAACTCGGCAGTCACTTTCCTGTAGGATCTACCCACGCCTAAAGAATGGAGCCATGATGTCTCAGGACTCAGAAGGTACCAAAGAGATCATCGATTCAACTCCCTCATTTTACAGATGGGAAAACTGAAAGAAACAGATAGGCAAGTGAGCTAACAAGACTACTCAGTGTTAGAAGCGTAACCAGGGTTAGCGTCTTGGTCTCCCAGTTCCTAGTTCATGAAAGCATAGTGCCTCTGAGTGCACACTGGGGATAGCCAGGGTGCTGGATGCTGGAGATGCAGCAGTGAACAAGACAAAGTCCCCGCTTTCTTTTCCCATGAAACGAAGCTGTTCTTTCTCAGAGAAGCCAGGGAAGGGTAGAGGAGACCCCTTCTAGTTAGGGCTTCACCTCAACCTTGCCCAGTACCTGGACAGGTGCTGTGGCTACCCGGCTCTGGGGAAGCTGGTGCCCAGTGAGCCACGCTCTACTGCTATAACCTGCACAGAGCTGGAGGGCGCTCTGAAGGCTGGAACTCAGGCTCCAGGTGCCTAGCCCGAGGATCAGATGCACCCACCTAACTGCCACCTCCATTCTGGCTCCTCTGTAGGCATCTCCTCAATGGCCCCCAGGAAACTAGCGTGTTTCTTGTCTCTGAAAAAGCCTTGGACTGGGAAGTCAGGAGTCTTGGGTTCTGGTCCCTTTCCTGCAATTAATTTGCTACACAACCTTGGGCAACGAAGAAACTAGACTTCAGTAGACCAGATGACCCCTATAGGCCTTCCAGTTCTGAAAGCCTGTGGCTGCGTAAATATCAAGCCCTGAACTGAAGGTGGGTGCTGGGTGCTGGAAGAGGCGGTCAGTCTGGCTGTGGTGACAGAAGGGGGAAATGTCCTGACTCCATTTCTCAGTGGGGACCAAGGGTAGATTTACCCTGGATACTGTCTTCTGCCCCTGCACTGCTGAAAATTAGTACCCCCACCAAGTCCTGGGCCATTAGAGCTCTGAGCCCCAGGGCCCTGCCCCACCCCTGACAGGGAAAGGAGCCCAGGCTAGGGAGGCACCTCAACACCACAGCTCTTTGCCTCTCCTTAATGGGATGAGTTTCCAGGTAAGGTCCCCTCCCTTCTCCCTCCCCATCTCCTGCCCTGGGGCTGAGGGACCTAAATCTACAGATACCCCTCCAATAGGATCCTAGTTCCTAGATCTTTTTTTTTTTTTTTTTTTAATTTATTTATTTATTTATTTATTTTTGGCTGTGTTGGGTCCTCGTCTCTCTGCGAGGGCTTTCCCTAGCTGTGGAGAGCGGGGGCCACTCTTCATCGCGGAGCGCGGGCCTCTTACTATTGCGGCCTCTCTTGTTGCGGAGCACAGGCTCCAGACCCGCAGGCTCAGTAGTTGTGGCTCACGGGCCCAGTCGCTCCGCGGTACGTGGGATCCTCCCAGACCAGGGCTCGAACCTGTGTCCCCTCCATTGGCAGGCGGATTCTCAACCACTGCACCACCAGGGAAGCCCCCTAGATCTTTTTTGGGGCCCAACTGAGCCCTGCAGGACCCCAGAGGGCACGGGGTTCTCTGAATTCTGAAGTCTGTCCTCTGAGGGTTAGGACCAGCTTTCTGTCTAAAGTTAGTTTCCTAGAAAGGGAAGGGCCCCATCCCTGCTTTTCTACTCCTGTTTACAGAGGGGGGCAGGCCCTTTCCTGTAGGATCTACCCAAAACCAGGGAAGCTAGAAAGGGAGGCTAGCTTCCCTGCCCAAGGTGGGGAGAACTAGGGGGAATCCCAGGGAAGCCCTGTGGCCCCATTGACCTTGGTCCCACCCCAGTGTTTCAGGGAGCTGGGCTAAGGGGACCCCAGCCACAGAGATGGCAGTGAGGGGCTCATAGTAGAGTCCACAGTCCCAGCCTCTAGACCCCAGCCTCGGGATCCTGGGGTCCTCCAGGCAAAGTGAAGGGGGGTCAGCCACCTTGGGGAGCCAGCCTAGTGAGGAGAGAATGCCTGGGCTTCCCGGCCTTCCAAACTTGCCCTGATGCTGACCAAAGTCTGGACAGAGAGAAGGGGTGAGGGTGGGGTGGGGAGCTGAGTCAGGAGGGAAGGGAGGAGAGGAGCCTAGGGGCTGGATCTGGGAACAGAATCTAAAATGCGAAGGTCAAGTTCAGAACTGGGGGCAAGCCACCAAGCCTCCTGGAGCAGGGCTGTGCAGGAGGGGGTCAGGGTCACTCTTTCACTGAGGCAGGGAGCCTCTGGCCTCAGAAGTTTACCCACAGTTCTCAGGCCACCCTCCTCCCCTCTTGCCTTTAAAACTGGCTGGCGTGTCCTGAGAGCTGGGTTGAGGCTGTGATTTGGGGCGGGGCAGAGCTGGCCACACTTGCAGAGATGGGGGAGGGGGTGGTTGGTTGGCTGGCAGGACTGGGGAGGGGGTTAGGATCTCAGGAGTTTGGGAGAAGCGGAATTCTGGGTCTCCCACCCACAGTGTGGCTGTTTTGGTGACTCAACCAGGCTCAGACTCTGGCTCTGGGGGCTTTAGGGGACTTATCTGTGCTGGGAGCTGTGTCTGGGCCAGAGCTGGGGCTGCCTCAAGGCCTGTCCTGCCCCATTGTTCTCACCTCCCTTTGTGATTGGTGCGGCCCCCCTCCCCATCTACTAATCTGTGGTGGGCGCTTTGCCCGGGTTGGGAAACTCTCACTAAGCTGGGGGGCTTAGGACAATGTGGGGTAAATGTGAGGGAGGTGGATGAATGCAGAGGGAGAATCTGCTGGTTTTCAAAGTTCCTTAGCATTCCAAGGCCAAGGTTATGGGGGGAAGGATGGAAGAAAAAAAGTGCTGGGTTGTGTATATCACCTGTCCCGAATGGGGGGCTTCAGGGCTCCCCTCCCACGTCCTTTCTTATCCCAAACTCACCCACATATTCCACCTGTCTCTGGTGGAGGCTGCTTCTGTGGGGTGAGGGGAGGCAAGAGTTAACAAAGGAGAGTGAGACCCTAGACAGCTTGGACCCCTCCCCCTAGCCCCAGGCAGGGTCTCCCCCCACCGCTTCCCACCCAACCTACACCAGACAACCCTCACCCCAGGCCTGGAGCTAGAGCTGGTTTTTCTGGTGGTGGCAGCAGCAGAGGCCTGACAGTGATTCCCAGGGAGAGGCCTCCTTGGGGGGCCAGAGGTGCTGGGGGGCCTGGGGGCGTGGCTGGGGGGTGAGAAGGGTGAGGGTCCTTCTAGTAGGAACCTGAGGAGCAAGGGTAGAGAGAGCTTTTGTTTTGTTCTGCTGGGGAGTCCTTGATGGCTATTTCCCATCACCCTGGAGGGGCAGTGACCTCATCTCTGGGTCCCTCCACCTGAGAGGCATCTGCCCTCAAGTCTGGGGTGGGGTGGGGAGGGATGCCTGGGCGACACTCCAGACGGGTGCAGAGGCGAAGGCGCCGAGCCGCACACCACTGACCTAAGGCAGCTGAGACAGACAGCCGTGCAGAAGCCAAGAGAAACCGACATCAAAATATTTACTATGTGTGCACATTCACACACACACGCCGTTTCGTAGCTCGCTCTGGATGCAGACAAGCGCACACGCTTTCCTGAAGATAAGACATGAACACATATATGTGCAAAACGCCCCCAAGTTCATGCAAAGAGACAGCCTCTCCTGCATGCGAAACAGCACTGAGACTCACCAGACCCTCACCCAAAGATGTACGTTCAGATGCAAAAGGCTCACACATATTCCCTTCTTCCTCCTCACAGGCCCATCTCTAGGACCTCACTGTGTACCCCTAGATGTACTAGCAGGGGATGCTGAAGGTGAAAGGCTCCTCAGAAAGAAAAGCCTCCTTCCCCAGAGATGCTGTCATCTGCAGCTGCCAGCCTCAGTTTCCCCTCTGGAGATCAGAGGCCAGGCCTCACACAGATAGGAAAGTTGGGACCCAGGCGCTGGGTGGGGAGCAGGCAGCCAGCCCCAGCCAGGAATGGAGGGCCTGTCTGGGAGCAGGCAGGGTACACAGAGGGCAGGGCCCCAAAGAGGCCCGTGGGGGCTTGGCCAGGGGTGGGGGAGGCTGAGGGCAGGGATCCCGTCTGGCCAGTTGGGCCTGTTCTCTCCCTTGCGCAAGGTGGTGGCTGGTGGTGACTGAGGCTAGGCCTGTTGTGCAGCAGTGGCTGAATCACCAAGGCTCCTGACCAGCGTCCTGGTACTTCCAGAAGGAGGGGAGGGGAGGGGAGGGGAGGGGAGGGTCAGAGGTAGGAGTGCCCAGCCAGCAGAGTCCACCAGGCTCAGGAAACCATTTGCAGCAGAAGGGTCTGTGGGCCTGGCCTGGCTACGACATGCCCCCAGGGTGACCTCACCAGGCAGGCGGTGTGTCTCCTTTGCTCTGGTGACATCATCATGCTGACGCTGGGCGGGCACTGGGTGGGGGAGAAGAAGGGGGAGGCAGTCCTGGCCTACCCTACCCTGGGAGTTTGAGCTTCTGGGTCCACTGAGCTCAGGGCAGGGTTTCTAAAGCCCAAGTTCTCTTTTCATCTCTTGCAGCCTGTGTGTGTGTGTGTGTGTGTGTGTGTGTGTGTGTGTGTGTGTGTAAGTGAAGGAAGGCATTGCTCAAGCTGAGATGCTCCCACTCAACAGTGGATTTAGGACAATGGGGAGCTCACGCAGAAGGGACTTTCTGGTTTTACTGGGTTTCTCATCCGGCAAAGCTTGGGCTTATCACTTGGGATCACGGGGCTCTTGGACCCACAGGTAGGGATGTGGAAGATTGAACTCAGACATGTGCTGGGGACTTGATGCATGTTGTACCCTAAGAAGGTAGTTTTGGGAATTCCCTGGCAATTCAGTGGTTAGGACTCCGAGCTTCCACTGCAGGGGGCATGAGTTCGATCCCTGGTTGGGGAACTAAGATCCTGCATGCCGCTGTGTGGCAAAAAAAAAAAAAAAAAAGAAGGTATTTTTTTGGGGGGGAAATGTGAGTGATTAGTGGTGGGGAGGGGCCAGCTGGTTGGCAAGTGTAGGGATGGGGATGGGAAATATGCCATCTGACATTGTCCCAGAATTAGTCTTTGAAAGGGTTTGAGTGTCCCAGTGGAGCAGGGCTTGGACTCCCTGTGACCTGCATGGACACCAGTGTTCGAAGCAGAGGAAGTACTGGGAAGCCCCTATCTCAACCGCACCTCCAGCCCTTCCTTGGCAGCCCTGCTCCCTCTGGCGCCAGGAGGAGGTGTCTGGGAGAGGTGCAGATGGTTAGCTGGACTCCCAGGCTGGGCTGGGTGGGACCAACATCAGCTTAGGCAGGTCAGGGCCCTGGTATCTGGCCCTGCAGGTCTGTCCTGTCCCGTTTGGGCCCTCCCAGCTCCCAACAGCATCCTCCCTTCCTCCTCCCTTGCTAGCAGGGCCATGGGACCCCCTTCCTCTGTCCCACGCTCTGCCTCACTGGAACCCTCTGGTCCACTCTAGTGGGGCTTCACTTTCTCCCTCCATGCCTGACCCCCTCCATCCCCTTCCTTCTCCCTAGGTCCAGTCTGGAGGTACTCCCTTTGGCAGAGAACCCAGGTAGCCAGCCTATCCTGTCTCCACCCTAAGGTTGCCATGCCAACCCCCTCCCTGCCCAGCCCAACCAAAGACTGCACAGTCCTCCTCATTCTACCCTTTCCTTCTTCTGCCTGTCTCTCGCATTCATTCATTCACCCACCCATTCACTCAGTCAGTCAGTCAATAAACATTAATTGAGCACCAATTATGTGCCAGGAATGCAGACCACTGAGCACTAAATCAGAAACCATGTTTCCATATGTGACGTAAGACCGAGTTTATACTCTCGAGGTTCTCAATCTGGTGGAAGAGGCAGACAAGAAAATAGCAAATACAATCTGTGGTATAAAGTACTACGATGGGTCAAAGCAGGGTGCCAGAGGAGAACAGAGGAAGGGCACCTCACTCTGCCTGAGGTGGGGGTGGGGGGAGGGAGGACTCCAGGAGCAAGTGATGTCTAAGCAGAGTCTTCAAGGATGAGTAGGAGCTGCCAGACTTAGGGAGGAGGGCGTTCCAGGAAGGAGCACAGTGTGAGCAAGGTGAGGGCCAGCAGGGTGTGTGAAGTGCTGGCCACAGGCAGGAGCTTTGAACTTTTGGGAATTGCTGGATATGCATTCCAACTCAAGGAACTCTTGCCATCCCAGAGAGCATTCACTCTGTCCACAACCCTCAGCCCCCAGCCCTCTGTTTCACACGCTTTATTCCACAACTCCAAATTTCTTTCTTCCCAGCCATGAGATTCCCCAGCCATGCCTCCCTCATAAGTTACTTATCCTAGAAACCTAGGAGTTGTCTTTGAGTCTTTTCTCTCTCTTTCTGGTCAGTGACCAAATCCTGCCAAATTTCCCCTGGAACTGTCCCGTCCTCTCAGCAGGACGGCAGCTGCAGGGTCCTGGTGGGTCTCCTGTCCCCAGTCTCCCTACTTTCTAGTCTGAGGGCACATGCCCATTGGCTTCATGCTTTAGTGACTCCCTATTTCATCTTGGCCAACTCTGAATTCCTTTGCCTGGTATGGAAGGTCCTGGATGATTTTGCTCTGACCAGATGTCCTGCTCCTGCTCAACACACACCCTCTGCCTTAGTTTTGTCCTCTCCTCTCTGCTTCCTGAACCAGCCAGCCTCTCCACCTCCTTGGGGTTTGCCCACCTTGGTCCCTTACCTGGGACCCCTTTCCAGGTCTCATCCCCTTCTGATTCTACCCAACTCATGCATGAGCCCCTCCCATGTGACTCGGGACCACTGTGACTGTCCCATCCCACGACTAACCTGCAACACACAACTAAGCACTAAATCAGAAACCGTCATAAGTGTTTCCATAGCTGTCTCCATACATATCTCTTCTTCCAGAATAGAGCTCAGGTTCTATGAGTGCAGGAAATGCATCCTTCTTTGCAGATAAGGCTACATGATAGATACCCCTGAGTGCTTCATACTGTTCCTTGTCAATGCACAAAACACTCGCCTTTTGTCACTGGTCCCTATCTCTGGTCCTCCAATTCTGGCTCACGGTTCTGACCCTGTCATGTGTGTCTGTCCTGACCTCGTATCTCTGGGCCTCTGACCTGGGGCCTTTCTGTCTTCAGTGAATTGCTCATTCCTGTCTCTGAGCCTTGGTTTGTGCCATTCCTCCCACATAGGATACCTTCTTCTCTCTGGGAATCCAGGTCTCTCATCTTGAAGCCATGAAAAGACTGTTCCGAAGGGCCTGCTGGGATGGACCCTTCCTACACTACATGCCCCATCCCAGACACCAACTGTTCTCGACCCTTGCCTTGGCTCCTGGCCACACTTTCTGAAAGCATTCACTTTTCCCCCCCTTGGTAGGTTGAGCCTTCTGTAAATGTTTGTCCGTGGCTTCCCGTCTTTGTGTGCACAAAATCCATTTCCCTGAGCTCCCTGAGGGCAGAGGCTGGGTCTCTCCTCCTGTTAGAGCCCCCACCTTACAATTGCTCAGGATACAATCCTGGGCTGAGAGAGGGTGTGACTCTTCCACGTACCACCTGTGTGGCCTTAGGCAAGTCACTTCCTGTCTCTGGGTCTCAGTTTTCTCATCTGTTAAACGGCGATAATAACGCCTGCCTGTTGGGAATGTTTTGTGGATCTAATGAGGTGATGGACTGAACGCGCTTTGCAAGCATAAAGTGCTCCGGGAGTTCCAGGCTGCCTTTGTGGACATTATCATTGTGGATAAGTGTTCCCCCGGCTCTGGCAGCGCCCCTAATCCTGGCTGCTTCTGTCTGCCCCACTGCAGGTCGGTGCCCGGCGGGCGAGCTGGAGACCTCGGACTTGGTGACCGTGGTGCTGGGCCAGGACGCAAAACTCCCCTGCTTCTACCGAGGGGACCCGGGCGAGCAGGTGGAGCAAGTGGCGTGGGCTCGTGTGGATGCGGACGAGGGCGGCCAGGAGCTGGCACTTCTGAACTCTAAATACGGGCTGCACGTGAGCTCAACCTACGAGGGCCGCGTGGAAGAGCCGCCTCCCCCAAGGAACCCCCTGGACGGTGCGGTGCTTCTGCGCAACGCGGTGCAGGCGGACGAGGGCGAGTACGAGTGTCGCGTCAGTACCTTCCCTGCCGGCAGCTTCCAGGCGCGGCTTCGGCTCCGCGTGCTGGGTAAGTGGGGCCCCTTGGGCATGGGGGCGGGGGTGCTGTGTGTGCAGAAGCACCAGGTCCTCAGGCCCCGGGTCTTGGAGGGCAGAAGCTGGAGGCGGGGGGATGCAGAGATGGAGACTGCAGAGATGGAGGGGGCAGAGGCGGAACAGGAAGAAGAGGTGGGGCCCTGTAGGGATGAGGGAGCTTCATTTAGCCACCTCCACTCAACCCTAATCCAGAAGTTCTCTCCAAGTGACCCCAAAAGCTTGATACTGCTTGGTCAGCCTTGGGGAAGAAGCCACGTATTAGGCTGTCCTTCCTTCTGCTGATCTGAAATCTCCCTCTCGGTTACTTTCACCCTCCCCAGCAAGATGGCACAGGCTTATTCTCCCTTCTGCACGACAGCCTTTCCACCAGCTGAGGACCTCTGTCATGCCCCACCCAAACCTCTTCTTCTTCAAGCTAAACGTACAGGTTTCTGCAACAGTTCTGCTAAAGACACTCATTCACCACCCTGGGCTCCATGGTTTTAGAATGTGGTGCCTAGACGTGGACATGCAGACCCAGCTATGACCAGTGGGGCTGTGCATGACCAGTGGGGCTGAGACCTTTCCTGATCTGGACCTTCAGTGAATGTGGTTGGAGACCACAATCACCTTTTAAACCACCACTTTGCACGGATGCCCTAGACTTATGGTCAAGTTAAGTCTTTTCCATTCTGTGCTTGGACTGTTAATGTTATGAAGATAAAAATAAATGAAGGCCTTTATAGTTTCCCTTTATCCACATGGAAGTTAGTAATACTAGCCTTGGTAGAAAAATCTGGGTGTGGATCTTGGCTTCACCACCTAATAGCTAATGATCTGGAATAAATCATTTAACCTCCCTGAGCTTCAGTTTCTTCAGCTGTAAAACACAGATAGTAATACCTGCTTCATGTTTGTTGACAGGATTAAAAGAGACTTTGTAAAGTGTTTAGCACAACTCTGGGCACATAGTAAGTGCTTAATAAATGGTGGCTATTATTATTATTATATAGATGTTATCTGGTTAGTTTTTTTAATTACTTCATTATTTTTATTTAAAAAATGACCCGTACTCATTGTAAAAAATTCAAGCATTGGAGAAAGGTACAAAGTCCGCTGAAATGCTACCACTCATCTGGCATCTTTGTTGATGAAATAAAAGAAGAAAAAGGGGCCTGAAACTCTGTACCTGTGCAAGACTGAACTGGGATGGGGCGGGGCCTCCTGACAGGGGTTGTAAAGGTTGTGACTTCTGCCTCCCCCCAATCTGCAGTGCCTCCCCTTCCCTCGCTGAATCCTGGTCCAGCACTAGAAGAGGGCCAGGGCCTGACACTGGCAGCTTCCTGCACAGCAGAGGGTAGCCCGGCCCCCAGCGTGACCTGGGACACAGAGGTCAAGGGCACAACATCCAGCCGCTCTTTCACGCACTCTCGCTCAGCTGCTGTCACTTCAGAATTCCATCTGGTGCCCAGCCGCAGCATGAATGGACAGCCACTTACCTGCGTGGTGTCCCACCCTGGCCTGCTCCAGGACCAAAGGATCACCCACATCCTCCAAGTGGCCTGTGAGTACCTGGATCTTGGGTAGGGCGCCCCCATGGGCTCCAAGAGGATTGGTGAGATAGTGAGAGACCCTAAGCCACACCAGTCTGGCCAGCCTGGGTCCTGGAGGCCACCTTGTATGGCTGAGAGAGCACCAGTCCAAGGTAGAAGACCTGGAGCCCATCCCAGATGACCTTGGCAAATCACTCTCTGACCTGGTGTCCTTCTGTTTACAAAGGAGCTGGCCCTGCTTCAGGGGTTGTTGGGAGAATCAGATATAAACTTGGAATTAAAAGCATTTTGTAAAATAGACAGTTTAGGATTTGAAGACAGATAGACTTAGGATGAGCCCTAGTTCTGCTATTTACCAGCTGTTATTCAATCTTATTAAGGTTCATTTTCTTCATCAAGAGAAGGAGTATTATTATATCAACTTTACAGGGTTCTGAACGAATGCAGAGCCTCTCGCATAGTGCTTAGTGCGTAGAAGGTGCTCGGTCGACAGTCGATACTGTTTTCCTGGCATTAGACTTTGAGCCTCTCTGGAGGATAGCACTGTTTTCTACTCATACTAACCCAGCATTTGGCACAAAGTAGGTCCTCAACAAATGTTTGTGAAAGAAGTGAATGAACCGGAATTCCCTGGTGGTCCAGTGGTTAGGACTCCATGCTTTTGCTGCCAAAGGCCCGGGTTCGATCCCTGGTCGGGGAACTAAGATCCCACAAGCTGCGCCACACAGCCAAGAAAAAAAAAAAAAAAAAAGAAATGAATGAACTAGTAGGATGGTTAAGCCTTTGATGAATCAGGGAGTGTTTGCTGAGCACCTGTTCTGTGACTAGCGCTATGCTACGGACCACGGGGGAGTCAGAAAAGGTGTGCCACATTGCTGTGCAGAGGGCCTTATAGGCTCATTGCACAGGTAAACCCATGTGGGCTCTCTGAACTTAGAGAGAGGGGAGGGAGCTGTCAGTAAGGTGGGGCTGGGCTAGCTTGGGCCGCAGATGAGTAGGATGGAGAAGGGCAAGGCGAGGCTATTCCAGGCAAAGTGGGGCCTGGGGTGGGGGCCCTTTGAGGAAGAGCATGATCAAAGGCATCCTTTCCATTCTTTCTCCTCCACCTTTCCATTCCAGTCCTTGCTGAGGCCTCTGTGAGGGGCCTTGAAGACCAAAATCTGTGGCAGGTTGGCAGAGAAGGAGCTGTGCTCAAGTGCCTGAGTGAAGGGCAGCCCCCTCCCTCGTACAACTGGACACGGTAAGGGCCTAGCCTGGGACCAGGGTCTTTCCCTCAGGACTAGCACGTACTCACTGTGGGCTGGGACAATATATTCTGAACCCCAAATAAATTGGGGCACATGTTCAGACCAATGCAAGAATATGCATGGTCACCAAACATTGTTATTGGCTTGCACCTGGGAGTGTAGGTAACTGGCAGGGAATTAGCTGATAAGTCCTTGGCTTTTTTTTCCTTAACTTTAAAATTGTGAAATATAATACAGCATTTCAATGTTAATACTTTATATATTTATGTAAGTGCCTAAAGTGAATAAGACCAAAAGATACAGCTGACTGTGACTGTTGTGAAACTAACACGCTTATAGCCACTGCCAGGTTGCTAGCACCTCAGAAGCACCCACCCATCTCTGCCAGTTCCTTGGCTTTTTTTCAGGGTCTGAGATGGCCAGACAATCAGGGAGGGGTCAGGGACACGTGTGCGTGAGCCCATGACAGGCTCACATGTGAGCAGATGAGCCATGCACGTGGCCTTGTGCCTGGGGCTGTGTTCATGTATCCTGCCATGAAACCTCGTGGGTGCTGGGGCATGCAGTCACATTGTCCAAGTACATCTGAGCCCCGATAGGAAAGGACAGTCCTGTTGTGTGGACTTTATATACCGTGTGGACCTGGTACCTAGTGCGGGATGACGTGATGCCTATGGAGCTTGTGGGACGGCACACGTGTGGATCTTCCCCAAGTGTGTGTGTGGGTGCCTGGGTCAGGCTGGGCGGCAGGGAGAAGGGACCTCTGCCTAGACCTGCCTAGGGGAGGGAGGGGCACCGTGGGAACAGCCGGTGGCTCTGGGTGACGTCATGGGGGAGGGAGGTGGAGAGCTGCCCGGGCACGTTGGGTCGTGGCAGTCTCAGCCCGCCCCAGCCAGCACCCATCAGCTTCCCTGTCCTCCAGGCTGGACGGGCCTCTGCCCAGTGGGGTACGAGCAGAAGGAGATACCCTGGGCTTCCCCCCGCTGACCACTGAGCACAGTGGCACCTACGTCTGCCACATCAGCAATGAGCTCGCCTCAAGGGATTCTCAGGTGGTTGTGGTTGTCCTTGGTAAGCACTGGGGCAGAGGCTGGGACCTGGGCCAGGGGCCTGGTGGGGGGACAGGGAGCAAGACAGAGAGAGTGAATTGGGAGAGTAGATATTTGGAGGGGGCTGGACTGCATGTATTTTGCAGAGGGCCAGGCTGAGGGGGTGGTTTGGGACGTGTTTTGTGAGGACAGTGCGTGGGGGGCTGTGGAGTCCGGGGCCCGGTCAGGGATCTGGGCATCTGCCTCAGACAGTGGCCTGTCTCCAGCAGACCCCCAGGATGCCACAGGGAAGCAGGTGGATCTGGTGTCGGCCTCCGTGGTGGTGGTGGGTGTGATCGCCGCACTCTTGTTCTGCCTTCTGGTGGTGGTGGTGGTGCTCATGTCCCGATACCATCGGCGCAAGGCCCAGCAGATGACCCAGAAATAGTGAGTACTGGCCACTCCTGGGCGGGTAGAGTGGGCCAGGAGGTGGGCCAGGACCGAGAAGCGAGAGGAGACTGGGCGGCCTGACATCTGAGGAGCTTGTGGGCCAGAGGTAGGCAGAGCCAGCCTTCTGGGAGATGAGAAGGGCCTTGGGGCCTGGGTCACAGCTGGATGAGGGGGGCCACGCTGCCTGAGTGAGGGTCAGATCCACATGCACGAGTACCACATGGGCACACACACGCTCTGTAGCCGCACCGCCACCTACAGCCACTCACTCACACTTGCAGGGACAACCCAGCGCCCACACCCTCCAGCCCCGGCTCACATAGGCTTGGCCAGGCTAGGTTCACCTTGGGAGGCTACCACTACCCTCAGCTCCTGACCAGGGGGTGTCTTCCCAGTGAGGAGGAGCTGACCCTGACCAGGGAGAACTCCATCCGGAGGCTGCATTCCCATCATCCGGACCCCAAGAACCAGGTGTGTGCCGAGGTTGGATGCATTCTTGGGGCCGGGGCCCCTCTGCGGACCAGAAGCGCAGCCCGCCCCCAGGTCTGGCCGCTGACTCAGCCGCAGCAGGTCTGGCGCTGCTTTGGGTTTGCTGGGCTCCTTCAGAAGGCCCCCTTCAGCACTGGCCTCGACGTTGCTGTGGGAAGCCACCATCAGCACTGGTTTCAGGGTGGGATTAGGGTGGGAAGAGGGTAGGGGTGGGGGAAATGAGGATGTTTGCATCGAGGAGAGAACGGCCAGGTCAGGTTGGGGGAAAGGTGATTGGGGGGGAGGCTGGGGGGAGGATAGAGGCCAAGAGGCTGAGCCCTGTTCTGACTCCTCCCCCATATCCGGGCCCTGCAGCCGGAGGAGAGTGTAGGGCTGAGAGCCGAGGGCCACCCTGATAGTCTCAAGGACAACAGTAGCTGCTCTGTGATGGTGAGGCCCCCGGCCCCACCGGCGTCCCTACCACTCTCCTCAGGCCCCTCTCCGGGTCCCCGATGTGGTGCGTCAGCTGCCCCTTCCCCGGTCCCTGATACCTCACACCCACGCTGCCCCATCCCATCCCCTCCCCGCCCCGCTATGCCTTTGCTCCCTAGTCTCCCCTTCCCCAGGCCTGACATTCATTCCTGGCCCCCCCATCTCTGAGCCGTTGAGCAACCATAACCCCTGCTTGTGCCTGACCTCTGACCCCAGCATACCCCAGCCGACCCCCTCACGTTTGGCTGCCCCGCCTTGGTTCCTGACTTGCCCTCCGCCCTTGGTCTCCAGAGCGAAGAGGCAGAGGGCCGCAGTTACTCCACGCTGACCACAGTGAGGGAGATCGAAACACAGACTGAACTGCTGTCTCCAGGCTCTGGGCGGACAGAGGAGGAGGAAGATCAGGATGAAGGCATCAAACAGGCCATGAACCATTTTGTTCAGGAGAATGGGACCCTGCGGGCCAAGCCCACGGGCAATGGCATCTACATCAATGGGCGGGGGCACCTGGTCTGACCCAGGCTTGCCTCCGTCCCCTAAGCCTGGCTCCCTCTGCTGACATGGAAGGTTTCAGCTCATCCCCGGGGAGCCTCCCTACACACCTCATTTCTTGAGGAAGATGCTCCCCACCCCACTGACTGCTCGACCTTTTCCTCCAGTCCTTCTGTTGGATGATGGAAGGGCTCCGCTTGTTGAGTCCCTCCCACAGCGTGTGCAGGTCACTGTGCGTGCATTTGTGCTTGTTTGAGTGTGCACTGTGTGTGCGCGGAGGGGTGACTGTGCCCACGGTGTGCGTTGTGTTGTCACGTCAGAGTCCAAGTGAACCGTGGTGTGTGTGCCACAGGGTTCAGTGGCTGCATGGGGAACGCCACGGGGGAGCGGTTTGTGTGTCGTGTGGCTGTGTGACCTGTGCCTGTAAAATGCAGGTGTCTTCCTCAGACCCCAGAGCAGTATTAATGATGCAGAGGTTGGAGACGGAAGGTGGAGACTGTGGGCCACGTCCAGGTGTGGGGGCATAGTTGGAGCTGGAATCTGGCCTCCTGAGTGCGGGAGCCGGGCTCCCACCACTTGGGAGCTGTCAGGGCAAGTGTAAAGCAGCGGGCCTAGGGGTCAGCCAGAGGCTCAAACTGTTACAGAAGAAACCCTCCGCCCTCTGGTGGCCTCTGGGCCTGCTGCAGGTACATATTTGCTGTAAATAAACCTGCACAGTGGAGCTTCTTTAAGGACTACTGCCCCAAACGCGTTAATAAGAGAAAAGACTTTTTAAAAACTTTTGATTCATCTGGACATTTATTATTGCAAGGATTGCTTAAAGTGACATCAGCCTACACAAGAATTCAGCAAAGCTAGACCTTGCTCAGGTCCTACCCCGGGGGGGTTAATTCCTGTGGTTCTGAAAGGTGCTCCATCTAAGGCATCTTAATCTAGGCAGGCTCTTGGGAGGGCGCCTAAGAGCTGATGGAGTTTGAAGGAGGGTTGTGCGCCCCTCAGTTACTGGCTATGGGAGGGTAGGTAGGGTCCTTGGCCCTAGCGGTTCCTCAGTTCTTCCCCTAGCCTCATGTTTTCTTAGTTGTATCCACAGTTGTTTGTGATCCCTTGGTAGGGGTGCTGCTAGGACTTGGTGACAAGGGCTCCTGGTTTGGTTGTGGTGTAGGGGAGAGAGAATAGTGATTATAGACCAAGGGAGGTGAAGGAGCTGCTGGGAGCAAGAATGTCTCCTTTTCCCCAGGGGTCTCAGGGTTACTAACTTGGGGTTCTTCCAGCAGTTTCTCTGGTTGGGATTAGATAAGGTCCATTGTTGCCTGCCCCACCCAAATACATTGAACCAGAGTATCTAGATTTAGTGCCCAAACCCTGCTCAGCCTGAACTCTGCTGGATTTCTGGACCAAAGGAGAGACTCTCATCCCCTGCTCTCCAGCCAGCCCAGGACTTTGGATGTGGAACCTGAAGATATGGAATTCTAGTATGTATATTTTGTGTAAATATGTTCATATTTGTACATAAAAAAGATATTCTGTTTTTAAATAAACAGATAAAACCTGTTCTTTCTGGTTCCTGTCTTGCTCCCTGGACTGTGTAAGTCCTGAACCTCAGTGCTGTCTGTCTCAGCACCATCCTCCTTGTGGTCCCAAGTAGCGGAGGAGTTAGTTTGCCTGGAACTATATGGGGGACGGGGGAAAAGAAATGGCCTCCACAAGACCTTCAGCCATCTCTGAGAGTCGAGGTCGGACAGTGGAACTATAAGCCCTTCCAGGACAGGCAGTGCCTTAGTTGGCAGTATTTTATATCCTGTATTGTATCGGAGTCTCACTACAACAGGCCTGGAAAGTAGACAACAGTGTAAACTTTTTACAGTCAAAGAACCCAAAATTCAAATGAGTTCCACAGAATGTTAGAGTTGGAAAGATTTAAAGATCATCTTAGTTCACTCTCTTCATTTTTTTATATGTGTTGAAACTGAGGCTCAGCAAAGTCATGTGACTTGACTGAGACTACAGGCCAGTCAGGGCCAAAGCCTGGGCATCCCCCCTCCTGGGTATGCCTTGCACAGCCCTGTGTTGCTCTGCTCCTAGGCAAGTCTCGGGTCTCCAC
Source organism: Balaenoptera ricei (assembly GCF_028023285.1). Lineage (NCBI taxonomy): Eukaryota > Metazoa > Chordata > Mammalia > Artiodactyla > Balaenopteridae > Balaenoptera > Balaenoptera ricei. Next base: position 117,899,938 of record NC_082639.1, on the reverse strand, counting down.
CTCAGACCCCAGAATTCTGGTCTCCAAGGGTGTCAGTCACCTGCTCACGCCGCAGGCGCTACCACCCACCCCAGGGCTCTGACATCACCTCCTCTTGACCAATGAGTGGAGGCCCAGCAATGGGTGAGGATGTGAATGTCAGCTACCTCCCCCACCCCAGCTCTGTGGTTGCAAAGATGCTCTAACAGGAAGCGGGTTTAAGGAGCTGCACAGCTTCCTGCCCCCCAGGGCTGAGCAGGGCGAGAAGGGCGAGTGCCAGGCCCGGCCACGAGACACAACTTCTTGCCGGGGTCCTGGCAGCTTCCTCTTCCACAGCCACTTCCGTGTGGCCGGGGCCCCAGAGGCAGGAGCTGCTGCCCGTTGCCCAGGCCACCCTCCACCCCCAGTTCCGAGCCCTGCCCCCCTGGGGCCAGGCCAAGCCCAGAGGCTGGCTTGGGATCCCATGGGGGACTAGTAGGGCAAAGGTCTTAGGGGACAGAGGTGGCCGGGCCAGAGCCCTGGGGCTCCGGCCATGAAGTCTCGGCAGAAAGGAAAGAAGAAGGGCAGCTCGAAGGAGCGGGTGTTTGGGTGTGACTTGCAGGAGCACCTGCAGCACTCAGGCCAGGAGGGTAAGGAGGCCAACCCGGAGCTGCTGTCGGGTGGAGGGGGAGACGTGGAGCTTCTCCAGCCTGATCTGGGCTGAGGGTACAGAAGCAGCTTCCAGGAGCTCATGGAGAAGGGGCAGTGGCTTGGGGTCACCCCCAGGAAGCTGATGAGCAGGCAGGGCAGGAAATGTGGCTCAGCGAAGAGCCTTGTGTGACTGCCTGGGGGTGAAGAGACTGGTGATGAGAATGGGGGCACCGAGGGAGCACTGAGAGGAGAGGAGGGAGAGACTGGAGACCCAGGAGAGGTAGAAGAAACAGAGGTGAGAAGATGACAGCTGGGGGACAGGAGAGGAAGGCTGAGGGGACAGGGTCAGGAGATGAGTGGCTGAAGGGGCATGGATGGTCCTTAGGTCTGAATGAAAAAAGACAGGAGAAGGGCCCCTGGAGAGCCTGAGGATGGCACATGGGGAGGATGGGTGTTTCCTGGTTGGAGGAGACGAGGTTATGGGGCTCTGATCCCTCTGCAGCCTTGCTGGGCCACAGGTGCAGGGTGGGGATAGTCCCCTCCCTCAGTCTCTCTGATTCTCCGGTTTTCTCTGTGCAAAGGAGAAACAGGTTCAAAGTGGAAGGTGAGGGGAGAAGCTGCTAAAATGGGAACACCAGAACCGTAAGAGAGATGGCCTGAGGCCTGGTGTGAAGATGGGGGTAGTGGGTACAAAGGAGGATCGGGGTGAGGACTGTCTGTGGAAAGCATCCTCCCTGAGTTACCTTGGAGGGCGCTTGGAAACGCCCAGGACCAGGGACAACACTGGCTCCCAGCTGTGCTTGGTGTGGAGTAGACACTCAAAAACATTTCTTGATTTGATTTGGAATTGAACGCAGGTATCCTGACTGCCCAGCCCAGCTTGTTTTTTGGTACTTCGACCTCCTCCCAAAGAAGGGCATGATTTCTCCCCCACCTCCACCCCAATCTGTCATTTCCTCTTTGTCCTCTGCTCTGGGCTGTGCGCCTGCAGTGGAGGGAGGGTGATGGTGGTTCCCAGCTCATTTCCTGCTCTTAGCCCCGCCCCTGTGTCCCCAGACACCTCCTTCCCCTTTTCTCCTCCCCCAGAGGCCCCCATCCCACTGACCTCAGTTAAGGGAAAGCCCAGGCCCCAAGGAAGGGTGTTAAACAGCCGAAGTGGCTTCTCTGTGCCTTTCTTTCTTTTCTAACAGGGCACAGCCCAGCCGCCAGCGTGGGGTTGACTCCTTTACAAGGGATGCTTCTTGAGAATGATGGCTCTTGGGTGAGGGCCACATGATTTAATTGGGGCTGATGTTCTTCCAGTTCTCTGCAAACCCTCAGTTCAGCCTCCTCATCCTGGTGCTGTCCTTCCCTGTGGACCCCCTGCCAACCTCATGTTGAGACACTGAACTCACAGCCAGCCCAGATCCCACTCCTGTATCCCTTCCTGGCCTCTGTCGGCATTCCCAGAAGGTGAGGGACATGTTCTCCGGAAGGGATAGGCATCTGGTTGCTGGGTCCTGATCCTAGTGAATCCCAGAGAGAGAGAGAGCCAAGCACCTCCTGCCCTTCACCAGAACCTCACCTGAGTCCAAGGGGGGAGGAGTATCTTGGGCACCAGAGCAGCAGTGGCAGCCGTCTCCCCTGCTCCCAGCTCCTCCTAGCATAGACAGGTGGAAAGTGGAAGGACAGAGAGAGGCCAGTGATGGCTTCTCTCTTTAAGCCAAGATCCAGCAAAAATGAAAGCCCAGGCCAGGAGAGCTGTGTTTGTGGTTAACTTATCCTCCCTGATTATCTTGGTTTCCCCCATCCTTGCAGCTTCGCTCCATCTCAGCACCCTCTCCCAGCTCTTTGCCCTAGGTGAGTCTCTTCCTCCCTGAGCCCTTATATGAATTGAGTTCTTCCTTTTCCTAATATTTATCTCTTTGAGATCTTGTTCAGGTTTCCAATTCTCCAGTTTCCTAAGCTTCAGGCCCTCCTCCCTGACCCACCCTTTGACTCTACCACCCCAACTATGTCTCTAACTTTTACCTCTGACCCCATTTCTCTTATCTCTGTCTCCTTGACTCCTCCATCCCTCTGATCCTATTATCTCTTCTCCCATCTCCTTGACCCATTTCCTCTATGGCTCTGACTCCTTAGGCTCTCAAATGCCTTCTTTAAAGGCATGCCTTCTTCAAAGGCCTCCTGTGGAGACTCAAAATCAACAGAGAAGGATGGAATGGAGAAGACCTGGACTGATTGCAGTTACTGTGAAAACAACCTGGGGTTTAGGTGACAGCGAACTATTTATGAGTCAACAGAGTGATGGCCGAAAGAGTTGGGGTAGCATTATTCACCCAAGAGTAGAGCAACAGCTTGAACCAGGAGGGTCTGCCTCATCTCTTCATTCAGTGCTGGGAACCTGAGATCAGGGGACCCTGGCAAATGGGCAGAGGTCCTGAAGGGATGGATGGTGAACTGTAGAGCCAGGACTAAGGTGAGGCAAGAGAGGTGACTAGGGTGCAAAATGTAAGGAAACTCTCACACTCAGGGCCAGGCAAGTGAAGTCCTAGGTGCTTCTTTCTTAAGGAGGCATTCACTCTCAAGATCGTGCATGTGCACAGTTGGCACTTGCACAACCCTAAGAGTGAGTGCTTAAATTTTGCAGCCTTGATGCTTTCCTTGTCTCACCCAAATCCTGGCTCTGGGGTGCAGGAGGGTAAAGGGTGTGGACCCCAGGTCACATAAAGAGGGTTTAAAATAGTGTTTGATGGATTTATTGATTTTCTTCAATCTGTATTTCTAACTTACTTAATTCCACAAAGAGCTTGAGATGGATGACTTGCAAAACCCAAAACTTTACAAAAAGAATAAATGACTGAAGGAATTGAGTTGAAGGGAAAACAGGAAGGGTAAGATCAGTACCTAGAAATGCATTTCAGCTGGTTCTATATGGTTCCAAGATATGGGCTCTGAGCTTCCTGGTAGTTTAAGAGGTAAACATAATCAGGTATGAAATTCATAAAGCCCATAAGAAAAAAAATAGGTGGCTTAGGAGAAGCACAGCTTTTTCTGACACTAACACATGACAGGAATTTCTCTGGTGAGTCTCAGTTAATTGGACTCAATGTTTTGTCTTAGGCAATATTCTCTATTAAAGCTCCAGTTCATTGACTAATTCACTGAGTAATTTAATAAGCATCTTTTGAGCACCTGCTCTGTTTCAACACTGTACTAGACGCTGGGGAGGATGTTACTATTTGTCAGAAGGTATAGATACAAAATATACAAATCATAACAAAGTACAATAAGTACTATGTACAGATATAAACAAAGGACCTTGGGAAGTATAATACGGATGTAAGCGAAGGGTTCAGAATTGGAAGTGATGTCTGAAGTGTGTTTTGAGGAATGCATAGGGGCTCACCAGGCAGAGACAGAGAGGAGGGCATTTCCAGGCAAGGGAAAACATGAGTGATGGTACCAAGGCTTGTTCAGGGAGTAGGAAAGTGCTGGATCATAGGATTTATTGGGGGAGCTGTCTGGAGCTAAGGCTGGAATGGCAGCTGGACCTGGTTTGTGAAAGGTCTTATACAGTATACCATGTTGAGGAGCTTCTATTTTATTCTGTGTTTGTAAGTTAAGCATTGAAGATTGGGGTGGAGCAGAGTGTGTACGTAGAAAGGATTTAAAGCATGGAAGTGCTTTAAAAAAAAAAGAAGTAAAGCATGGAAGTGCTTTAGAGAGATAACTATGTGGCCTTGTGGAGATGAGATTCAACACACGGTTTCTGAGGATTTCCCACAACTGAGACACCATGACAAATAAGATGAGGAACAGCAGGATGGGTCACACTTAGATCTTGTCCTTAAGGAGCTTACAGTCTAGTAACTGGGAAGGGCTCCGAAGAAGGGAGAGAGAATACAACTTTTTGCACTCTTGGATTTGAATGCTGGCTCTAGCTGGGTGATACTGCACACTCATTACTTCTACGATCATCAGTTTTCATGTCTAATGCATAGTGCTTGGCATATAGTTGTTTCTCTCCTGAACTGACCTGTCTGAAGGTCTGTCACAATTTCATGTACCTTCCTATGGCAGATCTAAGATCCATGCATTCGCTCACCAGAAGAGGTGCTTCACAATAATGCCCATCAGCTCTGTTCCATTTTGGTTGCAAGAGCTAACGTTCCTTTATCTTATGTAAAGTGTTACGTAAACGCGCTTTCGAGACCAGTCCTTCACCCTGAGTCCTCTTGCAATCACATCGCTGTCCCTTTAAAATTTCTGTAATAGCAACTAGTAATTACAGAGAGAGAGAATTTCAGGTCAACAAAGGCAGAACTTTCTAACAGAAATGGGCAGTCTGGGGAGGCAGTGAGCTCCCCCTTACTGGGGGAGTTTATGCCGAGACTCTAGACCCAATGGGCAGAGAGATTGTAACGGGTTGGCAGGCTGGACCTGATGTCCTGCAAGAATCTTTCTGACAAGTTTTTATTCCATGAGCTTTGCCTTCAGTCTTCCCAAGCCCCCTTCCCTGGCACATCCATTTCTCAGACCCCCTGTAGTCTCTGACCTCCCAGACCTTCTGATTTCTCTTTCTCTGCCCCATCTGTGTTCCCAGTGCCCCAGGTGCTAAGGAGCTGTGCAGAGTTTGTGGAGGAGTATGGAGTGGTGGATGGGATCTACCGCCTCTCAGGGGTCTCTTCCAACATCCAGAAGCTCCGGTGAGTCAGGCAGTGAGGGGAGGGCTCTGTGGCCAGGAGGCCAGGAACCATAGGGGTGAGAGGATTTGGGGAGAAGGAAACATAGATGATAGATACTGTCCAAGGGAGGAGCTCTAGTCTCCTCGGGAAAGATTGACACCATGCCCCACACTCCCCACAGGCTAGCCTGCATGCATGCATGTGTGTGTGCACACGCATGTACCCACACACACACACACACCTCCCCTCCCACATGCACCCACCCAGCTTTAAAAACAAATTTAGATATAATTCACATGCCATAAAATTCACCATTTAAAAATGTATAATTCAAAAAAAATGTGTAATTCAGTGGTTTTTAGTACATTTACAAGGTTGTGCAACCACCGCTGTCTAATTCCAGAGCATTTCATCAACCTCAAAAGAAACCCTGTACCCCTTAGCAGTCACTCCACATTGTCCTTCTCCCCCAGCCCCTGGCAACCGCTAGTCTACTTTCTGTCTCTATGGAGTTGCCTATTCTGGACATTTCACATAAGCGGAATCATATAATTGTAAATTTCTGTGTCTGGCTTTTTTTACTTAGCATGTTTTCAGGGTTCGTGCATATTGTTGCATGTACCAGTACTTCATTTCTTTTTATGGCTGAATAGTATTCCATTGTGTGGCATTATCACATTTGTCTACCCATTCATTAGTTGATGGCTATTTGGGTTGTTTCCACCTTTCGGCTGTTATGATTAATGCTGCTGTAAACATTTGTGTACAAGTATTTGTGTGGCCATATGGTTTCAGTTCTCTTGAGTATATACCTAAGAGTGGAACTTCTGGGTCGTATGGTAACTCTATGTCTAACTTTTTAAGAAACTGCCAAACTGTTTTCTATAGGAGTTGCATCATTTTACATTCCTACCAGCAATGTATGAGGGTTCCAATTTCTCCACATCCCAGCCAACACTTGTTACTGTGTGTCTTTTTGATTATAACCACCCTAATGTGTGTCAAGTGATATTTCATCTGTATTTGCATTTCCCTAATACCTAATTATGTCGAACACCTTCTATGTGCTTATTAGCCATTTGTGTATCTTTGGAGAAATGTCTATTCAAATCTCTGCTCATTTAAAAATTAGGTTATTTGTGTCTTTTGAGTTGTAACAGTTCTTTATGTATTCTGGATATTAGACACTTATTAACTCTATGATTTGCAAATATGTTCTCCCATTCTGTGGGTTGTCTTCATTTCCTTGATAGGGTCTTTTGGTACACAACAGTTTGTAATTTTGATGTTAAATTGATCTATTTTTTTCCTTTGGTTGCATGTGCTTTTGGTGTGTCATATCCAAGAAACTGTTGCCTAATCCAAGGTCATGAAGATTTACACTTATGTTCCCTTCTGAGAGTTACACTGCTCCATCTTTACACATACCCAGAAACACACATTTAGGCTCATTCCCCCACTTTTCCCGACTCCTACATGCCCCTACATTGCTACTCACACCGACTCTACATCCTGATATGTACCCTTGTTCATGCATAGATCCATTCACCTATCCACTTACCCATCTCAACATCCACTCTGCACGTTGACAGACACAACGCCTTATACTTGCTGCCTCATGTATACACACGCCCCAACCTCTTCCTTCCAAGATTCATACATGTTGACCCTTGACCCTGCCTGGAGCTCATCTCTACAGCTCTCCCTAGGTGAGGGTCCCTCAAATCATAGATTTAATGTAGGTGAGGGTCCCTCCATCTCCCCAGACCGTCACCACTCCTGACCACTCTGCACCTCCCCAGGCAGGAGTTTGAGGCTGAGCGGAAGCCAGACCTGCGGCGAGATGTTTACCTTCAGGACATTCACTGCGTCTCCTCCCTGTGCAAGGCCTATTTCAGAGAGCTGCCAGACCCCCTGCTCACTTACCGGCTCTATGACAAGTTTGCTGTGAGTTGAGTGACAGCGGGGTGGGGGGAAGAGAAGGCTGAGGGTGACCTCTGTGGTTTTGGCATCCCAGATGTGTCCAATGCCAGACCGAGTTCTAGGGATCCTGCATGACAGAGACCACATGAAAATGAAAAGACCCCTCCCTTACAAGTCTCGTAACCCTGCTACCTCTGCCCTCCCCTGTCCCTCTGCTCTTCATTGTTCCTCCTTTCCCTGCAAAGTGCACACAGTGCAGGGTGAGATTGGGGGAGAGGAGAGGTCAGACAGAGAGCAGAAGCTGGAAAGCCCTTGGAAATCACCTAGACCGGAGCTTCCCTACATTTAAGGGAATGAGAACCCTTTTAGGAAGTCAATGATTTTTTCAAGCGTGCCCTTCCATGAACTGTGATCGTGTGTTCAACATCTTTTGAAAAAGAAAATACATGACAAAAGCGCTCTCTTGAATTGAGTAACACTTTTAAATTAAGTTGCATTTTATTGAGCGTGACATCACTTAGAGACCCTGAATACCAGGGCATGCCATTCAGCCCTTACAGGACAGAATGGGTGGGCATGGGCCTTCCTGGACACCTTGAAATCAACTCCATGGCCCCTGGGGCACCCACAGGGTGGAACCTGATGTGTTCCAGAACCAGAGCACTACTGATGAGGATGCGAAGGCAGAGAGTGGCAGTGAGTGGCTCAAGGTCACAAAGCTATTAAGTGGCATAGCCAAGATTCATCGGCAGGTCCTGTGGGACCCAAATTCTACGTCAGTGTGCTTCGAAGATTCAACCTGGGGGATGGAGTGGAGTACAGCACAGACTGTTTCGGAGAGTTTGGCTCAGAACTCTGGGGAGGAAGCAGGGGCAGCGCTGGGTCACTGACTCCTGCTCCTTGATTTCAACCAGGAGGCTGTGGCAGTGCAACTGGAACCTGAGCGCTTGGTCAAGATCCTAGAGGTGCTTCGAGAACTCCCTGTCCCAAACTACAGGTGTGTGGGGCTCCTTCCCACCCAGAGTCCCGACTTACCCCACTCAGCCCAGCCTCTCTCTCCACCTGGGGCCTTGACTTGTCACTTCTCTTCCTGCTCCCACACCTCAATCCTGCCTCTGCCTGAGTGCTCCCTTTGTGAGCTCTACCCCATGACGCCCCCTTTCTGCAGGACCCTGGAGTTCCTCATGCGGCACTTGGTGCACATGGCCTCATTGAGTGCCCAGACCAACATGCACGCCCGCAACCTGGCCATCGTGTGGGCCCCCAACCTGCTGAGGTGGGTGCGTGTGTGGGGATCCTGGCAGAGCCTAGCCCCTGGGAAGCTGCTCGAGGATGGGGTGTGGTTGTGTGGGTGCACTGGAGAGGGGTCTCACCCGGTGAGAACAGGAAGTTTCAGGATCACATTGAGTGCGATGGAGCTCACCCACGTGAGCCCCTTCTCTGAGCTTGAGTAAAGTCCCTAAGGACAGAGCCTTTGTGCTTTCTTTTTTGTCCACACTGAGTGGCATGCGGGATCTTAGTTCCCTGACCAAAGATCGAACCCGTGCCCCCTGCAGTGGAAGGACGGAGTCCTAACCACTGGACTGCCAGGAAATTCCCAGACCTTTGTGTTATCTTACACTGCATCACTTAGCTCAGGGACTGGAGCAGGAAGGGGTGGGGGGGATCCTTGTCAAACGTTTGTTGAGCAAATGTCTTGGAGAAGTGGGCTGCATGTCACTCCCTGTGGTGCAAGGCAGACTATGAGAAGTCCTGAGATTCGTTATACACAAGGCACCCTGGTGTGCAGAGGAGGTAGAGATTAATCCTGAGGAGGGTGTCCAAGAAGGCTTCCTGGAGGAAGTGGCCATTTGAGACTTGAATCATGCATGTAGATTAAGAGGTGGAGATGGGGTTAATGGCATTCAGGGGAAAGGGTATAAGATATTTTTAGGGAGAATTCGAATGGGGAAGTGTGGTGGGGCTGGGGGAGAATAACTCCACACCTCCACAGGTCTAAGGACATAGAGGCCTCAGGCTTCAATGGGACAGCAGCCTTCATGGAGGTGCGGGTGCAGTCCATTGTCGTCGAGTTCATCCTCACACATGTGGACCAGCTCTTTGAGGGTGCGGCTCTCTCTGGTCAGTGTCCTTCCAACTCACCAAATCACCACTCTCTGTCTGGGAGTCATGTCAGAGTTATAGAGAGCCTCCAAGATCATCTAGTTCAGTCTCCCTGCTTTGCAGATGACAGAACTGGGTCTCATAAAATGTTGTTGCTTATGGTCACATGGAGAAGACCCTGCAGAGAGAATGGTGCAGTCAGGACTTGAGTAGGCCTCTTCTGCTCTCCGTCCAGGGTATAACTTGACCTCTTAATCACCATCCATCCTGGTTCTCAAGGCTAGTGAAGGATCATTCCCACCCCCGGCCCGCTGGGCCAATGTCCTGGGATCTCCTGGCTCCCTTTGGCCCTGAGGACTCCCTCTTGAGGAGTTAGACACAGAGGGTCTGCCTCCAGGTATATCCCTAGCATGGTAGTTGGTGAGTGGGAGGGTGCAGTGAGGAGCTCGGTACCCATAGCCCTCTCGCTGTTCCTGGCTGGCCAATTCCTCTTCTTTTCCTAGGTGGTGAGGTGGAAAGTGGATGGCGATCACTTCCAGGGGTCCGGGTGTCAGGCAGCCCCGAGGACCTTATGCCTCGATCCCTGCCCTACCACCTGCCTAGCATCCTGCAGGCTGGTGATGGACCCCCACAGATGCGGCCTTATCACACTATCATAGAGATTGCAGAGCACAAGTAAGGCCTTCTTCCTGGGCCCTCCTCCCCTGCACTGGCCACCAGGCTCCAATTGCAGTGATTTCTCCATCCCCTCCAGGAGGAAGGGGTCTTTGAAGGTCAGGAAGTGGAGATCCATCTTCAATCTGGGTCGTTCTGGCCATGAGACCAAGCGTAAACTTCCACGGGGGGCTGAGGACAGGGGTAAGTCTGGGGAGATGTAGGGGGAGCTCTGCTGAGGGTGTGCCGGGCCCTGGCTCTACGCACGTCCCTGTCTTGCAGAGGACAAATCTGATAAGGGGTGTCTGCGGCCAGCCAAGAGCATGGACTCACTGAGTGCCGTGGCTGGGGTCAGTGATGGTGAGTACAGGTGTGCACTCGTGTGTGTGTGTGTCGGGGCGGGGCGCGGGTAGTGATGGCTAGTGACTGTACCTCCAGGGAGGGAAGGGGGTTCCTAAGTAGATGTTGGTGGGGTGACCTCTGACCTGCTGGCTGTGTAAGGTTTGCAGTAGCGGCTAAGGGAAGCTGGGCCTGGTGTCTTCCAGGCTAGAGAAAACAGAGGGCACTCTCCAGAGCCTTTCTGAGGTGTCCAGTCCCCTTGCAGAGGCTGTTGCCTACCTCTCTCTCCTCCACAGAGCCAGAGGGGCTGGTGGGACGCAGCAGTCCTCGGCCAGGCCCACTGCTGCTGGCGAGCTTGGAGAATGATTCTGTGGACGCAGCAGAGGGTGAACAGGAGCCTGAGACGGAGGCACTGGGTGGCACGAGCTCTGAGCCCGGCACACCACGACCTGGGCGGTCAGCAATCCGTGCTGGGGGCAGCAGCCATGCACAGCGCCGTGCCGGCGTCCACATCTCGGAGCCCTATGATGTCAACCTCCCACCACACATCAGTTCTATGCTCAACATATCCCCAGGCATCATCTCTAACGTCTCCTTGGCCGGGTTTGCCCGTGGTCTTGAGTACCCCACCCTACAGCCCCGGCCAAGCCCTGCCTCTGGCCCTGGCTCTGGCCCTGGCCTTGGCCCTGGCCCCCCAGGTGAGGATTCAAGGATTGCCCAGAGCTGGGAGAGGGGACTAGAACGCTAGGCTGAGGCTCCGATGCTGGGGAATCTGCTCTGGGCTTTGGGTGGTTATCTTTAGCTGCCTCCCCGGATTCAAGTTTGGGGGAGTCCAGTAATATTATCAGGCTGTGTGAAATTCTTGCAGAGAGGATCTCTGGCAGCCTTAGATCACTGATATACCCAAGAATGGGGATCTGTGTCAGATATATACAGCAGGGATTACTAAGTACAAAGTGGGAATATATCATAGATGATGGTAATAATAATAATATTAATACTAATAGCTAACATTTGTCGAGAGTTTATGATGTGCTTTGTTAAGGACTTTGAAGGCATTAGCTCATTTCATTTTCTCATAATGTTGACACAGGTATTGTTGTTATCCTTATATTACAGCAGTGGAACCTGAGACTTAGGTTAAGCAATTTGGTAGGAGGTGGCAGAGCTGGGATCTGATCTTTGCTCTGATTCCAGTTGCTGAAGTGTCAATAATGAGAAGTACTGAGGCAGCACTGGGTACTGGGTAAGGATAAGGGCTATAGAGTTAAGTAGTCTTGGATTCAGATTTTGGCTGTGCCACTCATTGTTTGTGTGACTGTGGACAATTCTCTCTGAGTCTCACTTTCCTCATGTATAAAATGGGGATAAATACCCTACATTATAGGGTTGTTTTATGGAGAAAATAAGATAATGCATTATAAAATGTATAGCACAGTGCTTGGCACCTGGTAGGAGCTCAATAAAGGTGGCTATAAGCCAATAGTTAGGGATATTGGTCTGAGAGGATCGGCCACATGGAGTATCTATGCTGGGAATGTTGGGCCCATACTGTAGCAATGCTAGGAAGACTCACATTGGAAAGGGTCAGGGCTGGTCTTGACCTTTGTATTCCTGGGACTACCTTTCTCCCAACAGATGAGAAGTTGGAGGCAAGTCCAGCCCCAGGTCCCCTGGCTGACTCAGGCCCAGCGGACATGACCCCTGCCCTGGAGGACTGCCTGTCCCAGGAGGTGCAGGATTCCTTCTCCTTCCTAGAGGACTCAAGCAGCTCAGAGGCCGAGTGGGTGGGGGTGGTGGATGGGGAGGTGGCCAAGGCAGGACCATCAGGAGCAGCCTTCTCCCCTGGGGAGGACGACCCTGGGATGGGCTACCTGGAGGAGCTCCTGGGAGTTGGGCCTCAGGTAAGGAGGCGCTGTGCTGGGTTTGGGGGTGCTAAGGAATCCAGAGGGTGGACAGGGCCACCTGGTCCTGAGCCACGATGCTGTGCTTACAGGTGGAGGAGTTCTCTGTGGAGCCACCCCTGGATGACCTGTCTCTGGATGAGGCGCAGTTTGTCCTGGCTCCCAGCTGCTGTTCCCTGGACCCTCCTGGCTCCAGGCCTGAAGCAGAGGAGGAAAGTGGGGAGGAAGTCTTCCTGAGCGCCTATGATGACCTAAGTCCCCTTTTGGGGCCCGAACTCCCGACCTGGGAGGGTTCAGGCAGTCTAGAGGAAAACGGAACAGGGTCTGGAAGACAGGAGGCTCCAGGACAGGCTGCGGGAGAACAGGTGTTCTGGGAAGTTGAGGAGGACAAGGAGGCTGAGCCTGGAAGTAGAGGGGACATCAGGGAGGAGGCTGAGGGGAGCCCAGAGAGTGAAGTGGAGGGTGCAGAGGCCAGTGAGGACGGAGTGGAGGCTGAGGGAAGCCAAAAGGTGATTGACAGTTTGAGCGAAAGGTGCGGGGAAGAGAGAGAGGAGACAGAGGCCAAGGGAGAGGAGTCCAAAGGTCAGCAGGAGGATGAGAGTATGGAGGAAGCTAAGGGTGTGGAGGAAACAGGAGGGGAGCAGGGTAAAGACCAAGGGAAGGAAAGAAAGACTGAGCGAGAAGAAGAGGCTGAGGAAGGAGATGAAGCCCAGGGAGAAGCCGGGAGGGACCCAGAGGATGGGGCCCAGGAAAACCAAACTGCTGAAGAGAGCTGGGAAGTTGTACACAAACAAGAGGCTGAAGGAGGCAGAGAAGATGAGGTCAAAGGGCAGGGGGGGCATGAGAACCAAGAGGCAAGAGAAGACCAAGGAGATGGTGAAGATAGCAGAGTCCCAGAAGAAGCAGCTGAAGGAGGAGCAGGGGAGGTCAGCAAGGAACGGGAGTGTGGAGACGGAGAAGCTGAGGGAGACCAGAGGGCTGGAGGTGACCATTTAGAAGAGGGCTCCCTCCCTGAAGTGTCACCTGTAGAGTCCCTGGAGGTTGACAGTGCCAAAGAGGGCAATGCCCAGTCCTCTGAGACAGAACAGGCAGCCCCACAGCCACGCCGGCCAGAGGAGATGGATCCTGAGGGGCAGCCCAGTCCCCTCGGCTCAGCTGGTGGTGTGAGCATGCGCCTGGCTTCCACCCTGGTTCAGGTCCAACAGGTCCGCTCTGTGCCTGTGGTGCCCCCCAAACCACAGTTTGCCAAGATGCCCAGTGCAATGTGTGGCAAGATCCACGTGGCACCAGCAAACCCATGCCCAAGGCCTGGCCGGCTTGATGGAACTCCTGGGGAATGGGCCTGGGGGTCCCGAGCCTCCCGCTCCTCTTGGAGGAATGGGGGCAGTCTTTCCTTTGATGCTGCTGTGGCCCTGGCCCGGGACCGCCAGAGGACTGAAGCTCAGGCGGTTCGGCGGACCCAGACCTGTACCGGGGCTGGGGACTACAGCCTCATCCCCAAAACCTCCCCCTATAGCATGATCCCTGCCTATTGTCCTCGGCCCCTTAGCTGTCTGGAGCTCCCGGCTGAAGGCACAGAAGGGTCTGGACCCCGGAGTCGGTTTAGTCTGCCCCCGAGAGAACCCCAGCTCCCTGAGCCCGTTACGTCCCCCCAGCGCCGATCGTATGCATTTGAAACACAGGCTAACTCTGGGAAAGGTGAGGCACTGTGATTAGGGCCAGAGCACTGGGCAGAGGGGACAGTAGCTGTCTCCAGGGTCTCTCCGCTGTCTCTTCGGCAGCCTGAGCAGCTTTAGTGCCCAACTTTATAGGTTTTGGCCCTCCAGCTTCTCTTCATGACTGTGGGAGGCACGTCTTGGTCCGTTTACCTGAGGTTGTCTCAGACACAAAGCACTTATCCCTTACGAGATTCCAGAGAAAGTCACCAAGATCCTGTTCCCAGAGAGTGGGGTCATTGGCCAAAGGGAACAAAGAGTAGGAGGCAAACTTAACGGTTTCTCAACGTGAAGAATGAAGGCAGAACGCCAGCCAAGTTCCTGCCCTCTTAGGCAATGAACCTCTCTTCATGGAAGTCCAGAGCAGAGGCAGGGGTCAGGGCCAGATCAGAGCCTGTTACATACAAACACTTCTAGAGTTACCCAGCCTTGTTCTACTCTTGGGCCCTGGGACACCTCTTGCTCCTCTTAACTCCAGATTAGGAGGAAAATGTGCAGGAAACTCTTTGAATACGGAGTATTTGTTGGAGGGACTGGCTCCCTTCCCAGCTCCCCCACCCTCTGCCTCCCTGCGTCTCAAGGAAGAGAGGACTTGTATAGATCTCTCTGGCCTCTCCTTTCTCCTTTGGAATAACTTCCTATTTTAGGGAAGGGGAATGGCGTCACTCAGGCCCTGGGACTGCTTCTCCCGACAGGCTGGGGCCACACGTCCCGAGGGGCAATGTCTCAGAATAAACGTTGTATTTTTACACATAAATAGTGTGGTGTCTCATTCTTCTTCTTTTTTTTTTTTTTTTAATATTTTATTTATTTATTTATTTTTATATTTACTTTTGGCTGTGTTGAGTCTTCGTTTCTGTGCGAGGGCTTTAGTTGCGGCAAGCGGGGGCCACTCTTCATCGCGGTGCGCGGGCCTCTCACTATCGCGGCCTCTCTCGTTGCGGAGCACTGGCTCCAGACGCGCAGGCTCAGTAATTGTGGCTCACGGGCCCAGCTGCTCCGCGGCATGTGGGATCTTCCCAGACCAGGGCTCGAACCCGTGTCCCCTGCATTAGCAGGCAGATTCTCAACCACTGCGCCACCAGGGAAGCCCTCATTATTCTTATTAAAGTCTTGAGTGATACGTTTGGCCAAACGTTGTTTTTCTTTTTTTATTATTTGGGTGCTCTTCCTAAGTTCTTGTCGTGAAGACCTGTAGCTAGAAACTAGAGCTGGGTTCATGGTGGTCAGGAAATGCGGAAGAGAAACTTATATTTACATAATGCTCATTATATGCCAGTAAAGGCTAGGTATTCTATGTGCACAGAATCTACGCTCTTGATTTTATTTGGTCCACCTAATAATTCTATAAGGTTGGTACTTGTAATCTCCATTTACAGATGAGGAAACCAATGTTAAGTCAAACGTTGCCAAAAGTCTCAGAACTAAGAAGTGGCAGAGGTTAGGTCTGAGACCCGAGTTTGTCTGGCTCCAGAGTGTGAACTCTTCCTATTACACCACACTACTCCGAATCCATTAAGGGTAGGTCTTGACTGAAAAGAATGGGAATCAAGATACCTCTCACAGAAACTCTGAGCCTCACAAAAACCATAAGCCTTGGGGGTCTTTGGGTGACCGCTAACGCTAAAACAAATTCTATGTATGCCCAGATATGTCCTAATCTCCAACAGAAAACTTAAAAAAGATGTCCTTTGTTAAAGATGGCGCCTCCATCCGATGTCCCTCTCTTCATCTAAGCTGGCCTCTCTCACTCCCTTCTCCTGGAACTAAAAAGGCACTGTCCATCAGAAAAATGGTAGCACCAAGTTAGTCGTCCTTCTCCCGTTCTTGGACTAGGACGAAAGCGACTAGGACTTCAAGGCCATTCTCCCGAAATCCCTCAGCATTGCTTCTTCGCTGACCCAGCAACACCCACAACACGCCCCATCCAAGCCCTCATCAAGATGGAGCGAACGGAAGTGGGGCGACTCAGAGGCTGAGTAGCCTGGGCGGGTCCAGAGAGACACTTCCGCCCCTCACCAACATGGGCGCGGGCCGGGAGTGCGCATGATCAGCTGTCTTTGGAGATACCCCAGTCCGGAGAGGGAGAGCACGGTTGGGGGGAGATCGGCGGCTGAAGCTGCCTTGGCCGGTGAGTGCAGGACACGGCGGGAGTCTGGAGACTGGGTGCGCCGGCGAGGCAGAGCAGCCTCGATTTTGTTTCTGTTTTTTAGGTTCAGGAACGTCTGGGGCGGAAGCCTTTGTTTTGAGGGAGGGGGCCGTGCCTGGTTCGTTATCTCCCCCTTTTGTGGGCCGAACTCACTCCCCGCCCCCGGGCGCACACGTCCCCGCCCTCCCGCGCTGCTATCCGCGAGCCGTTGGGCCGGACACTGCGGGGCCCGCTGAGCCCCGGTGTCCTTTCCTACCTCTGCGGAGCAGCAGAGGCTGGGGGTGAGCCCGGCCGGGCTGGCCGGGTCACCGCGCGGGCTCCTGGTCTCGCGCCTGGCCGGCGCTCAGCTGCTGAGCGCCTACTGGTTGGTGGGCCTGCAGGGAGACGCCGCATTCTCAGGCAAGGTCTAGGCGCCTGACTTCTTTGCGAACTTGATTCTTTTTCCCTTTGTGTCGAGACTTAGGGCTCTTGCAGGGCCCTCGTTCCCTGAGCGTGCACGCCACAACATGCTAGCCCGCTTTCCGTGTCGCATACCCCTAATGCTCAGGAAATGCTTCCCGATGTCCACATAAGATTTGAATAAGTAGCCTGATCCCGTTACTGGGTGTCCTCAGAGGCTGCCCCTGTCTGACAGCTGTGGGCCATAGAGACGCCTCCTGTGCCCTGGCCTCTGTTTCATTGCTTCCTTCTGCTGTCAGCGCTGCAAGCCTCAGAGGGGCATTTCCTCCGCAGGCTTGAGGATGGAGAGGTAAGGTGGTCTCGAAACACTGGTGCTACTTCTCCCTTAGGGGCTGGGATCTTCTTGCAGCGCTACTTCCTCCGGACAGTTTCACTTTCAGTTCCTTTTTTTTTTTTTTTGGTTAACACTTTGGATACAAGTTTTCCATGGCTCATTCGCTGAAGATAAAGGTCTGGGGGACCTTATGGGTAGAGGATTTACAAAAGTCTTACCCCTTTCTTGTCGGGATTATTTTATCGCTTTGTAGTATATAGCTGTTTCTTTCTGGAGGCATCTGTCTGCTCAGCCCTTTGTTTTTCCTGCCCGCCTCCCCAGTCCGCGCCCCCCCGCCCGGGTGTAAACGGTCTTAAGGCAGGCACCTCGTAGATGGATTCCTCCCCCATTGTCTCTTCTCTTTCCGAACCCCGAACCTGGAGTTTCGCCCCTTTTTGCTGAGGCTCAGTTGATTTGGAGTTGTCATGGCAACATTTTAGCAACTGTGTTGCTAAAAGGCTACAGGAAGGCGTGGTGAATAAAATAGTAGGAGCCTGAAGATGATACACTTGGGCTTTAGGGTCTTTAATGAATGACATAAAGCTGGACTCCCCAAAACAAGAGCCCTGTCAGTAGAAAGGGGCCCGAGGGCCAAGTCTGGTCTCTATGGTTCCGGAGGTTTTTCCAATGGGTTTCAGGTTTCCCTTTCCTAGATTTCAGGACAGGTACAGTATGTGCCTGAGAGGCTGAAAGAAGCGTCAGCATCCACGGCCCTGTGTTTTTTGATAGCTGTGGTCTAAACATGGCCCTTCCTAATCCCCATGTCATGGCAGATCGTAATAGCTTTAATAATAATCCATCCAGAAATATGTTGTTTCTCAGTCTTGCAGTATAATTATTCCCTCTCCATCAGGAGATGGAGTGATAATTGGAGAGACGCGGAGCACCATTTGTAGAGTTGCTTTTTCAATCACTGTAGCCAGCCCTCAGTATCAGAATGGAGAAAGCTGATTGTCGCCTGCAGATGATTGGTGTATGTTCCTGGATGTGTCTTCAGGGAGCCTAGGTTCTAGAAACAGGGGAGCTTTCAGTTTCCTGGACTCACTAGACTCCCTGATTCCTACCAGGACTTAGCACTCAGGCCTGTGAGGCAGGAGATACGAAGACTTCCAAAGAAGGACCAATTCCTCGGATGTGCCCCCTCACAGAGAGATGAAGGGGTGAGTGAAGAAGAGGTAGGGTCTGGGATGGGAGATGGGAGGCCTGGGAGAATGCAAAATGGCTAAGAGCACTGGCTCTGGAGTCAGGCAGACCTAGATTTAGGTCCCAGCTACATCACCCTGCTAATGTGATCTGGTTTCCAGTTTATAAAATGCAAGTAGTGCTTCCTACTCATAGTGCTGTTCTTAGTATTAAGTAAGATATTGCCTGTTAAGTGCTTAGCTCAGTGCTAAGTAAATACTAGCTCTTGTTATTCTAACCTAACCTAGCACCTGTTGGGAATGCCAATGAGTTTGGGAGCCATATGTTACTGGGCCAGTGAGCTTTTAATTCACTTTCCCTTATTCTTCCTCTTGTCCCTTCACAAACAGGCAGCAGAAAACAGCTGAAACGGAAGAGGGGACAGTGCAGATTCAGGAAGGTGAGTGGGAGAAACGGAACTGAGCTGAGACCAAGAGCCCATCGTGGCCTCTTCCCCTACCCCATGGGCCTATCACCTGTGCAAGCTTCTTATAAATGACATGCAAGTGCAACAGAGGGAGAAAAGCAGTAACTCACAGACTTGTCCTTTTCCTAATTCAGGCGCAGTGGCAACTGGGGAGGACCCAACCAGTGTGGCTATCGCCAGCATCCAGTCAGCTGCCACTTTCCCTGACCCCAACGTCAAGTACGTCTTCCGAACTGAAAATGGGGGCCAGGTAAGGGAGGGGGCCAGGTGGCTGCAGGTGTTACCTGGGGTTGGGATTGAGGGAGGTAATTGAACCTGTCATGGGTAGAACCTGGTTTGGAGGATGAGGTGAAGATGTGGACTATTTGGGGGGAAGGGGATGGGGGATGGAGTATGAGGTTTGGAGTAGAGATTGGTGTGGGGTAGGGGCTACGCTGAAAGCTCTATATGGGGAAAGGAGGGGGAATGGCTAAATATATGTCCCTGAAGGATTCTTGTTTGGGGGCCCTATCCGAGAGAAGCTTTATGAGGGACCCTGGAATCCCTAGCACTTACTCTCTTGTTCCCTCTTCCCCCTCCTTCCCCTTTCCTCCCCGCCTCTAGGTGATGTACAGGGTGATCCAGGTGTCTGAGGGGCAGCTGGATGGCCAGACTGAGGGGACTGGTGCCATCAGTGGCTACCCTGCCACTCAATCCATGACCCAGGTACAGGGGTGTGGGCTGCAGAGGGGACTAGAGCTCTGAGTAGTAAGATGAAGAAGGGAACCAATAGGATAGGTGTCGCTAGGGATAGGGAAGCATCTAGGGCTGCCTTGACCCAAAGCACTGGACTCTCCCTTTCTGGATGTTTCTCCCTCCCTCCTCCCAAGGGATAGAAGCTGCAGAGTAGTTCATGGGAAGTATTTAACTGTCACTTGTCTCCGTTCTCTTGCTCCCCTTCCCAGGCTGTGATCCAGGGTGCGTTCACGAGTGATGATGCAGTTGACACAGAGGGGACAGCTGCTGAGACGCACTATACTTACTTCCCCAGCACTGCAGTGGGAGATGGGGCAGGGGGTACCACATCGGGGAGTACGGCGGCTGTTGTTACCACCCAGGGCTCAGAGGCACTACTCGGGCAGGCGACCCCTCCTGGCACTGGTGAGATATTATGTGAGGATGCTGGCTGGAGGGGCTAGGATAGGCTGTGGGACATGGCTGGTGGGCAGTGGGCCTTTACTCATGATCCCTTAATGATCACAAAGACCTGGGCAGGCAGTGAGTCTGGGGCTGCCCTTCCAGCAGGAGGCAGTATGTCCTTTTTAGAGGAGGGTCCCAGGGCCTTGGCCTTAGAGCTTGGTGAGGTTCCTAGGCCTATGTCCTGACAGAACCTACCGTGCATCTTCATAGGTCAGTTCTTTGTGATGATGTCACCACAAGAAGTGTTGCAAGGAGGAAGCCAGCGCTCTATTGCCCCCAGGACCCACCCTTATTCCCCGTGAGTAACCCTGTTTCTTTTCAGTTACCAGAAATGGTCTTGATTCCTTCCAGATTTGGTGTAATTCCTCACCCCAAACTCCAATCTCATTTTTTGACCCTCCCTCACTCTGGCCGCTCTGGGCTCTGTTGTTAGGAAGTCAGAAGCTCCCCGGACAACTCGGGATGAGAAACGCAGGGCTCAGCATAACGAAGGTAGGTATGATCTGCGTCTGAAGCTTGGAGCTGTCTGGTGGGATTGGGGATAGCAGTGATGTTGAGGGGAGAGGTTAGGTAATTTTACCCTGGGGCCTTTGGTGACTTCTCCCTGAGTCACCTTGTCCTCTACTTTGCCCCACAGTGGAGCGCCGCCGCCGAGACAAGATTAACAACTGGATTGTACAGCTGTCCAAGATCATCCCAGACTGCTCCATGGAGAGCACCAAGTCTGGCCAGGTCATGGAAAGACCCTGGTAGTGGGCAAGATGCCTGAATTCTGTCTCCTGGTATTGTTTCCAGAAATGGTAGAGAGTGGGCACACATGGCAGTAGTCTTTTCCTATCTCTCTCTGAGGTTCCTGAATCCCTGGGAGATGTTATTTCACCATCCTTAAGGGAAAATGAGGTCCAAAGTGTAAACATGCTTTTGGAAAGCAAGCCAGGTAGCCTATATCCTAGTCCTCATTTTGTTGGCTTTTTCTTACAGAGTAAAGGTGGAATTCTATCCAAAGCCTGTGATTATATCCAGGAACTTCGGCAGAGTAACCACAGGTTGTCTGAAGAACTGCAGGGGCTTGACCAGCTGCAGTTGGACAATGATGTGCTTCGACAGCAGGTCAGACCCCCCCCTACCCTCAGTATAGCTGTCCTCAGCCTCCTTAACCACTAACCCAGCTTGGGCCTCCCTATTTTGTTTTCCACAGAGAGGGCTTTATCTTTTCCTCCTCACTGGTGGGGGTCCCAGTAAGTTCAGGGACTTGGCTGTGCCAACTTTTATACCTATTTCCCTTACTGCCTCCTTCCCATGGTAGGTGGAAGATCTTAAAAACAAGAATCTGCTGCTACGAGCTCAGTTGAGGCACCACGGAGTAGAGGTCGTCATCAAGAGTGATAGCAACTAATTCTGGGGATTCAGAGGCTTTGGGCCCTACAGCCCCTTTCAGAGAACTGCAGATGGCCCAGGAGCAACAGGCTAACCCCGTGCCCTTTCCTTCACTGCCCGCTTCTGGCGTGGGACTGGGGGGAGTTCAGAAGGCGTGTCTTTGAACTGAGGCCCTGTGATACAGCAGCCTGCAGTGGTGTGAAACACACACGTGGATGCGTACTGACATCCTCGCCCAACCCCACCGTGCAGCCCCTGGGCCCTTGTGCTCCTCTTGCACAATGCATGTGCTGTCTCCATGCTGGACACTGGACACACTGAACTGGGGGGCTTGCCCTGTGCTTGCTTAGAGTGCCAGCAGAGGGTCTGCTGACAAGCAAAGCTCTGGCTTGCCCCAGGACACTGGCGCTTCCACTGGTTCTCCCTTTCCCTGGAGCTCAGATGTGCACCTGAGGACTCTGGGGAACAGGCTTCAGCAAGAAGTGGGGATAGGATGCTTAGTGGCTGCTGCCCCGGGAAGAGGAGACTGGCCGGCAAGCAGCTGAGGCCTCTGCAGAAGTCTCTGGAACCAGGGAGAACAACAGGCAGGGCCCACTGGGGGCCTTACCCCCTTGTGGGGATGGTTTTTTCCCCCGCCCCTTTTCCTTTCTTTCCTTTTTTTTTTTTTTTTTTAAGATAAAATATTCAGAGCCACAATTGTCTCCGTTTTGTCTCCTTTTGCGGGCCCCAGGGCGGGAGGGAGGGGGCACATTGTGCTTTGACCAGTAAGGGTTGGGCCAAGGTTAGGGTGGGGAGCTGCTCCTGGACTCTGAGTCCTGCTACCTGTTGGACACACCTCAGACCGGTGTGTCGTTGCCCGCCCACGCCCGGCAATCTCGAAGATTTCTCTAGCGGGCGGTGTGTTAGGGCCACCGGGAACCGGGGCCACAGGGGGCTATGCGAGAGGCGGTGCCTTCGCTTCCGGTTCCGGCTCCGGGAGGGCGCGGGAGATGCTGCGGGCGCCCAGGGGGCTGGCCGGGGCCGCATTCCTGAAACTCGCATTTGCGGCGCGCACCATGGCTGGAGGTACCTGCAGGGGAGACCTGGGATCTCGTGTGGGCCGCGCGTGGAGCCCCCCGGTGGAGGTGCACACGGAGGGAGGCGCAAAGGGGCGTGGCGGAGGGGGTCCTCGCGCAACCCCCGCCGGGTTGGGGCGCGGCCAGGTGAGGGGGTGCTGCGGCAGCCGGGCCTTGCAGACCTGCTC